>NC_071291.1:16091590-16412954 GCF_943737925.1 Anopheles nili
GAACTGGTGGGGAGGGAGGGGGAAAGGGGGAAAGGGGGACACACATTCACTGGCACACGCACGTACAAAACCACACATACCCCTTGAGATCAGCGAGGCTACGGTTTTTCCGCAGCATTTTCCCGCAGCTGTGCGTGTGTCGCTGGAGTGCCGATTTGTTTTTCTTTTGCGTTGGCTGAAGGAACTCACATCACCATTAAGCAGTCGGGGGGCTACAGAGAAGTCCACCGTTTCCCGAGACAGCCCATCGTAAAGGGGGCCGGTTAGGGCCGGTGTCCTGGGAGGCAATCCTGGCGAAACACTCAACGACGGCTATCGATCACACCGCCCAAAGATTGGCGAGTTTTTGCAAAACACTCGCAAACCGAACCGTTCATCTGCGACATGATTGACGACGGATTTGTGTTTTTTTTGCTGGCGTTTCTGGGAGATGCTGCTTCGCTCCAGCACAAGCGGGTGGCAGCCACAGGACATGAACTGTTCACCAGAGTGCACAGGGATTTTTCACTACTCGCTGCGGTGTGTGCACCTGAACTGGACGCTGAAGACAGCGAAATGCGACACCGTTCGATTCCACCGGGTTTTGACGTCCGAACGTTCGCTGGCAGCACAACACGCCTCCGGAAAATCAGGTGGAAGACTGTGAAAAACACCACCTTGCCGGTCACGGGCGCAGGATTCGAGGAGCCACCGTTTGCTCCACGGAACGGAGGGTTTTTCTCTCGCGGTTTCCTACGCTGCTGTGAGGTGGGAAATTCTCATTCTCTCCGTGGCAGCGTCTCGCAGGTGAAAGCGAGAGACGACGGTGCAAGGACGAAGGATATCGGCGGATGGAAAGTGGCGTAGTTTTCACTGCCGGCTTACCAATACGCATGTGTCTTTCCACGCAGCGCGTGTATGGGTGCGTGGATGTCGAAAGAAGAAAGGCGACGAGTTCGCTGGGTGGAAAGCGAGAGAGTTATCGTAAATCAAGCCAAACGGCAAACAACCGACCAGAATACACTAAGCTGTAGGTGATATTTTCCTTTCTTTCCCCCGCCCCTGTTCAATCGCGTTTTTGTACTGGATGGCCTGAGCTGGCTTATAGATTTTTTGACACTGGCTATGATCCACTGGTATTACTTATCATTCGCTAGCAGAGCCGTGCAGTGATGTAATCCTTGATGCCCGTTCTCAGAAAGGGCTCACGCTCCATCGCTGTTGAATTTTTTTTCGCATCACCAGACACCAACCACCTTTTCCCTATGGCGATTTTGCTGGTGTTGGTAATGGTACGCGTAAACAATCCAACTCGCCGTTGGAGCAGCGGTTGCACGGGTGGAAAATGGAGCTGTACTACGCACTAGCGAAAGAAAAACACATCCTAACGATCTGTGGCCCATGCAGAGGTACCTTCTTCGTCACCCTTTAATTCCGCGGGTCCACCACGGCTACCATGGCGATGGGGAACGGCCGTGGGGATTGTCGGTCGACGAGACTGTTAAATCGAACACTTGCCGTGGGAAGCATGATTTATACACTCAGACAAACGGTCCACAAACACCGGAGCCTTTTCGCGTCACTTTGGTTAGTTTTGGCAACGTAGCGGTAAAATACTTACTGCTGCACTGTGATTTTATGCAAATCGATAAACACACGCTTCCTCTTCTTCTACCGTGGCGGACGTGACAATCTCAACGGGGTTGTCCTTTTGTATCCTGCGTTTCGCGAAACACAACCTGCCCCGACCGCATCCTTTACGCCTGCGGGCAGAAACGATCGTGGCGAGGTGCCGGCAGGTGGCCGCACTTCATTTGGGACGATTTTTCATTGAACTTTTTCAATTTTACACCACCACAACAAGTTTGACAGATACCGTCGGAGGGAGACCTGCGGAAAAACTCATTTGTGCAACACGCAACACTGCACTGCTCACGCATGGTGGATGTTTCTCATTCTCACCTGGCTCACTTCTCACCATGCTCACGTTATGCTTTCTCACCGATGGTAACGGATAATGTAAGAGAATTTAACACCCTAGGGTTTACACAAAACACACAAATGCACGGACTAGAGTTTTATCTCAAAAATAAATTGATTTATTGATTGTTATTGGAAGTAAAATTCGCTACTACTTAAGAAATCGAGCTTGTGCACTGCAGCATCGATGATGGGGGAGCGTAAGCGTGAACAATCCATATCCATCGCGTTGCCCAAACTTTCTGCCGTGAGAATGGTTACAGATCATGTTACATGGTTTACTTTTCTGCTTTTGATTATAAAAATAATCTTAACTAACTTCTACTCTCCTGTTCTCGACAGCTTAACATCTTTATCACATTGATCTAGCAACCGAGTGAAGGATAACGCAAACGTGGCCGGAATTCGTCAGGAGTCGACCATCCGAACCGTACAATAATAATAGCAGCTCTGACTAGGAACATGATTGAAGCGAAAAGTAGCTTTTTCACCAGTAGCTTTTCGGCTTTATTGCTCCAGTTCGATTCCCAGGAAAGACTTGCACCATTGGCCGTGCCGGATGTCTCCGCGTGACCTTCGCAGCTCTTCAGCCTTCAATGCCTGCAAGAACGTGCTCGCGTCTTCGTCGAGCCGCGTAATCTTAGACAACGGTTGTTGACACTCGCCAGGATTTCCGTACATGGTGGCGGGCGTATTCTGCAACCAGCTCGATCCGATCCGCAATCGATCGATGAGAAACTTCACCATAAACTTGCGGTGGTTTTCCAGGGCTTGCGAAACGCTATGCAGGACGCTCAGTTCGGTGCACATACGCAAATCGTACGCAGCCACGTTCAAACAGTACAGGAAGGTGTGTACTCGCAGCTGGTTCAAATCGTGCTCTTTGGTAATGGCAGGTATCAAATATCGGAGTAGATTGCTCATCGTAGTGTCTTCGGCGACCGGTGCCTCGCCACCGGTCAGCAATTCGATCAGCCTACAGAGAGCGTTGTATTTACGACTGTGGCCAGTCTGCCCGTCTGTGTCCTGGCTCTGGACATCCTCAACACCGTAGTCCTCCTCGTCATAGTAGCACATTTCGAACATTTTCGTCAGCACAAACTGCCGATGGTTGTAGCAGCTGTAGTCGTGGATGTGCTTACGGATGAACTTTTCCGTTTTGTACACTTCGTACTTCAGCAGGTTTGGAGCCTTCATCAAAACCCATTGCCGGTGGCACCAGGCGTGGTAGTTCGTGTTGCTCTTGTCTGCACATTTTTCGCACAAGCTTATCTCGAACGCCCAGTCGATGGCATCGGAGCCTAGTGGAGAGTAAAACAGGTGAGGATTTAAAAAAAAAATTGCAAATTACTTTACCACCACGTAGGTGAGAGAAGCCACCGTCAGTCTTTTTTATCCATTCGCGCTATTTTCAAAAAGACGATGTTATTTTTAACGCCACAACCGGCGATTGTCAGCGTCGTTGAACTTACTCTGAAATAGGTACAACCACCGCCGGTACGCGAACGCTTCATTCGACTTTGGTTTCTTGCTGAGCACGAGCGTCGAGAATTGGAATTCCTTTGAGATATCGAGGCGGTTCTTCGCGAACAGCTGCCGACGCATGTTCCAAAAGGTGGCCACATCCGGGTTGATCAGTATGGCACAATTTAGGTACTTAATAATTGCGACATTGCCTCCATTGCCAGGGTTGCTGCTGGGGCCACCTCCACCCACGTTTAGCTTGCTCTTTTCGGACGCATTCCAAGCGACCGACCCGCAACCAGCCAGAAGTGCGTTCGATGCGAGACATTCGTTGCGGTATTGCAAAATCAAACGATGTGCGTACGCGTAGACGCACTCAACGCACCAGGATTGCAGACCGAGATGGTGTTCCACGTGGATCACTGGGGACTTGTTTTGATTCAGCGGCATCGGGATGATTTCAAACCCAGCCCTGCAATAAAAAAATGAGCATGTAGAACGGAAATGAAAGGGAGAGTTCGCTGTAGCCTCCACCAGCATCGCGCATTCCCGCACGCGTAGGTATGCAAGCATTCGGTCGGCCCATTTTCAACCCTCGCAAACTGGACTGGCTCCATGTCTCGGGGCGGGAGTTTCATCTTAATCAAAATAAATTGCTGCCACCAATTATGCGGAATTACGTTCAATCAAATGAACGTAGCCGACGGAGAGCTGTATGCGCGCAAACAGATCGTTTTGCAGACCCATTTATCAGTGGTCGAAAAGCGCGGTTTTTTTTACATCCGCGCTCACGCCTCAAGGCCAAGAAACCTTCACGCGATAAACAAGCAAATCCGAAAATGCGCGGTGTGGAAAAATAAGGCTGCGTTGTGAAGGACACGCCGAGATCTTTCCTTATGACTTTCGGATGGACAGGTGCAGCACTCAACGGAGCCTTCGAAGAGCGCCACTCTCTTTTCTAGCCTGACCACGTTCCCTTTCATTCAATTCTTCGTTTAATTTATTTGACCTCTTCCTTGAGATCAATGCCGTCGATCAAGTGCGCTACGATGACGCTCCACTTTCCGTAATCTTTTTGCGAAAAATAGACACGATCGTTGCCCATCTTCTCATCTCGAATGTTCACCTCACTCGCCTTTCGGGGATTGGTTTCGTTTTTCCAACGGCCGAAACGGAGCACGGTCGGAAGACAAAGGCGATAGGTCCGTTAAGGACTACTTACAGATCAAGATCGCGCACGATTACAGCATCGATCTCATTAATAATCTTTTCGCTGAAAGCAGAATCCTCATCGTCCTGCCCCATTGTCCTTCGGGTGGTGTAATCGGGAAAAACACTGAATTTATCACGACAATAACCGCTGATTCACGAACAAGCACCTGAAGATCTTTCTCACGGTGCCCTTCTTTCTTCACAGGAATAGATCGCGGCGCGAAGATTTAAGCATAAATGAGCATCTTGTTGGCTTTATATACACTTCGGGTCGGGCTGGCGAAAACAATCTCGCTTCGTGTACTGACAGCTTCGATCGCTGGTGGTGAGAACGAGAGGTGCTCTATTATTGTTGCGTTTGCTTCCTCTGTCGCGCACGTGCGAATCCAATCAACAGCAAAACAACAACAACAAGACGGCTGGATCAGCTGTCAAAATACTCCCGTCTCTAGTGTCAAATTTTACTTCAAATCCAAGTGAGTCTGTGCAAAAAGTTGTGAAATATTAAAGAAAACGTAAATATAATTCGCATTATGTATTCGATTTCAGCAAACAACATCTGATCGAAAAGAGTGTTACAAATCCTTGTGTGTTATGGCATCCAAAATCGTGGCGACGGCCACCGTGCGCGCTGTAAAGCAACGTAAGTTGCTTCCTATGAGAGCGGCCTTATCATTGGTACGTTTTATCGATCCGAAGCTCGAGATCTTCAAAAAACTGGAGCATAATTCGTTTTCTCCTTTTGTTTTCCCTTTCCATCAGACGCCAGCGGCCGTAAATAGAATAAAACAACTTTTAGAAGGGAAAAATGAATATGTAAGTCCGAAACAACAATCAGCTACGTGGGGTTGCAAAAGGTCACAAATACTTTTTTTTTATTTGCAGATTGGCCTGAAGGTTGGTGTACGACAACGTGGATGCAATGGACTTTCTTACACGCTGGATTATGCGTCAACCAAAGGTTTGTGTGATGCTCGTCGGAGGGATCTAACTCATCTGGTGTTGGTTACATAAATCCAAAACAAACCCGTTAATGATAGTGTTCCCTTTGCATGACATGTCATGCGAGCTGCCGTACGTTTATGAAATGATTTCTTTTCTTACCATTTTTACACTGCAGATAAAATGGACGAGGAAGTTATTCAGGATGGAGTTAAGGTTTTAATAGACAAAAAAGCACAACTTTCATTGTTAGGTAGGTTTGCTGACATTACACCCGCATGCAGCCTGCAATAAATCGATAGTCGTCTGATGTATTTTTGTTTTTAGGAACGGAAATGGATTTTGTTGAAACAGACCTCTCGTCAGAATTCGTATTCAACAATCCGAATATTAAAGGCACGTGTGGATGTGGAGAATCATTCAGTATGTAACTGGCAAAGGCAACCACGTGAGGCGTGCTGTAGGTGCTTCGCTACTCAAGGCTGTTTGATGCTAGGCAATTGAGCGTGTTATTTTAGGTTTTTAATTTAGTGTGAAAAACTGTTTGACTGTAAATATGAGCTAGCTTAATAGTGTCATTCTGTGCACAATAAAATAGTTGTGTTGGTTATCTGAAATCGCATTGCACATAGATTGTTTTCGGGTTTCCGAAAAAACGGTACAAATCAAACGGTTCCTTGCTGTGAAGTATCGGATCCTCTAGCATCAACGTGCATGTAAACAACTCAGATTTTCTCCGGAGATGAGGGTTTTTTGTCTCTCTGGTGGATTAATCATCGCGCTATCGCTGGCAGCAGTAGCAGAGGAAAAATCCAGCAAGTCGAACTAACTGGCAGAAAAGTCTTGACTGGGTTGTTGCCTGAACGGTGACCGACACAGTGCTAGACGGATGTGAAAAACGTGACCCGATTGTTGAGTTCGGTTTCGGTGTGAAATGGTGCTGTAGTGCTACTGCCAGAGTATCCTTCTGATGGGAGTGATGTGAGTAAAAACGTTTTGTCCCTGGAAGCAAAGCCCGAAACGCGTCTTGCAGGCTACGTGTGTATCGTTCTGGAGTGCGTCGATGTGGAAGAAGTCGTTTTACCAGTGGGAACAGCAAAACAATCATTTCCTGCTCACCCATCGCCCACCACCAGGATGTGTTTCGTTGTGCATTTCCGCATGTGTGCCTGTTTTGTGTGTATGCCCAAGGGGGCCCAAGATTTTCAAGATTTGGTGCGGCGTCCTCCACCCTGTACCTCCTACCTACCCAAATACTGCTCGCATGCCGTTTTTCTTTTTTTCCCCAACATTTCACCACACGGACTGCTGCGCGAAATGGGCTACATGTGCATCAATCGGTCTCCTGCCGACACTTTCGACAAGGCTTTTAATTCAACCGCCCGCGTGTGCTTTGTTTTCCTTTCTTTTTTATCTTTCTCCCTATCTCTATCTTCCTCTCTCCAGTTCGACCGCAGTTGCACAATCGACGTTGTTGCACGCGTGTAGTGCACTAGCTGCCGTTGCTGCGTTCCGTTGCGCTAGTCGTAGCGGTGCAAACAAAGGAGACGTGTGAATTGCGCGTACGGTCCGGTTGTCGGCATCCTTGAACAGGGAGCCAGCACGCCAAAGAACGAGTGGTGGTAAGGAAGAAAACCGTGGACGAAGGAATTGGCATCCGCAAAACGAATCCATTAGTCATGGGTGACATGATGCGTTTGAGCAGCAGTGGGGGAGCGCTGGGCGGGGGTTTCCATCGCGATAAGCTCGGCTCACCATCGACCGGTTCCGAGGACGGTGGTGGTATCGATTTGGCCGATATCGCCCAGGAACTGGACCAGGATGAGTTCGACGGTCCGACTACGCTGAACGGTACGTGACCCTTCCCGGGGTTTGGCTCACTTTCCCTTAACCGATAGGAGTACATTTTGCCCTCGTTGTGTTGCTTCTGACCCACAGGTGATCGGCCGGCGATTATCGCTCCACCGGAAAGCGAATGGTATCATGGCAGGCTGGACCGATACAGTGCCGAACAGCGTCTGAAATCGGCCACCATGCTGGGCAGTTATCTGGGTAAGATGTCTATTTTTTTCGCACTCAAAAATACATCCATTTTCACCCACTGGACCGCTGCTGCGTGTCTTTCGAGGTCAATAATTAAATAATTTGCTTTCTCGTTGCTTCCGGATTCATGGTGCAGTTCGTGAAAGCGACCGCAAACCTGGTTCGTACGTGTTGAGCTATCTCGGACGAACCGGCATCAACCACTTCCGGATCACGGCCGTGTGTGGCGATTTCTACATCGGCGGTCGGCAGTTCTTCTCATTGAGCGACTTGGTTGGGTATTACACCTCATGCAGCGATCTGCTTAAGCGTGAACGGCTCGTGCAGCCCGTGGCACCGCCAGAACCGGTAAACGACAAGAAGCGTGTTGTGGCCATCCTGCCGTACACCAAGATGCCCGACACGGATGAGCTGACGTTCCAGAAGGGTGACATCTTTTTCGTGCACAATGACATGGGCGACGGGTGGCTGTGGGTGACGGCGCATCGGACCGGCGAACAAGGCATGATTTTTCGCGAGCTGGTCGAGGATTTGGATCCCGCAATTGACCCAAACACCGTCTTTCCCTGGTTCCATCCAACGTGCACCAAGAATGAGGCCGTGGACATGCTGGTGAAGGCCGGCCCGGGGAGCTTTTTAGTGCGGCCGAGCGACAATTCTCCCGGTGATTACTCGCTCTTCTTTCACATCAACAATCAGATCCAGCGGTTCCGCATCGAGAAGAAGGGTGTGCGGTATCTGATGGGAGGGCGCACCTTCGAGTGTCTCGATGCCGTCATTAACCGGTACCGGAAGGAGCAGATCGTGGAGGGACATACGCTGATGCATCCGGTGATCAACGGGAGCCAGCCGGACTATCACCCACCGACGAATCTGGCTAGCGCTGCGGAGAAAATCTACGCAACGCTGCGCGAGTGTCGGGATCAGAACATGCTGAAGAAGACGAAGGGAATCAAGCACCACGGTTACCTGCTGAAGAAGTCGGACAAAACGGCCAAATGGAAGCAGCTGTTCTTCGCATTGTTGGTGGAGGGCTCCGAAACGCATCTGTGCTTCTACGATAGCCCCAAAAAGACGAAACCGAAGGGTTTGATCGATCTCTCGTGTGCTTACTTGTACCAGGTAAGGGCGCTCTACTCCAGAGACAAAGGAGATCTGTTTGGTTTGACATGTCACGAGATGTTTCTCCGTAGTGCCATGAAACGTTTTGGGAGCGTCAGCACTGCTTCCAGATAGTGGAACGGGCTCTGCCGTGTCTCGCCACCATCACCTATCTTTGTGCCAACAATCAGGAGTGCTACGTCGAATGGATATCGGCGCTGAAATCGCACTGCGTCTCACAGCTCAGCAAGGCGCAGTCCAAGGTACCGCGGCTGCGGGAACTACGCTGTCTTAATCTGCAGATCCTGGAAGCGCATCGACTACCGTTCAAGCTGGTGCCGCATCCGTATTGTGTCGTCTCGTTGAACCAGGTAAAAGTGGGCAAGACGCGCGTTAAGACTGCACCCGATCCGGTGTGGGAAGAAGAATTCGTACTGGAGTAAGTATTTTAGCGCCATATGGATGGATCAATAAAGCAACGGTGATACAAATTCAAATCTTTTTAGTGACGTTCCACCAGACGTAGTGACGGTGACGATCACCGTTCTGAGCCGGGGTAAGCGTGGTAAGGATTCAGAGGTAGCGGAGCTCACCGTTGATCTGTGCAGCCTCAAGAACGGACAGGAGACCGAGGAGTGGTTCCCGCTCAACGGCATGACACCGATGGGCGAATGGGGCTCTATCCGTTTGCGCATACGCTATTTGGACGATTTGGTGATGCCGTGCGAAGAATACAGCCCGTTGCAGCAGTTGCTAGTGGAGTCGGAGCTGAACGCGGTGCGAGCGCTTTCGGAGATATGCCACAATGATCGCATACCACTCGCCACCTCGTTGTTGAAGGTGTTCCGGCACGAGAAACGCGAGACAGAGCTGCTACGGATCTTGTGCCAGGCCGAGGTGGCCCGTGAAAACGAAACCTCTACGCTGTTCCGTGGGGCATCGCTGGCAACGACACTGATGGATCTGTACATGCGCGCCGAATGCACGCTGTTCCTGCAGTCGGCCGTGTCCGACACGGTGCAGCGGATACTGGACAGCAAGCAATCGGCCGAACTCAATCCAACGAAGATGGACGTTAGTGATGACGCGTGCTCGAACGCCGAGTTTTTGCTGATGATCCTTGACCAAGTGACGCAGTCGATCTTTACATCGCCCGACGCATGTCCTCGAACTGTGCGCTACATCTGTAACTGCCTGCAGAAAGCGGTCGTCGCCAAGTGGCCATCACCGAATGAGCGCCTGGTGCGTACACGCGTCGTTTCCGGGTTCATTTTCTTACGCTTGCTCTGCCCTGCCCTGCTCAATCCTCGTCAATTCGGTCTAGTCAATGAAACTCCGCACCAAATGGCAACCAGATCGTTGATCATGGTCGCAAAATGTCTACAGAATTTGGCCAACCTCGTCGAGTTCGGTGGCAAGGTGAGTGGTGCACTTTATTTGTTGTGTCTTTGACTAATTCTTCTTTCTATTTTGCTTGCGATCGTAGGAACCGTACATGGAGGTGGTTAATCCGTTTATTTTGAAGAACAAGGAACGAATGATCGTGTTTCTCGACCAACTGTCATCTGTAACGGATCCAAATCCGCCACTTGGCTGTATACCAGAGCAGAACAACTCCTGCACGTTGTCTAGCTCCGATGCTGGTAAGTTTCTGATGTCATTTCTTTCAGTTGTTTGAACCGGGTTGTAAATCGTTGGCATCCTTTTTCACAGGACGGGAGCTCGCGACGCTGCACCACATCTGCGTTTCGTATCTTCCGGAGTTGCAGGCCATGAGCAAGGCGAATAATGCACTCAAAAAGCTGGTCACCGTAACGGAGATGCTGTCGAAGCACAAGCTTAAGTACCGTGAAATGATCAGTTAATCTGATTGCAATCGATTGGAAACGCTCGAATCGGCAGGACTAAGTTTTTCTTTACGTATATTCAAGCCGATGGTTTGTGTTTCTACTTTAAATGATTGATGGGAGCCCCCGTCGTTTAGAAATGGAAATCAAACTCACACAACGTAGCTTGGAGAGCATGTTTTTTCTCCGTTTGAAAAACAGCTTAGTTGCGCTTTCGTTTATTTGTCCTTCCTACTGAATGTTAAGTCCTTCCAACGCTATACCATATGCCTTGTTCCCCAGTTTTGCGAGCGTGCGTACATCCCAGTGTAAGTGAATTGATTACCGATCACTCAGGATAAACTAACTTTAGGCACAAACATGACTGATACCATTCGCACCCGGTGGATTAGAAGAAGGGCTGTAGAATAAAGCCAAACGGAGCCACGTGTTGCGGGCACACGATGCAACAGTAAGCGAACATTAGTAGCGGTAAAAAAGAGAAACAAAAATACTAACAAAAACAATTTTAAAAATCAATTCCATCTCGGGAGACAAACAGCTGTGAAGAACGAACGTTACCCGTTTGTGTTTGCGTAGATCTTTATCTATTTGGATCGTTTTAAATATTATCCTCGTAGAACCCTCCTTTATGGAATGGACTGATTTTTTCCTTCTCGAATGTGTACCGTAAAGCGTTGGTTGAGCCTCGTAAACCCAAAAGAACGTATTTAGATGGATATATAGAAACGATACTACATAAGCAAACAATTAACACTGTAAGCCGTAGGTAAACCAAACGTAAACGACCCAGTAGCAATCAAGTTAGTGTGGAACGTAGAACCTGATCTTTAAGAATGCCCTGGGCATTTTCATGTTCTATTTCGCCGTGCCCATTGACCAGGGGACTGAAGCGGTTGGATTTTACGAGATCATATGAAACTAAACCAGCAGTACTCGGTAGTTGAGCCCCGATGGTCGCTTAGTTTGTTCTTAGGTTATCCACCGGCATTCTTGCTAGGGCCAATCTCAGCTCAAGTCCTATTCGTTAGAAACGTTCTGGACGATCGGCTCAGACAGTACTCAGCTCAGGAAGAGAGAAATAATCATCAGTGCTTGATTTGGATGCTGCTAGTAACGTGGTGCTGGTGCTCTGTTCGGACTGAATAACTCAAATGAGTGGGTGCGTGTGTGGATTTACCGACGTTTACAACTAGTCCCGCTGCAAGTCGGTTTATCTTGCTAATTAGCAATACTTTCCCTCAAATAGTGCTACGCGAAAGAAGATTGTGAAATATTCCTACGATTGCATTATATTTAACGCCCGTTTATATAGGACTGGTTCACGCAGCCGATAATATTCCCATACTATTGCAATCTATCTAATGCCGATGGTCAACGGTGCTCACGAAAAGGTACGTCCTTTTTTGTGAATTTTTTGTTTTGCTACGAAGCACCCTGCCACCGTAACAGTCGGATTTAGCGACACATAAATGATCTTTAAGACCGTTTCATGTTAGATCCGAGCGTACCTAGCTTGGAGTAAAAAAGACAAATCTTTTGCGCGCAATCGTTCGTTTCGCATAGGTTAATGAGAATGAACATAAGTAACAATCCAGGGATAGATCTAGAGACAAACAAAATCAAACCAGAAGTTCATCTTTAAGGTAGGCGTATACTGGCCGGATGCTATGAATCTGAATTTAATAATATCCTAGTAATTGCGGATGATGTGAAACAAGAACGAAACAACCACGAAGCACATAAATCTCATTCGTATATAATTGAAACCAAAAACTATTTTATACTTAACGTTTTTAAATTCTGAATAACGATGGAACCCGCAAATAGAAATGTGATGGTGTAATTACAACGCGGTGGTTCGAATATACTCTCTAACCCATTTTTGGCATAGGCTGAGCAACAACGTAAAAACGAAGCACGATAACGATGGGCAACGAAATAGATTTATGAGTTTTGATCAGCGCATCAATATGGAAGTAGTTTTACAACAATCCAAACTCTATTTTGTGTCCTTCAGTCCTTCCCCTAACGCTGCTTTTGCTTACTATCGAATGCGTATCCACTTCCTCCGTGGAGGCAGTAGATTTAATGTTTTCTATCTTTTACATTAGCTTGATTTTCTTCACGATGAGATCAATTAAAAATATACATCATACGCCGTTCGAATAAACGTGAACATTAAATTGAAACGGATAAAAGAAGACGATTGAGGAAAAACTAAAGAATTTCGAAACGTTCTTGTGCAGCTTAATTGTTTCTTCTTCACGGATGCATTTTAATATGAATCGAAAAATATACACGCATATAATTATTTAGAACCAACTATAACATGCTACTGATAATAAAAGGAAACAGTACCGATACTCAATGCTCCCGTGTTTGTTCTATGTTGACACGCTTAGTTTCTTTCAGCGATGAGGGATGGATCGATTCGATACTCGTTTGAATCAACTAAACTTGAGACAGTTTTATTTTCAATTTTTGGTTAAATTCCGCATCATGTACATTTTGCTGTCGCTGCCGGGATAGGACATGCGCCTATCTCCCGTCCTATGGCCCATCGGCTGGCACTGGCGTTCTTTTTGCTGGCTTGACTCCATACTTCTAGAAACGTTCTAATGCATTCGTTATCCTCGCGGGGCTGGTCGGTTTGCGCCATCGAGTCCGTTGTCCGCTACTAAGACTACTACATTATATGTCCACCTGGTTAATGACTATGCAATTTAAAAACCTAGGAAAAATTCATCGCCACCTCATGCCGGTAATTCCTCCGCTTCAAGCTGCGTCGGTGGCTGATGAAGATGGCCGCTGCTATTATTGTCTGAAGGCGTGGGGAAATAAATTATCGACGAATCGGGACGGGTGGTCGCCTGTGGACAACTGAATTGGGGCTCGGATGTTTGTTTGATACTTCGTCGGTCTTTGGACGTCTGCGTGTGGTTCACCTTAATACTGGATCCCATCTCAACAAGCCAGCGAGTGCTCGCATCCGTTACACTGGCACTGGTGTTGCCGCTGCTGTTCGTGTTGTAATGTTGGCCCATTTTAAAGAATCGCGTTCGGCGGACGTCTGCGTCGGATCAGATGGGTGCGCGAGTGTTTTTGTGTGTTTTAAAATTACAAATAAATAGTTCGCTAGTCGCTGTTTTGCTCTGCCGCCCTGCTATGAAATTTGCTAGAAACAGCCACGATGCGTGTAGCATCCTGCTTGGTAGTGGCGGGGCACGCGCGCTTCCTTTAACATTTCGGTGGAGAGGACTGAGGAAGGGGGATATAGGTTGTCGTCGTCGTCGTTCTATTGCACGCAAGCCTCATCCACGAGCGTTTACTTGATTCTGTCGCAGATGGCGTTAGTGTATTCGGAGCACTTGGCCTTGCCGCCAAGATCACCGGTCAAGTACTTCGCCTCCTTGATCGTTTCGAAGCACGCGCTTTGGATCTTGTCCGCGTGCTGGTTCAGCTCCATATGTCGCAGCATCATCACAGCCGACAACAGCAAGGCAGTGGGGTTGGCCAGATCCTTGCCGGCGATATCCGGGGCAGTACCGTGCACCGACTCGAATAGAGCTCCGTTCAGACCCATGTTGCCGGATGGGGTCAGACCGAGACCACCGACCAGACCGGCGCACATATCGGACAGGATGTCACCGTACAGGTTGGGCATCACCTGGGGAAAGCGAAAAGAATTAGTTCTGCCGGGTCGTGTCATCCGTAATAGTTGAGGACGTGGACACTTACCAGGACATCGTACTTCCTCGGATCCTGTACCATGTTAAGGCAGACAGTGTCGAGGTATCGCTCCTCGAACTTGATCTCCGGGTACTTCTGGGCCATATCGCGACAGCAGCGGAGGAACAGACCGTCCGACATGCGCATGATGTTGGCCTTGTGCACAACCGTCACCTTCTTGCGGTTGTTGTCTTTGGCATACTTGAAGGCGTACTCGGCCACACGGTTTGAGGCCTCTTCAGTGATGAGCTTGATACTCTGCACCACTCCATCCACGATTTCGTGCTCAATGCCGGAGTACTCGCCCTCGGTGTTCTCACGAATCGTCACCACGTCCACGTTGTCGTACAGCGTCTTGTAGCCCTCGAGGCTGCGGCAAGGACGCACGTTCGCGTACAGGTTGAACTCTTTACGCAGGGCCAGATTGAGCGAGCGATGTCCCTTGCCGACCGGCGTCATCAATGGGCCCTTCAGGCCGACCTTGTTGCGGTTCACCGAATCGATGGCGCCCTGTGGAATGCCAAACTTTCCATCCGGATTCTGGCCAACAAGCAAGCGGAGAACAAGGGAGAGATAAATTAATATTTCAATTCATAGCACGTAAGTGACACGCGGTCTGCTTACTTACCCGTACGGGCGTAACATCGACGGTTTCCCACTCGATCGGCACGCTGGCTACTGAGAAGATCTTCTGCACGGCGGCGGAAATTTCTGGCCCAATTCCATCACCTGGAATAAGCGTAACCTTGCGCGTTCCAGAGGCGAACGAGCGCGTTCCGAACGGAGCGACCGTCTGGGAGGGATGAAACACATTGCAAAGAGAAGAAAATTGAACGTAAAGTTCTCCGTTACGTAACTAGACCGCGGGAAGAAATGTTTGTGCGAACGCTCTTCAAAACATGGCTACTACTAGTGGCCTGCGATACTGCTAGTAACTTGTGCTACACCCTAAAAAGAGGGTCAATGTTCTCTTTACAGCCCGGAAAACCCTAGGGCTCCGATATTATTAAATAATCCAGCCGCCAAGGCCGGTTTTACGGAATCTTCTCACTACTTCTAAAGCGATGCGATAAAGAGCAAAAATATGTCACCTCCGATGTGTGGCGGTGGGCATTATTTACTTGAACCAACGGATCGGTTCGTTTAACGTCCGCCGTGGAGGAGGTTATGTAAATCTTGACCCAATTGTCCTTCAGTTGGGCGGAAATTTTTGCCAGCAAAACTCCAAATTCGCCATCCAACTAAAAGACACAAGAGTGGGTCGGCGTGTGAGAAAATGTTGAGTGTTAGTGCGTGTTTTGAAGTGGTTTAAATCGTTCTATCAGGGCGGCCTGGTTCTTTGCGCAACCCTTTCCCACCGGGGCTGAGTGTCTCTCGATTACGGAACACACGCACAGACCGCATCCTCTTCGCGCATAACATTTTCCACGAGTTTTCCACTAGAACGGCACCGGCAGTGGGATGGCAGTGCATATTTAACACACAGAAGGAGGTGTGGGGAGGGGCACACAATGGGTGGAATATGTCACATGGGATCTCTTACAATTTTCTTTATCAATCGTGCCGCCATTCTACGTTTCACTGAGAACAACTGCGTGCTTTTTTAACCAACGGACAACAGGCGAAAAAACACACGGTCGCTGTGATCTATGTGAGCGACTTCTTTTTCCTCTTAATTCTGCGCCAGCGAGGTATTCTTACTAGACTTCTTTCTCTCTCTCGCACTCGTTCGAAAGGTACGGTGTTTATTATCGCTTGTCTCTGCTTAGCAGTGTCCTTGCGCTATTGTCACTACTGTCAGCCCGATCGATGGTATATGACTTCAGATTGACTTCGCTACCAGTGCGCGAAGGTGGAATAGTAATTAATTTGTCGTTGAAGTTCAGCAGTTTTTGAAACATAAAAAAAGTTTGAATTCTTCGATTTTTTACGATTATCAAGCGTCTCAATTTTAATGTCAATACTTCAGAAAAAATCTATTCTATGTTCGTCGACGGCTTCCTTGTTGCATCTGGGAAGAGGATCCTCGTTGACCAAGGGCTTGTAGCAGGAAATTGAATAGGGCTTGGGTTACCTGTTTGTCCATAGTTGGTCCTCGTTTTTGCTGTGGTTGGCGAGGTCGATAATTGTTTCCAGCATAGTCGTACGAGTAATCGTAGTTATGCATCGGTGCCCGACCGCGATAGAATGGTTTCCTCTGGTTTGATCCGTAAGAGAAGCTAGGTCTACGGTTGTTCATTCCGTACAGTCCATACCAGCCTTGCAGGGGTGATTGATTTCGTGATCCGTATTGATTACGGCCTCCAAACCTGTCGTTATTCCGTTGTTTGCCTCGGCTATTCATACCGTACATGTCAGTAAAGATGTTAAACACAAATTCGGCTTGACCAAAATCTTTCCCTTTTATGAAAGAAATGAATTAATATGACAAACACAACTATTACATTATTGATGTGTACTTACCCAAACTTATTGGTTTCATAGTAGCAAATGGTTTAACATTACCATTAGCTGGTTTGCCATTACCATTAATTGGTTTAACATTACCATTATCTCTTTTAACACCAGCATTGGCGTCATAATGTATATAAATTGGATCAGGTTTTTGTCCTAGGCCAACTTGTGTAACTTTTATAGGAACTGATCCAATCGAAGTTGTCATGTTTTGTATTAATGGGATTTTTGAAGAATCTACCATTTGCAGTTCCTCAGTGGAATTAAGCAAAACTAATGTTTGGGTGGTATTTATTTGTACGCCCTCTGTTGATGTCCCGGCGGGGTTGTCTGATGTTACTACCATGGCATCAGGAACTGGCGTAATAGCGACAGGCTTATCCGTTGATGTTGGAGTCGTTGCATTCATCGCTGTTGTTGCGTTTACTGAGAAAATGTAAGAAACAATTTTGTAGAAAAGAAGTGTTTAATGCAATAAATTAGATAACGTTTAGTGCAACCAGATTGATGTAGTGCAGCATTAGATGTCAGTACCTTCTTCGTAGTAGTACTCGTACTCGTCATTTTCCGCACGCATTTTTCTTTGCCATGAAAACGGAAGTGACGCCAACAGCACTAACAACAGGACACGTATTCTACCCATGACGGCCAACGTAGCAGTCGAACGGACGGATTTACTAGATCGTTCGCCTTTTTAAAGCCTAGGCTGAGGCGGCGGGGATAAATAATATTATTAAAACTACATTACGCCGTAGACTGTAGCATTGAATTATTTTTATGCGTATTTTCCCTCAAATTTGGGCCCACAAAATGGTGTATATCCTTGGTATTTCAAACAACAAACTAATCCAACCGAATAATGAATAAGTAAATTATTCAGGGAATCACATTTCAAAACATGAATTCACGTATTATTGGTTGTACTTTTGGCAAAAAATAAAATTTGATTGAATTAGCTACACTTTTGCTAGTTAGTATTTTAACGCTGATATATGAAACCATAATTACGCTTCAATGTTTATCGCACCGACAAGTACACAACAAGGTGCAAACCCAGACGATTAAATGTGAAATGTTTTCATCGTTGGAGGTTAAATACAAAATAATGGCTAAGCTGTAAAAGCACTAAATTAAAACCCGCCCATTTTGGCAACAAATGTAATGCAGACTGGAAAATTCGTCTATTTGACCATTTTTACGTGCATTGTCGTTCAATCGTTCAAGTGGAAAAGATGCTTCCTGTCGGTGCAATTGTGCTCGGAGTGTTGCTGGTAATGTATACGCAAAACGAACACGCATCCAGTAAATCCTAATGCCTTCCGCTCCTTGCTGTCCAGATCTCAGCAGGAGGAGATGCGTTTTTACCAATTATAAGCTTCTATCCTGATGTGCAGGCTTCTGGAAACGCGATGGCGTGCCGCTGGTATAACCTGCCAGCGTACGCAACCGCCGTAACGCAGCAAGTACCGGTCCGTGGCTTCAACCGAGGCGATGGAGGTTTCAACATGGACCCGCTCAGTGGCCTCACCTCCATGTTTAACCGTCTGTATCCCGAGTCCACCATGGGAATGCCGCAATCACGCCCAAACATGGTCGTGCGGGTCGAGGACACGAATCCTGTACGCAACAAGAACCCAGGCACAGCGCTTGTAACACCGAGACCGTCGACCAACGGAAACCGTGAGTTAGATTACTACTACTCAGACGAAACGCTGTACTATGAAGAGAAGGACGGTTATGGCTACGATGATTACAGTGATTCCGATGGAGATACGGACACTGTTACGTATTATGACATGTCACAGTCGGCACCCGCACTGGGGATGGGATCTGGACCCAGGAACATCCTTCAGACCTGGTACCAGACGAGTATGGGACCGTCCGCTAACTCCCCAGGTGCGGACCCGTGCAGCGTATGTGCGACTTCAGCGTTGCTTAATTTCTTGATGGGCTAATAAAGTGCACAGTGTGCTGTGTGTTAACACTATCACGATCATCTAAATGGCAGACTCTTCTTTGCACGATCGGCTTTGTAGAAGCAGGAAAGAAACCATCAACCGAACAAGAGCAAATGCTTGTGGACACAGTTTGAAATGACAGTTTTTTTTATTCGAATTCCACATACGTTTGAACTCGCAGTGCACGGCCAACATCTAGAGATACCACCAGTACTCGATTCGCCGTTGTGCTCCGTTCCGTGGCAGCGATCTCATCGATCGAGCAGCGGGAAGGATATTACGGTAGTACGAAGGCATTCGGCGTGGAGACAAGTTTGAGCGATAGCTCCGAGTGAGCTTAGTTTGGAACGGCATACCGCGGTTGTTCATGACGTACCAACGAACTATTCTGCTGGGTTGGCGAGTCGTTGGTGTTCGAGGGAAAATCTGTCGTCTGCCCGTTGGTTCCACCGATCGGACAGTGGTCGTAGGGGCTGGTGTCGTAGGAGGTAAGGTCTCAACATTGGTGTAGTCCGGATAATGAGGGTTCTGTGGTGGCTGCGTGTTGGCTGGTTGGGCTCCGTATTCAGGATATGCCGGTGGCGGTGTATTGTCCGCGTAGTTCGGGTAGTCGTTCTGAGCGGTGGATATGCCGGCGAGCTTCAAGGCGAAAAAGCAAACCAGTACGATCGTCAGTTAGCTTTTCCTGAGACATCAATCTAGTTTACTTACGGCGAAGGTAAGCACGATTCGGAATAACATCACTAAGGCTTGTTGTGGTACTAATGGAAATCGCTTTTCGAATGAGCAACTGTTGCCGTCCGGTTTCGGTGTAATAGGGGAGTGTGGGAATTTGTCGGCATAAATATCATTTTAACGACTGTTATTTTTTGACCAATTGGCGATGTCCATCGCCGTCCGATGGACTCTAACAGACCCCTGTCACATGCAAATTGATCATTCAAATCATTAACAGGGCAAAATACAGCGTCTATTTTTGTACCCAAATATAATCTCCACAAATGTACGAGCAGTTAATGAACCAAAGCGAACCAGAATACCTGTGAGTTATGCAATTCACACCAACACGTTGAGAGTATGTGTTTTTAAAGCTGCTTATAAATTTATTATGTTTGAGCCGGAGCTTGATTCATCGATTTTTGCCAACGACGCTATTGTCGTTGACAAAAAAAAACAACAAACATTAGCTCATGCTGAGGATTCATCACATCACGATACGGTTAAAGCGGCGTTCTTTCATTCTGCGTCACATCTAGAAGCTCAAGGCCAGAATAAAGCCGCTAACGTGCGATTCTATCGGTTGACATTTAGAGCCCCCATCGCTTCTCTGGGTAGGGTTGATCTCATCCACTCAGTGTTCGTGATACACCTCCGAAGTAGCTTCAAAGGCTAACCGTTGCGCTTCCTGCTCAGCCCCGATTCGGGCGTGCTCCTGGGCGATCTTCTCGTACAGTGACAGGTGGCGATCTTTCGCCTTCGCCACAGCGACCGTGTCCTTGGGGAGTTTTGGTTCCTACGAAAAAGGGGAAAGCCATCAGCGGAACGGTCACCCAATGGAACCGGTTGTGTCTTGGAGTTTTGGTACGTACCTGCGCCAATCCACTGTGGGCTTCAGCGTGTTCTTGCGCGATCTTGGCGTACAGCTCGTGGTGCTTCTGCTGCTCCCGAGCGACAGCTTCCGTCTGCTGAGGTGTCTTAGGTAGATGGCTCAACACCGGATAGAACCCATGCGCATCAGCCGTGTACTCAACCGTGCGCACCTGATTCCGTGGATCAACGTACGAGAAGGAACCTCGAACAACGCCACTCCCATCCGAAACCTCACTGTGCGTACGATCGACGTGCCCCGGAGACCGTCCAGCTGAGTAGGTGAAGGCATATGGCTTTGGAGGTGGTGGCAATGTCGTCAATTTCTCACCATACTCCTCCACGACCACGAGCCGTGGCTTCAGACGGGCCACATCACGAGCCTGGCAGGAGCCACCCAAGAGCGCTACTAACGCCAACACTAAGAACTAGACACATGGAGTGATCACTCACGGTTCGCCATCACAAACACGCCATCACTGATCGCTTCCTTGTACTTACCACCTGGGAGAACTGGTTCATAGTTGCAGCTGACGGATGCGATGTGTTGCTGGGCGAGTTTGACTACCGTCTGTTGGCTGTTCGTCAAAGGAAAGGGCACCCGTGCGTTCGGTAAACGAGCTTTTCGTGTCGGAACTGATCGCGGAACCTTTCCAAAGGCCTTCAGGAGACCTGGCCTGGTGCCGAACGGTGCGCAAAAAAAAGGGGGTGCACTTCTGGGGATGATGCTCGGTTCGATTTCAACTTCGACTTCGGGGGAGGGTTTGTTTTATGAAATAAGCGTCCGGGTTTGCGATGGCGTGTTGGCTAGCGCTTGCGTAAGTCTGGGGTCCGAATCGGTTGAACAACCGCATGAATATCGATCGGTGGGTTCGCGCACCTTTTGGGGGGGAAATACCGATCGGAATGAATGGAAATGAATGCCGAACTAAGGGACGCATTGCCACTCGAAAGGGACGGAAATCGAAATGTTCGACAAATTGATCGTTGACCGACGATACCAATTAAAACAGGTTAACCGCGCGGCTTTGGGTGGAGCATAAATATTGATGTGGTAAAGTGTTTAAAATGGATGCATTACTCTTTTCAACGCGCATGTTTCGATGCTTGTAACTGGTGGGATTTCGTAAGAAATAATGTCTCTATAAATAGGCACGTTGCGATGCTTCCTATGCATCTCACGTGATGAGGAAATCCGACTAACATGCATCGTTGCGTACTGCTCGAATTTTTTGCGAGTTGTTCGACACCCTTGACAAGCGGTAAGAGCTTTCATCCGAGCTTTATTAGATGCAGTTTTTGTGCATGCATTATGCTGCAATTTACATACTTTTTTGTATTCATTTCTTGATGAATCAATAGATATTCCTAGGCAGAGAATATCATACATAATGCAATTCTTGCAGTTTTATCGCTCGCTCATCGATTTGCTTCCACCGGTCGAAAGCTCTTGTCGAGGAGCTTTTTGAAAATTGTCACTTTTTTGCGGAGCTTTTGCTTGCATGATCATTGCGCATTTTTCCGTAGCGGACAAAAAAAGCCACGACTATTCGGCGTTCGATTGCAGATTGAAACCACCGTCACATGGTTCGCGCCTCGAGAGATCTCGCGTGGGTCGAAGGATGCGGGACAGGGCTTCTCGAAAGCGCCTTCAAAACGAGGCACAGGAGCGCACAAACCTGTTTCTCCTTCCTCCTGCGGAATGTGTCAGCCTCGAGCCCGGCCGGACCTGAAGCCATCAGCGGAGTCATAAAACATGTCTTAAGACGCGGTCACGCATACTACACGGCTGGCCGCACCTCTTCGCAAGGAGAGAAAGAGAGAGAGAGACAGAGTGAGAGACAGCGAGAGAGAGAGAGAGAGAGAGAGAGAAGGTCTCGTACGCCTTCGATCGAGTGAAACAGGGCTCGAGCGTTCGAAAGAGCGATCGCAAGCCGTAAGGTCAGCAGCGATCGTCGTCGTGCGTGCTCGTCAGAGAAAGAGAGCGTCAATAAAAAAGCCACGCGCGAGAGAGAGAGAGAGCCAGAAAGGTGAACCCCGAACAGTGGAGGGAAAAATGCCAGCACTCGTCGAGGCCGTTCCCAAGATCTCCCAGAGCCCGCTAGCAAGACGGCTTGAACCGGCTCAACCAAACGCCACACGAACGTCGAGCAGTTTGGTTTAGCGGCGTTGGTACGTTCCGAGAGGGCCTCTTTTCGCTACGGCGCTTGAAAGTGGTTAAAACACCGTCGAACGGTGGCGAGGCCAAACAACCCACCCCGCCGTCGTATAGGTCGTGCGCAAAGTGAAGGGTTTTCTTGCAGGAACACACAGTGAGGCAGCCCTTTAAGTTGGTGGTGAGTGGCGAAATTCGGAGCTTGGAAAAGCGCGAGAACGCGCGGAAACGGGTGAATGTGCATCAGGCCGGGTTGCATTCGCGTTGCATAGCGGGATTCTTGCGCTGGCACTAGCCACCCCGTGCGCCAGCTTCTAGTGTGCGCGTGTGTGCATATATGTGTTTGTGTGCGTGTGGGGTGTGAGTGGGTGCGCAAGAACGGAGGCCCATTTGCATAGTGCAGTCGTTTCATCAGGTGCCGCTGGCCTTTCGGCCTTTCGAGGGGACATTTCCACACGCACGGGGGTGGTCGAAGCTTTATCAACCCTCGCCTGCTATCCGGTTCGAAGCCACCCTCGGAGCACGTCCGGTTGCGATCAGCATTGTGCAATTGCGTTGGTGGCGATCGCTTCCAGCTGGGTGATCAGTTTACGTGTTAGTGCGCGTGTTTGTATGTGTATGTGTGGAGAAGTGTTTTGATTGCAGTCGTTATTTTTTTCCCCGCTGCAGCTAGTGGTGTTTTTTGGTTGCTATTATTGTTGTTGAATCCAACAGCGCCCACAAATCGTATCGCGGACGTGCGACGATCGAATCGTGTTGGTGTCTCGCTACCATCGTCGTCTTGTTGGTCGACAATCGTGCACAATAGGGGCTCACAGAGAGGGCTCAGAGGGCTTGGTGTGAGGGTGGAAGGGTGCTAGAACACACAAACACACCCCCTTCCACGATCGTGCGTATCAACCCCTAAATCCAGCGCACGTTCCATCCCGCAAAACCGCATCCCAATCCGTTCTGACATTCTCCGCGACACGATCGCTGGGTTCCGTGACTCGGAAAACTCGCTGGCCGCGCTCGGTGCGCTCGCGATCGGAATTTTAAGCCCCAGAGTGTGGGGTGCAGCCGGACGCAGGATCACCACGCGACGTCACCACGACGGTCGAGGGTACGGTCCGGGAATTTTAAGCAGCTTCTGCCTGAAGGTAAGCCCTAAGCGTCTAAGCTCTCCCGACCCGGTGTCGGGATGTGTCGCCCGTCGTTCATCCGGCGACGGAGCTTTCCGGTTCCAGCGCCACTTGCTGGCTTCCACCGCTTCCCAGTAACTGTAAAGCGTTCGCCTGTTAGCCTCGTCACCTGGAAGACCCAGTTTTGTGTCCCGCTGTTGTTATTGTTCTCAACCCCGGCCCATTTTCGTAGTCCGTGTCTCTTTCACTCCAGCGTAAGCGTCCAGGTTCGCCAGGGGGAAATTGAGGTTTGGGTTGTTTTCCTTTTTTTTCTTCCCTCCGCTGGCACGACAAAACTAGAAAGGGTGGATGCGTGTGTGTGTGTGTGGCTGCTTGGGTTCATCCCGAGGGGTGAGCGGGAATCGCTAGATTGCGCTTTAATTGATCTTACACAATTCTTGCTTCGTTCGCTTCCTCGAGCAGCGTCCCTTTCTCGCTGTTTTGCTGCCCTTCTTAACGCTGCCTTAACGCTGTTTAATTTTATTCCCCGCTATTTTCTTCCACCGGCTGTTCGCGAGCCCACAGAGCGCCCGGCGGTGGAATGTGCGTTCTTCCATCAGGCGGGCATGACGGAGCAGGAAAGAAAGCCGCGCTTGCGCACCCGTTGCGCTTCTCGCTGAACGCCGAACGAAAGACTTCAACGTGCGGTCGGACGGCGAAAGAATGGAAACCCGGAACCGTGCTCGGTCGCTCCGACCATCTCGGGGAGAGTTTGGTTGGCATTTGCCGCGGGGAGGACGAGGTGGACGGGGACGATGAGTGAAAAATTGCTCTCGATCGTACGGAGCGACCGTTCCGTCGCTTGAGCGGCGCTTGATCTCTTGATCGACGCCCCGTGTGTGCGAAGGAATGCAACGGGATGATCGCAAGCCTCTACACGAACAGGAAGAGCGCGAGAACTAGGAATCAGGGGGAAGGAGGGGTGGTAGAAAAGACGAACAACAAAAATCAATTAACTCCAGCTAGAACATGTGTCGGGCCGTGTCGGGCAGGTTATGTAATACAACGATCGGAACCAGGACTTAAGGCGTTTAAGGCGGAAAAGCTCCCACGGAAACGGTACTGAGCCAACACGGACAGAGGCTGCTTTTTGCCGTATGTTTTAGAGATCTTGTAAACGTTTGTTACCTCCTCTTCCTCCTCCCCCCATCACCCCTTCGATGCGATTTTCCGCAGAACCGAAGAAACGGGAAGAGCTTTTTTTGTGTGTTAATCTATCGCGCACGGTCCGCAATGGGATCGAATAAATGCGAATGGCGAGTTGATTTATGGCGTAATTGTTCGTGGTTCGAGCTCGTGTGGTTTGTTCTGTCGGTGTTGAAGCACCCCTACGCAGGAAACACCCCGGAACACTCCATGTCCGTGCCCATGCGCTGTTTGTTTGGAATGAGGCGCGCTTATGACATCAACGCTTCAGTACGGTGCCATCATCAGAACGCTGGCAAGTTTGCAGAAGCAAACAAAAGCCGTTCTTAATCCGGGCACCGGCCCACCATTGCTTAAGCGCAGGATTAGCTAAGCAAACCGCGATGTTGCCAATTAAGGCGAACGCACCCAACCAAGACGGAGAAAGAACGAAAGTTTATAAATCATTCATAAGCGCAAGCGAAAACTCCCCACACGGATCGACAACATCGCGTCTTCGCGGAACCTGCCACCGTCGTCAGTTGCTTCACCGCGTTTTGGTGTGTATGTGTGTGTGTTGGTGTGCCGTGGGGTTGCTGTTTCGTTCCCCATTCCACCCAGCTGAGACGGGGTGCGCAATCGAGCAGTTTTTCCTCGGTTTCTTCGTGGTGCTTTTCGACCAACGAAAGCTGGCAGATCATTAAAAAAGAATGGCCCATTCTCAGGCTCATGTGGCTTTCCTGAGGGTTTCGCCCCGAGCTGGCCGGGTGTCGGTGCCCGCCAAACTTCACCACCACGGAATGTTTTGAATAGGCTAGATGAGTTCGTTTATGGCCTATGCTTCGCGCCGTCATTAGAGGGCGCGAGGAGATTAAAATAACGAAAACCTATCGACCGATCGCTGGCTGAGCTGGCGCTCTTCCATCATTCTTTCGCTGGTGTACGTCAGACCGGGTCGGGGCGGGCTGTCGTTTGCGATTGGAAATGGCGAAAATGGCAGCCGGCAACGGGATTCGAATTACGAACGAAATCCGACCGCACCGCGAGCAGCAGAGAACGTGTTAATAAGGGCAATAAAGTTTATTGCGCAGCGTATGTTCGCTAAAAATGGAAATATCTAACCTGCGCGATCGGTGCTGATCGCGATCGCGCAGGCTGCAAACAGCTGTGAAGCCAGTGGGGTGATTTTACGCTGGACGTAAATTTGAAAAATTCATTCCCACTGTGGACGCAAGAACGAAATAGGTCATTGTTGCTGACCACCCATACGTGATGGCAGAGAACGACGCCAATCCAGTCGCACAATCCATTCGTGATCGTGGCAGGTTTTCATCACCCTGCAGCTCGCGTTATTTGAAAGATAATTGTCACTCTGGGTGATGATGAATAAATTCAACAGCCAACCCGATGGTGATGTCCGTTCCCGTTTCGCACATTGTTGAGCTGCGCATTTCGGCGTGAAAGTGTGGACGAATTTGGTGACAGATTTCTCCGGCTGAAACGAAAAGAAGCAAAAAAAAAAAGAGAGCCAGAGAATTAATCATGTTTGCTCTGTTGGCCCCCTGCTATCGGCACTCGGATGCAAATAGATCAACATCCGGATGGGTGGATGTGAAATTTCACCAATTTTGCCAATACTCACCCCGGGTTGTCCCGGTGGCTGGGCTTAAGATCCGTGTTGCGTGCGAGAAAAGCGCTTCCGGTTGGGTTGACGAGGAAAACACGCCGTATGGGAATGCTCCAGTTTTCCGGCAACCACTTGAAGGCAAACCTGAACCGTACCCGATAACCACTCCACCGGATCGCAAGCATAAACGTCGGTTCCCTTAACGAAAGAGATGCCACTGCACGACCGGTATGGCATTTTCCAGCGGCGGCCTCGATTTTACGATCAACTCGGAACATCGGTCCCGCACCTGGTGTCATCACGAAGACGTTTTCGGCGTGCAAATTCAACGGAATTGTCACGGTGGGAAGAAATTAAGAGATCTCCAAATGCAAAGCCACGTTGGCCCACTTTGCTGCAGCGGGAGCGAAATCAGAAAGAAAACCCCGCCACACGAAAGACTTGAATGGCGCGGCAAGCGACGAACGCTCGGTCGCACGGTCAGGCCCTCGAGGCTGTATTCCGAGCGAAATTTCATCCACAATTAGTCAACACGCTCCCACTGGCCGCAAAAGAGAGGGTGCCACAACGGGTGGACGGATTTTCCATGCCACCTAATTTTTCCGGCTTCTTTCACAGGTGATAAAACAGAATTAAACCATTACCCGGGGCGGTGGCAATTGAATCATGAAAGCCAGCAGGTCCCCTGGCGCTGGGGAGCGAAAAAAGGTGGTGCCAATAAAAGCGACAAGCCACCGAAAGCGTCGTAACGAAGTACACGAGCGAGCTTTCTGCTTCGGTGTTGGGGGCATACTTTTTGAAAAATTTCCCTCAACAACAATGCCGCACCAACTAGCCAACGCCGAGGGCTGCATACTGTTACCGTACGGTCGACACGACACTGTGCCATGTTTTCCTGGGCTTTATTGTAGGTGAATGGATTTTCTCTGCCCGCTTCTTTTTGTCCCCTCTTCTGAGGCCCTCGCCGGGGGACAAACCCGGCCGAAGGAAGTGGGTCCGTTTTTCCTTTTCCCTACGGGTCGGTCGGGCACGAGGTTTGCTATTTTACTTTACTTTTCGCACTACCATCCCCCGCGCAAGGAAGAGCTATTGCTACACGGTTCAACTGGTGCCGGGAAGTTGGTGAGCCAAAGTTCATTCATTTATGGCCAAACCTCGGCTTCATTCGACGCTCATTACGATTCCGCACCGGTCCGGGACCGGTCTTGCAGCCAGCGGACTTTGGCAACACTTTTACTCGCTTTCGTTTCTCGTTTTTTTCGTGTTTCGCTTTCGATATAGATTTTTCGCATCCGTATCGTTTTCCCATTTTTGCCGTTCGTCGGGTGTGAGTGTGTGTGTGTGTGTGTGTGTGTGTGTGCCTTCGGATTTTCTTGTGCTCGCATTCGCGGTGCGTTTTTCCGCGAGGGCGCGCGATCACGCTGCACCGCGTTTTGCTTTCTTTCGCGGTGGCGAGTTTCCTTCCCGGGGCAAGGAGCGACCCTTCGTGGTAGTGCCGGGTTTTCCATCGCCTCCTTGCGTCGACCCAGGAAGAGCCGATCGATCGGTCGGAAGGAAGTTCCGACTTGTGATGCGCTAGTTTGCTCGAACGAATCGACATGCGACCTGGCAAACATGCAAAAAGGGGAAGCAAATGAAAAAAAAAAACGCTACAAGAGCTACGAATCGAATCAAGGGGGTTTGTGCGGAATACACACACACACACATGATAGGCCACTTTCTTCGTGCACGGAACAAAGGCGATGCGGGTTGGGCTCAACAACAAAAAAAAAAGCTCGCGCCTGATGCGGAAACTGGAAGTACAGGTTCGACAACAACAACTTGTCTCAACAAGCGACAGGTACCGTCGGTTGGGTGTGTGTTTTGTTCGATTCGTTTTCATCTTCGGCGGGCGTGCGTGTGCGTGCTTCCCTCTCTCTCTCACCGCGCACCCCCTTTTCGGCCACAGGGTTGAAATAATTGCGCTGCGGGTTGGCGTGAAGGCGGTGACTTTCTTAAACCGCAAAACGTCCACTCCTAAAGGACAACCGAAACGGCAGTGGAAGCAGGGAAGAAAGACCCCGAATGTATCCCGTCTGGACCTTCACGCCTCCAGGGCTGGCCAGTTGGTAATTAGTCACCCTTACGCGATCGTTCGAAAGTGCGCGATCCTCGCAAAGGAGCAACACGTGATTAACAGTGCCATAGATGGAGCTGGCAACGGCAAGGACCACGATGAAAGGGTGGCACAGGTTCCGTTTTTTTTCTTCTGTTTTTTTTTTTGATTTCGCACGCGTGCTCACAAGCCCCGTCGGAATCTGCGAAAGCTTCCACCCCAAAGGTCACGGTTGTCTCGGGGAGAGACAGAAATGAGACAGAAAGCAAAAAAAAAAAAACCGCCCATTAGCGCGTGAACGAGCCCTGGTCGAGAAATCACAAATTTATGCATACGTCGCCAACGTCGCCGTTGTCGTCCTCGAATTCCAATGTCACCCCCCCCCCCCCTCCCCTTCCCCCCTTCCAGATATAGCGACGGATGCTGCGATCGAATCCGGTCGCTTGATGCGACACAGTTTCACAAAGCAAGCCGTCGCTCGATCGACGGTTTGTAGTTCCGGTCAATAAAACACTCGATCACTCGATCACCGGGCGGGCGAGTGAGAGTTGGGGGGGGTTTGAAAGTCGTCGGAACCACCCTCTCCGGGTGGTGGAGTGCTGCGAAAAGCGAAACCACCTCGAAACGGCATTCTGCTGGCCTGCTTCGCCCGTGCGACCCATCAGCATCGACTTTCACCCCGTGTTGGCGGCATATCGCGCCGTTCGGTTCTCTCGTCGCTGGCTGCCACAGAGGCCACCCTAGAGGGTGGTTCACTTCACCCGGCAAAACTTTCGTTCCGAAGGCTGGTGTGCACGTGCAAAGAACCGAACCGAACCGAACGGGTGACACCAGAAGCCCAGGTAGAAAGTGGGAGCTCAGAAAGAAAGCAACCCCATGAGTAGCGGCCCTTACAAGGGGGTTGAATGAACGCGATAAAAAAAATACCGACCAGACACACCTTTTCTTTGGGGCCCGTCAGCGGCATCATCATCATCGTCATCGTGGTCGTTTTGCCGTCATGTGGATGGTTCACTTGCACTTGTGCAGCACCTGTACGAACCGTACACGTTGGTCAAGTTGCGCACGCAAAGCCGGATCCGTTGCTCAACGTCCTCAGAATTCGCGTTTGCGGCTCTCCTTGAGCGTTTTTCACGCTCGACGGATCCGTGGCTCTCGGATCGGGTGGATTGCAACATTGGCCACCAACCATTGGGGTTGGTGGTGTCATCTTCGCATCTCAACTTGTACTTTCGTTTCGACCGGGACCACGATTGACCCCGTTTGGCCTCCTTGACGGTTTAACCTCGGTTCGATTGCCAACGTACGGTTCGATCGATACTGCGGCTCGTTTGCTCAATGAGCGTGTTTTTTTTCTCTCTCCTCCGTCTCTGTTTCACTGAGCACGTCAGCACAAGCTCGATCTCATCATCAGCCTGGGAGGATGGACCCTCGAAAGGTCAGCGAGATCTCGGAGAGGTGCGAGGGCTGCTTAATTACAGCCCCCGAGACTCGAGCTTATCGGATGAGCCGTTTGGGGCCGGAGTAGTT
This sequence comes from Anopheles nili, assembly GCF_943737925.1. Taxonomy (NCBI): domain Eukaryota; kingdom Metazoa; phylum Arthropoda; class Insecta; order Diptera; family Culicidae; genus Anopheles; species Anopheles nili. The sequence continues at coordinate 16,121,582 of NC_071291.1, forward strand.
AAAAATGCATTTTACGTCTCCGTCATCGTGGCGTGCCGCAGTTGTCATAAACCACCCGGGAACCCCAGCTGGAATGGAATGTGTGTCGTCCAGCACCCATTCACGGCACATTCCCTTGACGACCCATTTTTGGGATGGGGTGGGATGGGTGGTTTTTTGTTTGTTTCCACCTCGATTTTGGTGTTCTGCTTTTGGGAAAGGTCCAATTTCCTTCGCTAGGTTGCTAACGGATGTTCGGATTGGTGTGGTCCCAAAACAAAGCCAATCGGGAAAATCGGGGGCCCACCGAATGCCGAATGAATCGTTGACCCAATCAGCAACGGGCCGGCATGTGTGTGTGTGTGTGTGTGGATTTGGAGGCCCTTCCGAAGGGCACTTGGACGAGTGACCTCTTTCGGTGGCGATTGAAATTAAAAAATCCCGCCCCATCGAGTGGGATGAGTGGGTTTGTTTGTTTGTTTTGTTTGCGTGCTGTTTTCCACCCCAAAAAAAGCAAGAAAAGAAACACTTTTCATCCGGCTCGCACGGATGCGGATTTGATTAGGTTTTTTTGCCCCCCCCCCCCCCCAATCTTCTATTTATTTCGCGCTGGTTAATGAGATTTTCTTCGATCTCCAAGCCACTTCCGACGCGGCGTAGTTTCGCTCGCACGGGAATCGATTAACCCGGAGTGGATTGGAATTTCCACAGCCGCCCCCCAGGGGGCGAAAGTCCACCACGTGATCAACGTGCGCTTTTTGAGTGGAGCTGTTTTGTTGTTATTTCTCTTAAAGCCTTCAAGGATTCGCCACCATGTTCGTGAGTACTTCAATCGATTAGCCGGTGTTGAATGAAGTGTTGTGGCGTTTGGTTATCACTGCTATGAGGTCGATTTTCGAGGCCACAGACCTATTCGAGTAATGTGATTTACGTTCACCGCGGCCCTTTGGCTTGTGCCCTTGAATGGGTGAGTTTTGTGGCCTCGTTTTCGAAAGCACTACAGATAACCTGACCCGCTACTTCGCTGCGTGTGGAAGGAAAGCACGCCCAGCAAAAACCGGAAGCACCCTTTCGAAGGGCCACACCGTCACATGAAAGCAAATATTCTCACGTACCACGTTGGCTTCCTATCGGTTGGCCACGAGTTGATGACGCGCTCGATGTTTGGGAAAACAATTAGTGAGCGCGCGATAAGTGACCACCGGACCAAACATCTCCATCACGTGTCCACAACTCGTGTCCACGCCAGTACTACGCTGCTCGTCCGATGGCTCAACACCCCTAATGATCTCGGTCTCGGTTGAGGAGTCGTTGCTGCTTTTTCCGGCAGTCGCGCGTGTTGTTGACTGTGCCACCGGCACGCAACTGCCAGTGATTGATGCCAATGGTGGCCAATTTCGCTCGGTGTGGAGCGAATCCGATTGAGCTATGGTTGGGAAATTGCGGTCCACCGATCGACCGGTCGAGATCGAGAATCAACCGAATGGGCTTGATGGGTTTTCGCTTCGCTTCTTTTCCTGGTAATAGCGTCGTGGTTCAATACTGGCCAGGCGCTTGTTGAGGCGCACTGTTGCCGATATACTGCCATGCTGCTGCTGCTGCTGCTGCTGCTGCTGCATTGGTCTGAAAGCAAACAAAAAATGCAGAAAAAAAAGTTTGAAAATCGTGAGAACGGCCGCGAACGGCCGAGCTCGATGACGTGATTGTGGCTTTTCGTGTGGTATAAAAATCCATCTCAGCCAGCCTCCGACGAACGCGCATCGGAAGGCGGTTTTCTAGCGACGTTGGTTCGACCGTGCGGTCTGCGGGCAACGGTGGCCAAAAGGGAAAAGGGAGCACATAATTTCATTGCCAGAAGGGCTTTCGGATTCCGGCGAACGAGCGAAGGTGCTTGCCGCGCGCGAGCGCAGAAACTCGACCCCTTCGCGAGCGCGTATGCAATTTAGCCGCGACGATTGGAATGTGCGCCCCCAGGCGGCACAGGTTTTGTTAGGGCCTTCGCAAAACGGTCAAAAATCGAGTGGAACTCTTGGAACGTCGAAAGATGCAAAGCCGGTGCGACGGTGCGTTTCGCCTGGCGAGCCCATAATGGGCCGTAAATGGATGGATCGTTTATGTGGGGTCTTAATCGCTTCGCCGGAACGCGCCATGCTGCCCGATGGGGGCCATTTTGTTGTTGAGCCGGTGTGAAGCATTCGCTTCTCTCCTTCCCCGTACTATGGTCAGATCCAAGGCCGCGATCTGTTGTGTTATTAAAGTGAATTAATCCGCCAATTGCGAGATGCTACGCGATGTTCGGATGCTTGGGACAACATTGTTTGGAGGAGCGTTGCGTTGCTTCGGGCACCCGGCTAGCGGGTGTGGAAATTATCCACTATTTCGTTGAGTATGCAAAGCACGAGAAAGCGTTGAACGAGCGGTGGATTTTTGTTAATTTCCTTCAAAGTAAGATATACAATTAAGAGAGCGCTAGAGTCATTTGCTTCTTGTTTTGATTACCTGCGCCCAAAGCACCGGAGATAATACGATAAACAAACAGCGAAAGCGACAGGTGTCTTAACAAGATTAGCACACCCTTCAAAACACCTTCAAAAAAGGGCCAAAGCCAAAACATTTTGCAAACAATAGCACAATAGGTGCAATAAAAGAAGCGGAATAGAAATCACAAAATCCGCATGGGCGTGTGTTTCCGAAAAACAGTCTCAATTCAATCGCTCCCACGGCCTTCACGGTGGATGGAAGTGTAGAATAAAAACGAATTCAGCGCTCTGACGACGTTGGCAGGGGAAAAATAGCAACAACAAAAAATAACCATCCCCAATGCTAATGGATATTGGGGGGCATTTTTCAATGAAGCAAATACGCCTGAAAGTATGCACGTGATGCGTTAAATGCAAGCCAAAGAAAATGAATAAAAAACCCAGCTGCATAATATGCATCTTCAATGGTTGCTTTGATTCAATAAAATCCGCTACAAAGCAGCCTGTAGATTGACAAACAATGCTCCCTGCGTGTGCACATGATCTGGCATATGAGCAGCGATTGCAACATCTTTGGCTTCACCACCTGACCAGCGTGCCAGCTCCAGATCGTGTTGTTCTCTCATGCTTTGCATACTGCGGCGTATTATGCACACGTATAGCGGCAAATACACGCCTGTGTGCCCGTTGTTATTATTGCCCACCCGACCCTTAATAGCGGGCCAGAGGTGAACATGAGATATTTCAATAATTTTTCCAGCATTCATTTCCTCCCACCAATTCCAGTTGCATACACCAACCACTACCACTCACTTACCACTGTTTTGGGAGGCCGTTCCCGTTGATTGCTACCACCAACTCCACCCGGTGGGATGCGGTGGGAGATAAGGGTAAAATCGTAACAATGAAGAAAACGCGCGGCACCACCCGTCCCGGTGGGAGGGAAAAATGCTGCGGCTGCACCGCAGGAATGAAGCATAAGATTTATGTGGCCAGATTGCAGCCCAACAGCAACAGGTCGATGGTGGGCGCTTTCCTCGGCGGCTTGCAGATTGATATCTGTAATTAAGTGCACTGCCGTAAGAAACAGGCACCCTTTGCGATGGAATCCACCCTGTTCGCCATTTGGAATAGATGGTGGCGAATGAGGGAGTTATTAGAGAGAGAGAGAGAGAGAGAGAGAGAGAGAGAGAGCGCGAGAGAGAGAGAGAGAGGGAGGCTAAAAATCAAGATCAAATCCCAAGGCAATCCGGAGGCTCGTCCACGTGAAGCTGCGAACGAATGGGTGACTCCAAAGTCGGTTTCCTTTTAGTTTTCGTGCCTCCAGTGTGGTTGTACTTGTGTAAAATGTGCACCACGGATCCGTGCCACGCTGCAGGGGTCGGTGACAGCACGACACAGCAACAAAAAAATGAATACGCGACTAATGAAACACCGCTTGGGAACGAATTCTTAGCATTGTGGATCAAAATTCCCCGTCATTGGTGCGGAAATTGCTCTCAAATGCGCGCCGCAGGCTTTCAGGAAATCTCAGAACACTCGTGGGCCCGGTTCTGGGTGAACAGCTCGTAGGCACACGTTGGGTAATGAAGGTCACGGGGTGCTTTTTTGTCCATTTCCTAATGTCAGCTTAAGAGCCGTAGGAAAAATAGTATGTGCGCCTTCTTTTGCGCAATGCTATTCGCACGGACCGCGAGTTAGAAGGTGACAATTCAACCACTCGACGAGCTTCTGTGAAGGGCACACCCGGTAGTCGGAGGGAACAATTGCCGGAACCGTAACGGGGCGGTGATTTGGTGCGTGACCTGGACCTGGTTTTCTAATTGCCTTCGTGACATCTAGGTGCAAGGGTGCACCGTGCCTTTTGCTGAGATTGAACCGATTGTGCATCGCTTCCCCCGTTAGAGGGTGGCCTTACAGCTTGGTGCTCTTATTTCGAGCCGCCGATGGATATCGCGTCGGAGATGTTAGATATCCGCGCTTTAGCGTGTGTTGTGACGAGTTCTTCATCACGGGCTTTAGGTTGGTTCGTTGGTGTTGGTTCGGTTTATAAACCCCTTCGTAATTGACTGCTTTCTTGCACGTGCTGGCGCAAGCTAATTATGTCACCGTTTCTAATTAGATGAACTTTTTTAACGTGCTTTCTTTCCTCTTCTTCTTGGTTTAGCCAATTGCAACGGATAATGAGAAGCAGTGCTGCTACGGACCGTTCCACACTGTAGCTAGTCGATCGACAGAGACGCACACTGCACTAACAACAACTCAAAACAGGAAGACACCAGCGCCCGCAAGATGGCGCTTCGATTGCGTAAGGATGTCCAGAAGGCGTCCTACTACGTGTGGTTCCTTGGCGCACAGGAGGCCAAGGCACTGCGAGGCACCCGGACGCTTCTACCGATGATCCCTCGCATGGTAGAGAAGGCAAAGGAGCAGGAACCACTCAAGGTGACATTGCAGGTGTCGCACAAGGGATTGAAGATCGTGCAGGTAAGTCGACGCTCTCTTGGAGGTTGTTCCTGACACATTGAGTGATCATTGGGTTTATCTCACCATAGGGCTCGGCTAAGCACTTCATCCCACACGGAGCCATCACCTGTTCGGTGCAGACAGAGGACATCGTGGCCTGCACGTTGCTGTTGTACAATCCGGCCACCAAATGTCCGCTGCACGTGCACGCGTACCGTTGCGACTCGGAACACACCGCACAGGCCCTGCACGAGCAGCTGCAGGTGTTGATTAACCGGCCGGAAAATCAGAAGCGATTCACTGAACTGGAAGCACGGTAAGTCTGGGGAAGTTGGTCGCTTTCTTCTATCTGCAGTCGTCGCGCGCGTCAACCTCATTTGCACCGCAAGATGGCTGGGGTGGTGAACGTCAGAAGACCACCTTCTGGGAGGCGGGTGTGAGTCGAATTTTCCGCAGACCGCATCGTCGCGGTTTTTATGCGGTCGATTTGTAAGGAAAGCCGTAACAGTAATATAGGGCCAAGCCGGGCAGCTGTGGCGTAACGAAAGTTCCGGCGTTCCCGTTACAGGAAGCTCCGGAGCTTGATCCAGATCCGACCGAACGGAGATGCGCTTTGGTAGAAGCGAAAAAAAACAAGCTGACCCACTTGAAGGGAGACCCCGGGGTTATCGGGAGCACCTGGTGCCGGAAATTGGGAACAGTTTTTCGGCTGCCAAACAGTGGCTTATCATTTCCGATGCATTAGTACGGTCCGATGCAAGTTAAATTGGGTTGAGGTATTTTTTTTTTCATTCGTTTTTGCTCGCGTAACGTTCCGTAGTCTGTTTCTTAGCACAGCGCAGTTGTTTCTCGCGGTGCACGCGTCTCTCGCGGAATAATGGATCAATTTGCGGCTCCGTGCGGTTAACGGTATGGGAAATCTATCTAAACGCTCCCTCTTCGATTCACTTTTCACCGATTTTCACCGACCACACGATCGTTCGTCGGACTAGAATCAATCCATCATAAGCGCCACGGAACTCGTGGCTTAGTGCGTAAAATACGCGAAAGAAAAGCAGCAACACCACGCAATGAAACCGAGCACGTTCTAGTCGCGGAGGTGGTTTGCCCATTTTCACCGCTTATGGAGAAAATCGCTCGTCGTGCCAGCTGGGGCTGATTGATGGCTTGCCCCTCTATTTTTCCCCAAAAAAAGTTGGGAAAAAAATGAAAAGAAATGGTGCGTAATTAGAAACCCGCTCGAGTAATGCATTTTCGAGCAGGGCACGAGATTGCATAACCAAAACGCTCTGTACTAGCGGCAACACCGCCATTAGTAGCGCTCTTGCGGCCAGTAAGAGAGAGAGATTTTTGCGATGTAAAAAATAAAAAAAGAAAACAACACGAAACGGGATACGCTAGATATGAGCGGCTTGACGAAACGCAACTTGCACAAAAGGAGGGAATATCGTTACGCGCACGCACGCGGGCGAAAAAAAAAAGCAAACCGAAAGTCCCCACTCCCAGGGGAAAAAAGTAGGAGCGGACAAGCGAAGAAAAGCGCGAAGGAAAAGCGCGGCCGAAAATGGCGAAAAATTATCTCACGTGCAATTAAAAGCGGCGAAACGTATGGATTAGTGTCGGACACTCGGTGCGCTAATCGTTGATAGAGTCGAGTGCGCACTTCAATCCGAGTTCGAGCCGCACGTTCGCACGCCGGGATTGTGGCGCGAAATTAGAGAAAAGCTGCCAACACCAAGCCTGGTCGGTTGGAGCCCGTGAATGGTTCAGATTGACCGCATTTCTGGGGCGACGTGCGTTGACGTTTTTGACGTTTACGATCGTTTGTGTTTTTGTTTCGATAGCGAGGGCTTAAGCGAGCCTTCTCGGAGGGGTCGGACACCTGCTACAGGGAGTGCCCACCGATGGGTGTGTAGTGGAATTTAGTTTTCTTTCCACTCTATAACAGAGACACCCTGGTGGAATAGACCAGGTTTCATGAGGTTAGACGAACCTCATTGAAAGGCGACACGTACTCGAGCATGGTCCTGATGTTTGCACGTTAAAGCTCGTTTGCCAAGCCTCGATCTTTCTCCCTTTATTACTGGACCTCTCACTCGCTGCAGCAATTACCCTTTTCGGTCGCGGTTTGTCTAATTACCGGCGGGCTCGGGCGCGCTTTATGGTTACAAGCCCCATCGCTGGGACGACTTTCGCGCGATCCGATGGATTTTTTTTTCGCAAAATCTGCTCGGTGACACGTTTTGCACCGTGGCAGATGCCGCGTCCCAATTACGGTTGCATCACACCACGATAGGGCTCGCAAGTTTTGCGCTGGATCGCTGAAAATATGCCCGTCATTTACCGACCCGATCCGGGGTTGCGATCGGGCGACAACTGTTGCGTAACGAACATGGACGGCACATCGAGCTTTTGGTGGCCGAGCCCAACGGTGGCGCTTCTGTTGATAGCCCTCCCCAACAGGGCGTTACGTAACGCCCGCCTTACCGATCCTAATCGGGATCCTCTGGGCGCGGGATTGAGGTTTTGAGGCCGGAGCCCGATTCTGGGCGGCCTATTGACGGACCGATACTAATCAACGCTAATCGTGATTCAATTCTTGCCCCATCGGGGAGACTTGTTTTCACGTAACGGACCTGTGGATGGCAGAGTTTTGACACTCCCGATCCGAGTGTCTGGAAACTCACCGATGGCCTGCTTCGGAGTACGGAGTGACATAAGCATGTGTCTTTTTATCCGAGCATGCCATGCCAAATGTGTGAAGACTCTCCCGACTGGACAGAAATGGCGTCGGGACCAAAACCCACCATCTCCAAATGGAGTTGTAACCAATGAGAAGGTGACGTTCCCAGAGACGGAAGAATTCAAAATATGCCTGCTGATTACTTTGTTTACGGCCACGCATTTGCTCATAAACGGTGGCACTCGTTTTTTCGTCGTTAATGGCGACGTTCAATTTAAGTGCGTTTTGATGTTCATTTTTGGGTGTTTTTTTTTTCTTCTCTAGAGCTCTTGCTGAGGAACGTAAGGAAATCGCAACATCGGACGCTTAACTACCCTCATTTGCATGGTTAATTTTATTGTCGTGTGCGTTTGGTTAGGTATGGTTTTCCCGGAGCAGTTCTCGTCCACCCTTTCGAGGTCATTGGCCATCGCAGGTTTAGCTGGAGATGGTTGGCTCCACCGAGGGTGCGAGGGTGGTTTTCTTCCGACGCAACCGTACACGCATCAACCCATTGTCCGTGCTGACGGTGGTTGTAGGAAAGCTCGCAGGAGTTGTCTTTTTACGACGCTTACGGATCAGGTTCGGGTTGTGAGTAGAGGTAGTGCCGTTGGTGATCGATTCGTGCGAACCCTTCACGGTAGTTACTTCCATCGTCTCTAACGTGGAAGCTTCATCCACGTATAGGTCCTCGTAGTTCGCGGACGTGGTTGTGGGTGTCTCTTCTTCGACTTCCTCAAAATCGGCAGGATCAGTCGTATTGCTGAGATTTGTTGCCATGGTTGTTATCGGAGCCAGCGACGTCATTGGAGTCACCGACGTCGTCGGAATCCCTGAAGCTGTCGAAGTCAACGACGTCGTTGGAGCCAATGTCGACGTTGGAGCCAAAGTCGACGTTGGAGACAATGTCGACGTCGATGTTTCGTTCCCCTGAGGACCTAGTGGTACTGTGACGTTCGTTGAGTTGCTGGATGTCGTTGGATTACTCATGGTTGTCAAAATTGAAGCCACCGTTGATGGTGCCGTTGTTGTCGACCCACTGGAAGTATCCACGTACATTGGAAATGAGTATAGCATACCGCCACCAAACACAGGAGCCCTGTAGGCGTACGGCGCGAATCCGTTGATTGAATATGCCGAATACGGAATTATTCCATCCTGATGGCGGAAGTTTAAGGAGAGTTTGCGAGATGATTTACGTGTTTAATTAAAGTTACGCCTCGCTTACCGAACGAAGCATAGTTGGAGTTGTACGAATCATCATAGTAGTCGTAGTAGGCCGGGTGGTTGTTCCACGGGGTGTCTAAGATCCGGGATCGGACCGTTAAGAACATGCGAAATCTGGAAGAGAATAAGCATACTTACCGAGGGAGCTTCTTTCAATTTCTGTAACACACCGAACTCACGCATTAGAGACTGTTCTGTTGCTAAGTGTGCTGGAGCATGAGACTTACCTGCGGCACTCCGCGGGCCAGTGTCGTTGTTCTAGACTGCTGAATGGGGAAAAATTGAGAATGAAATTTGTCACACCTTGAAATTCGCTACCGTCGAGATACACCGTTTGCTTTGCGGTGGTTTGAAAAGACGATGAAGTGTCACTAACCTGCGATCCAACCTTGCCCGTTGTAGTGGGAGTTCGAGCCGTCTGGGGAAGGAGAACGTATTTTTTATAATTGTTTTCAAAGAAGATCGATTTAACACTTACCGTAGCTGCTCGAACGGGAGCTACGTTGGTGATCTGTAACGGAAGAGGTATTGAAATGTCTGAATCTGTTTCAAGAATAGAACAGCCTTACAGCATTTTTCCCCTTTGTGGTCGTGTAAACCAATTAAAATAAATGAAAAAACGTAGTGGAAATAGAAAGCATGCGAATTTTCATTAGGAACACTACCTGCCCGGATCGTTGGGTCGTTGGGCCTGCTTTCGTAGTCCCGAACTTTGGTGTAGTGCCAGTTGGTTGATTGACTAACTGCACCAATAATAATGATGCAAATGACCCAACAAAAATTGTAGATTAGAGCTCATTTTGGCTAGCAATCACATGTTCGAAACGTACCTGTGCAGAGCGTTTTGTCGTTGTTGCCGACTTTCCAGGCGTGGTGCTAGGTGGGTTGGCTAACTATACCAGAAAACATGAATGAATAAGGCCATAAAGAGTTGTCGAGTCGTATGTACAATTTCTTATATCCATTACGTACCTGTGCAGACCGCTTCACCGTAGTTGTTGATTTTCCAGGCGTGGTACTTGGTTGGTTGACTTGCTGTAAAGATATTGATACGAAGAAGTGAAATGCTGTCGTGCTGGCAATGACGACCCTCGAATATTACCTGTCCAGAACGGCGGGTTGTAGACGTCGACAGGCGAGGAGTAGTACCACTCTTGACGGTTGTCTGCTATTGAGAGAAAATTTAGAAGGAGCACAAAAAAGCACATACATACCATTCATTCTTTCGAAGTCTCCTCTCATGCAAAACAGCTAAAACCTACCATTGGAGTTTTCACAGTTGGGGTCTACATTTCGAAAGGAAAAATCTACAATTAACTGCTCGATCGGACTGGCAAATTGCGGCTCACTTACGATCGCACTAGCAGCCTTAGCCGCCCAAGAGTTTGAAAGAGTTAACGATTTCCATTGCTTGGAAGTGGTAGAATTTTCCCGGCCGACGTCCTCACTGGGCACGGCATCTTGTGTAGAATGCTGATGGCGGAGATGGTCATTTTTCAACAATGTCCTTCACAGCCACAGGGGACAACTTACCTGAGCCTGGCAACAGATGGCAAACGCTAGGAACAAAACGAGATTCATGACTTTTCGTTGGACTACTTCGTTCTACACTGGGGCATGTCTCCAACCACACTATTCAACAATCGGGCGTGATCGTTCAGTTTAAATCAAGTGTTGGAACTGAAGTCCTTTATTCCAGCACTATTCCAGCTAATGGCGAGTATTCTGGGCTTCAAAAATATGTTTTTGAATCTTTTTACTCGGTGTTAATCGGGAAATAATGATGCAGAAAATTATTTGCCTCTTAACTGCCGTTTGATGATGTGAAAGGAGCGAAAGAGAAAAGTGACAGGTTTGCACGGAATGTGCCAACAGCGGCAGTATTGTGCAATAAGACGTGTTTCGAATCTCAAAATCACATTGACAAAAGCAAGTTGGAAAATTATTCTTGCTCAACCTAATAATTAATTGCTCCCGGGTTCGCTTGGGCAACCATTTCTCGGCACCTGTTTCGTTTTTTTTTCTTCTGCCTTCCACGACAAAATTAGCCTTAGGCTGCGACGAACAAAAGCGCCCGTAAGAGCTAATTGTTTCGAGGACCCGTACTTATCCGCGCCGAGCGATTAGCATATCTCGATCGAATTAACGCGGTTGCACCATTTCCCAGCGATGGCCTCCGCCGGCGGGCCCTACTGGGCTGTGAAAATGAAAAGAAATCAAGCGAGGTTTTTAAATCCATTAAAAACGCGTCACCCGCTCGCAGAACTTGGTCACGGCACAATGGCGGTCCGGGCTGTTTTGGGGCCCACTTTTTCCAAATCTATCTCGAGGTGATCTCATTACAAATTACAACTCCCCCCTGGGGAACGGCTCCCAGTGGCCCAGGTCACCCTCCGGTGCCACATTTCCAGGCGATGATATCTCAACCCCACGCCCGCTGGGGTGGAGGGCGCGATAAAGAAACGAAATCAGTTAATCCACCCCGGCCTTCGGTGTGGTGCCGCTGGGCAAGAGACAGGGGAACGGGTGGTTAGCAGGGGGTGAAGGTGGATGGTAGAGGGGAAAGGGAAACCCAAGATGGGTATGGCAGATGAATTGAATGGTTGTGCGCGCTCTCGATGTGGTTTCGTTGCGTTTATTTCGTTTTCATGTTTTTCTTGCATTTTCCCTAGCCTCCCCCACCCAGCGGGCACCTTCGGTTTCCTTCGGTGAGTTTTTTTTTTCCCGAGCCCAAAGCTTGGGGTGCCTTCGCTTGGCGCCATAATTACGGGGTGATGGATTGAGAAACTGTTCATGCTCTTGTTTCTGCCTCTCCCTGGAGTGGGAGTTGGGAGCGAAGATGCGCTCTGCGGCACGTCCTCGGGCCATTGTGCCTTATCTAAGCTTTTTTCTTGTTTTACTCCGTAAATTGAGGTCAACTGCGGGAGTGCAGCTGGTTGAAGTGTTTCTCGATGCCACACGCTCTTAGTAGGCTTGGGTTTGTTTTGTGACAGAACACGACCAGGTTGCTTTGATGTCGCTAGTGTGCATAGTTTAGTTCATAGTTCATTTAATGTGCAACCCCGGAAGACGATCGAAAATGGGCTCACAATGCTATTCACCAACGCTGCATGCCGCCAGCTTTAGCGCCCTTAAGTGAGGGCTTAAGCATTCGCTCGATTGCTAAACAAACAACAAAATCAAACACACAAAAAATGAAACAAACCCACTCCAAGTTCACGGTACACTCGCGAGGGCGTGACCTCACGTTGAGGGGCTCGAAATTGTATAACACGCGATCGATCGTGGTTTCGCTCAACTCCAGCACGTGATCGGTGGCACGATCCCTACCACAAGGTTCGACCTAACAGTCCTCCACGAGCTTCACTCACAAAAATCGTGCCCTACGATTACCCGCTGGAAATGGGAGCTTGCGCTTTGGTTCGTGCGTGTGCCATGGTTTGTTTCGTGGGTTGTGTTTTTTTTCGATGATTGGGTCGGGAGCTGAATGGCGAGGGCTTTTTTTTTGCTCGGGCCGGAAAACCACCGGTTTCGATTGTTAGGGGAGTGTTTGTTTTAAAGTCCACGTCACGACACTGACGAGTTGACAGTTTGGAATGGGTGCGACGCATCGTGTGGGTCATTTTTTTTCGCCCTCCAAACGGTCCATCAGACCTCCGGAGAAACGAAAAACCACGGGGAGGCTGCGCAATCGCAACAATTAACAAATAGCCCAAGAAGAAAGAAAAAAACGCGAACGAACTGTGTGCAGAAAAACGGATGTGAACTGATTTTTGGGGTGGAACTGAGAGCAAAAAAAAAGTATACACATCTTAAGAAGTGAAACGAAACTCAAAATCTAAATTAGAGCAGCCACTTTCGTTCGAGCTGGTCAGCCGACCGGCCAGTCGGCACATTAGCATGGTTGGAGATGAAATTTCCCAATTTACCATCCCCGAATGGAGCTCGCTAAATATTATCGTATCGATTTCACGCGCACTGGGGGCAATTGTTTCTATTGGGCTTTTCTCCCCGGCACTTTCACCCCGGTGGGCCAAGGTGCGTGCGTGCGTGCGTGCGCGCGTAATTAAACGTCAGTTAATTCGAAAATTTATTTGCCTTTGCCCATTGGCCGCCCGTCCGAGTGGAATGGGGGGATCTGAAAGCGCATTTTGGGATCGATCTCAACCGAAAGCTTACTCGCGGCACAAAGGTTCAAACCTTCCGCGAGGACGTTTCACTTTCCTTAGGGGCCACGCAGTCGATCTGCCCAGGGGGAGAAAGGCGCAAATAAAACAACCGCCGTGTTACGAATTCGCCAGCAGACCTTTCGACTGCGGCGATCGCACGTTTTGGCACAATATCCGTCCCGACGGTTCGTGCGCAACGGTACGCTATCGGTGTAATAAAAACGCTCTCCTCCAAAGGGGTGGGTGCAATTTCGGAGAAGTGTGGGACGTGGGGCTTTTGCGTCGGTGACGAACCAAAAAGGAAGCGTCTAACGAGATGGACGAGAAATTGGTTTTCCCTCGTGTGGCATTCCGTCCGACGAGGGGGTTCGTCGCTTAAATGGCGTTCAAGTCTCCACCGAGAATCGTCACATTTAGCGGTGGGTAAAGCTGTTTTTAAGCCTCTCTCTCTCTCGCACTCGTTTTGTGTTTCTCTTTTTTATTGCCCCAGCCGATTGTAAATGCTTCACAGGTCGTCCACTTCCAGCAGTGGAGCGTTGTAAAACAACGCTCCAAAGTTTGACGTGCAATCATTATTAGCCCATTTTAAACCCCGATTGGATTGGAACGTATCGATTGGGCTCCGGCGAGGTTTCGCGCGAGTTGTGTTTCGTCAAACGCTAGCCCCCGACGCACGATTGCCTTTTCCGAGGCGCGTGTTGCGTAGCCCTTTTGCGTGGATGGAACCACCGTTTGGTGACGGTGGAGCGTTTCGAATTTCGATCACCGACCGCGTGTCGGAACCACGCGCCATAAAGAATTGCATAAGCGCATATTTCAGAACCCCGACAACGGTGGTTGGCGTCCTTGTTTCGTGCTTTTTTTTGTCTTCATTATTATCATATCTGTGAGCGTTTGTTTTTTTTTCTTCGCCGTACGGTTCGCGAACGATTGTTCGTGCCCTCGTCGGAACGATCGCTGATCGACATTCCACGGGCAGCGCGTGCGCGTTCATTGACGGCCATTGGAGTTAGTGCGAGATTTTATCAATTGCGTGCCAACGCGGCCTGACCGGCCATTGAGCAAATCGGACCATCGGTGTGCACATTACAAAAAAAAAGTGAGTGCGTTGTTGAGCAAAGAAGAAGAAAACGAGGGTAGAAAAAAAAGAGCATAAAACGGTTGCTTCAAGCAATGGCCGCTCACTTTCCATTTTCTTTCCCGTTCATCGTCTCACCGCCCGGCTCGGGTGTTGGCATGGCACGGAGGTAGGTTCCATTTCCGCCACATCCCTTCGCAACGGTGCTTTCGCGATGCGTTGGGTTGCGTTGGGTTTGAGTTTCTTCTTGCCTCCGGTGCGGGTTTCCCTCTTCCAGCGGCTGCTGCGTCAAGTCCGCGTGGAAAGTGAATCTGTCGTGGATGGTGGCCTGGGATTTGGGTCAACGGGTACGAGCAACCTGCAACGGCTCAAAACCGGCCTCCTGCCTGGGGCGAGGGCCGAGGACACACGCTCCTCGTGGCACTTGCTCACGGTGCCGTTGTGCGATGGATCGATGGTGGAATTCCTGTGGTGGACGATTTCGCACCACCGGAGATTTCTCAACCAACGGTTAGGAAACCGATGGTCGCGCTCGCGTCGAGTGATTGTCGCCATGTTGTCAGCACCGTCCCGGCCTAGATGCCGTCCGTATCGAACTCGGTCGTTCGAACCGTAACGAACCATTCGCAATGGGGGCCTTTGGTTTGGGCCTTTGCCGTGAGTCAGCAGAAGCACAAGAGGACACCACCGTGGCACCACTTCGAGAGCGAGCGCAATCGGAATTAAAACCGTTCGCCGTCTTTCAAGACGCGCGTATGTTTGAATGGGACCTCATCAATTTATCACCTTCGTCAGCGGCAAGCATTCCCATCGGGGCTCAAGACACGGCCACACTCACGTGAAGCGCGGGTTCAGCCGTGTTTTTTGGGAAAATATTAATCATCCTCCGAATATCACGCGAGTGGTGAAAATTTCACCCCTTCTCGAGCGCATCGATTGCGTTTTGACACTCGAATCCGCGCGCGAGTGTGTTTCACTTTCACATTTTTTTTTGCTCACCCCTCATCGAAAGGGGTCGTTGTCGCGCCCTTAAGTGCCGCCTGAGGGCACGGTAAACATTCGCTTCCAAAAGCACCCCTCCAGATCGTTAATCGTGGCCTTTTTCGGTTGTTCTCTCCGGCAGGTTGGGTTTGGCGGCTCAATTGACCGGTGGTGGTCCAGGGCCGGTGGTGGATGGACGTAAGCGTGCAGTCCGACGGTTCGAGTCTCCACGACGTTTCCCGGATTCATCGCACGGAAGTGACACCGGTACGGCTAGCACGCGTGAATCCGAGTGTTCCGAGGATCAGCAACATCAGTCGCAGCATTCACCTACATCAGGACCTGTGTCGCCGCTCGTCAGTCAGTCAAAGTTGTACGATTCCTTGGCGGCTGAGCTGCGAGAGAAGCTGAGTGGAGGTGTTCCACTGCTGTTGCCCACGAAGGACGCTCCTGAGCACAAGAACCACGGACCTCCGGCACAAACTGATGCTGCTGCACGACGGTAAGTACGATGCCGTTAAGAACTTCGACCCAGAGCACAGGGTGATTCTGAAGGACTCGTTCCATTACGCTTCATTGTGACAGATTCCGGAACGGATGTTTGGCCGGCTCGATCACCCCGGTTACGGGTGGCAACCAGAAGCACGGCGTGTCGTCTCGCGGATCTTCCGGCATCGGTTCCGACCTGGCCCCGAGCCCGGAACGCCACGAACCGCAGAGTTCCAGCGGTAAGTAAGCTCGTTCTCTTCTCGTTAGCGACCATGTGAGTGTTTCGTGAACCTTGGGCCAACCTGAACTGCGATGCCCCCTGGCGGCGACGGCGGTAAACGTGTTAGGCCGCTTTCTCACGAGGTTAATTAATTAGAAATGGAAAAGCGGGCTCGCGCCGCGATTTAGCATTATTTATTCGCTTCTCTCATCTGCCGAGGGCCACCTAGTACGCGGTGTAAAACGCGAAACAAGTCAAACCAGCTGGAGGCAAGTAGCTACTGTCGCTTGAACTTTCACTCCATGTACCATTCAGGGGCAGAAGAAGGCGCAAGATCAATTTGTTTGCTTTCCATCGGCGGCACACTAATGGGGTGGGTTGTACTTTGGAAGCAAAAACTGCATACTATTACTACCGGTTAATGTGGCGGCGCGCGCGCGTTCGGTCGCACGCGTGTGCATCAATCCGTTTAGGAACCTTGGAGGCATTTCCCGTGTGGATGGCCCCCCCGGCGAGGCGCTTTCTAATGATGCAATGTTCCGACGCGCAAAACAACCGGCCATTGTGGCAGCAGCAACCAAAGAAGCAAAAAAAAAACAAACGAAACTACAATCATGTTCGTGTTGGAAGCATTAAGCAACAAGCGCAATGCTCGCAACAAGCGCCATTCGTAACAAGTGCGAACATCCTGCACGCGAGTCGTTGACACCTCGAGCGGGTGGTTTTAGTAAACCGCTGGTTGTAGTAAACCGGAGAGTGTGTAATTTCCTTGTTTTGCATTCCCGTTTTTCAGAAGACGAATGGGTGAACGACCAGGAACCGGCCCTGAACGGGTCGGGGCAACACCACTCTGGCAGTCGGCGGCTCGATCGCTATCTGGATGATCAACCGGTGACGCGTATGAGCAAGTATCGGGATGCGCCGCCTCCGACGACCTATCTGTACCCAAATGTACGGGACGAGCCGGGTCGTGGACGACACCAACGCTCCTCCAGCCGAGAGGAAGACCGCAGTCTGCAAGGATCGGTGAATTCACGCGAGGAAGAAGTGAAACCCATCATCACCAACCACACGCCACGGTATCGGAACGCGTTCAAACCGGTGGACGGATATGGGCTAGAGGACCGGAAGAAAAAAGTCGCCCAGCTGGAGGAGAAGTACATGGACGAACGGGACGGAGGTGGTCGACGAAGTGGCCGCTATCCAAATGCCGATGATCGCGATCGTGGAGAAGTTGGGTATGAGTATGGCAAGCCAACGCAGCAGCACGTTTCGGGACGTTACTTCGAGGATGAGTACGAACGGGAGCGATACCGCGAGAACCTAACTGATCGGCAGAAGTATCGCGAGATCTCCGCCGACAGTGGCAAATACCGTGGGGAGCGTCGTGGACCAGCTCAGGTGGCGTATGCCGATCGAGTCGACTACCGCGAGTACTCGCCGGAGCGCATACAAGCGCCTGCACCGGGCAGAACTAGCAAGTACACCCGGCCGGATCACTTTGTCGAGCGGCAGGATTTCAAGGTCGAGCGAGAGGGTTACCGTCGTTCGCCACCAACGCACAAAGCTGGCGATCGACTGCGGTACGCTCATGACGATGAAGAAGATGACGGAGACCGCCGGCAGATGTACAATGAGCCTGAGTATCGCGAGGAGGCACCAAAACGTGGCGGATACAAGCTGGCGGACAAGTACGAGGAGCGCTGGAGGCAAGAGATGTCTGGAGGATACGCTGGAGAGCACGAACCTGTCTCTGGCCGGCGATATCATCGCGAGGAACCACCACCGAAACACGGACAATCGACTACTGCTGCGACTCCTGCGATGGCTGACTCGTGGAAGCCGGAACCACGCAAAAAGTCCGTCGAGATACGGACCAGCTCGCCCGAGTCCACGATGCACCGTATCTCGCCGAAGGACCGTTTCCAGACGGCGAAGGAGAAGTTCCAGCAGATGGAGCGTGAACGTCACGAGCAGGAGCGACTTGAACAGGAACGTCTCGAGAGGGAACGACTGCTGCATGCCAAGCGTCCTCAGGCCGAACACGCACCGATGGTTCGTCGAGGTTCGCTGGAACCTGCGGCCGTCAGTTCGCACGAGAGTAACGGCTGGAGCTCGGATGAGGAGCCTCCAGCACCGAGAGGACATCCGCGATCGAATGGAAGCCTTAATGGATCGGGTTACCGAGAGCTGACACCGGAAGAGCGCTATCCGGGGTTGGATCGAGAACCGCGGATGGATGCCGGACGTCGCATGATGCCGGCCAAGAGCTTGACTAACCTCGTGAAGGGCTATCGACACAGTTACGCTGAACCGCGTCCTCCTCCAGTGTCGCGTAGCAGCGGTCGTGTCGGTTTGGCAGCTGTCAATCCGTACTAGAGACTGCGCAGGACAACACCGACCAACAAATACTCTGCCGCATGTGCGTTATATATGTTTTTTTTTTGTTTTCGATGTGCCTTATAGTGTTTATGGTATAAAACAAATATTTAGCCACCGGGCCGGGTGAGCGATGTACATTGCCGTATGCTACGATTCTACTACTATATGAACAATTCCCTAGAAATAAAGCCACATTATAGCCGAGGGGCAGGTCGTTCAAAAACCGTTTGCTGTCGTTCGTTGTCGCTAATGTTATTGAGAAAACTGTCCTCATCCCCCACTAGGGTCTCTGGTGGTGTATCTGCAGCTTGCTCGAAAATCGAACACTAAAGTACCTTAACGCTACCATCAGCCTTGCAGGATCAATACACGATACAGTTGATGTCGGATTTCTTTTGAGGATAGTAATCGGCTTCATCTAGCAGGCGTGTGACGATTCGATCCAACTCGAGGTTCACATAGCACAGATAGATCGCTCCACTGCCCACGATCACAAACAGCGTCGCGAACATGGCGGTTAGCGTCATCCACAGCCACTGTTCTGACGATACCATCCGGGTGTCTTCTGGCACGCTAGCTGATGGGCTGGTCGAAGAGATAGGAATCGAGCTTTCGGTTGTTTGTGTTGCTGTTGTCGGTTGGCTAGAGGACGGTTGCACTGAAGTGTCATCTCGCGGGGCGTTAGTAGTCGTTGTGGTGTGAGTTGTACTACTCGCGACGGATGCTGATGACGTTTGTTCCATAGAAGTCGTTGTAAACTCCTCGCTTGCTTGGATGGTTGTTGATGTCGTGACGCCATCGGTTGATGAGTCGGTTGTCGGAAATGTTTCCTCGGTTGTTAATGTTGTTGTCTCAGGCGATAAAGTTGTTGTTGTCAACTGTTCAGTCGTTGTAGTTTGCTCAGTGGTCGTTGATGTTTCTGGTAAAACGGTTGTGGATATCGTCTCAGTGGAGGCCGCCTCAGTGGACGTTGGTGTAGCTAAGGTAGTTGAAAACTCATCGATAGAGCTACATTCGTCCGTTTCCACCTCGTAGTTGAATATGGTTAGGTATTCAATAGCCAAATCACTTTTCGCGTTGATGTTTGCCTCGATTTGAATCTGCCAGTCGATGAAAGAAAGAACTCGTTTATAGAAGCGAAAGTGAAGACGCACGTGATTCTGTAGCATTACCTTCGCCTGTTTGACGGTTTTATTGAGCCTCTCGCGAAAGAATCCCCATCCTTCGGTAGACGAGCCCGTGCGCCATACTTCAACCAATGTCGGGTTACTTTCAGGATCCACGCGCTCCAGGTCGAACACGCGTACCTCTAGCGTAGCGCCACTATCGAACACCAGGTTGTACGCCATCCTCAGCTCAGTGTCCGTATTGAAGGCGTACGTGGCAACGGTTTCACCGCAGGTAAGTCCTTCCCACTTGTTTGAGAGGTAGTACTGTGCTTCCGGCCGAAAAGGATCAAAGTGATCCGACTCGTCGTACCGCTTAACAACAAACTCCTGCATGTAGTCGCATTTGCGCAGCGACGTCAACGTTGCCTCGTCAAAGTCCACCTTCGTGCAGGAGGATCCCTCATCATCGCCCTCTGCATGGACTCTCTGGGAGGAAAGCACCATCACACAACACACCACACCAACCACTGTGATCTGCATTGTTCTACGGTACGATCTCACCTCTCGTAAAAAAAGGGTCTCATCCAACTCGGCCGGTAGAAAGATGGTTTCTTTTTAGCGCCACTGCCAACGATACTGAGACCGCAGACAAAGTGGTAGGTATGTCTCGTGAACGTCAATCACGTTGTTACCGGACGTTCGCCAGTGACGTCTCTATAAATCGGTTATCGAATGTACTCACTGTCACCACTCGATGTTTAGGGCTTTGATTGATAGTTTTAGCTGTTTATTACTCGCGTGGTTCAGTCGGGAACAATCCGAGCGCGCAACATCGTAAGAGCGCCAATGCAATACGGATCTTACCAGAACAAGCTCAGTTACCGGACGGACATCGTGACGCTCGAGTACTGACCTGCCGAGCGGCGTTAAAACCCGCAGTACTACAAATCGATCATCTTGGCTTGGAGTCTAGATATATTTTTTTTGTATAAACCATCACGGAATGCAACGATAAGGCCGCTACTCCAGATTACCGCTTTCTTAAGCTAATGCGATCGTCAGGGAAGAGCATTGGCTTCGCGTCACTGAGGTGTTCGACTTAACCTGGAATGAGTGGGCTCTGTTACGACAGTGAACTGAAGTAGGACCCCCACCCATACGGCTATTTCCGCCAACAACAGTCTCGATTGTCCAAGGAACCTTGCCCTTTTTGAGTGATCCAATAGTTGCCTTCCAACCCATCGACGGACCTTCCAATACACAACGCATGCCGCTCCACTCGATGGCTGTGGCCGGATTAATGCGATTGATCTCCCTCCGATAGACACCTTTTGACATACTTTACCATTGCTTTGGCCTTTTCCACCACGGCAAAGGTTTATTGCCATCAATCATGGCCGGAATGGCGAGCTGCCAGTGGACAAACATATCACGCATCAAAGCAACCTGGCAGGTGAGACGACGAAACCGACACCGACTGCAATCTCGGTTCCTTGTGACGCCGATAACAAACCGCCGTTTATCGTCTTCGACCTGGCGCATCACTCTGCACGCTCACACAGCAGTAGTCGCACTGATAGCGTGCTGCAGGTGAGGTGTCCATGGCCAACGCAAGAAACGAGCCCTAACCTGCGGCAGAAAGTAACTGCGATACTGCCAGCTTATCGGTGCGGTGGTTATCGCGCTATCGGTGTTCTATCTATGCGCACCGGCGATCCAGGATTACGCGCCGATCCTTGGCCATCGTATCGATGTGTGTGTGGTGTAGTCTGTAACCCATCGAGTCGGATTCTGAGCTTGAATCAGTCCCCAGAGTGACACAGAACCAGTGCGACATGACGAATCCGTTTGTGAGTGAACTTCCGGTTCCGGTAGCAGGTTTATGCGCTGTCATAGTCCTCGTCCTACCTGCACTAACCTCCGGGTATGTCATCCAAGCGGCGGTTGATCCATCGACACCACAGGAGCTAAACGTCAGGACGAACGCCGAAACTGCCTGGATGGTGACGGGTATCATCTTTATCGTGCTGTTCGCCGTTGCTGTGATCGTGTGCATCTACCTGTGGTTCCTGCGCAACGCGAAAGTGAAGGAACTGCGCCAGCTAGAGCTCGCCCACGGTCGCAAGGATAACCGGAACGTCTGGTACGGTGGTGACGGTGGCGGCAACATGTGAAGTGATTTCCTCGCGTTCCGACGGGCTCCGGTCCGTTTCGCTATCTTATCGGAATGGCGATGGAATTCTACCCGTAAAACCTCGGGTTGTGTGTTTCGCAACGTGCGATGACGAACGGTTTGGGGGCGTATTTGGTGGGGCGCGTTGTTACCGATATCTGAGAACTGGAGAACGATTTCTGATGGACAAAGTGTGTCAAAAATTGAGTGAGCGAATAAACCACGAATGTTAGAGCTGGCTTCCAACGCATCCGCAAGGTGTTCGGAGAGTGAGCAGAATGGCACCGTGGATTGTTTCGAATAAGTGTGCCGTTTGCTTTATTTTCTGCCTCTAATACACATTTAAATATTATTGTTAGGTTCAATATTGTTGTTATTGCTGGTGGTTAACATTCCTTACGCTTACTGAGCCCCGGCACGACCGGACGCTCCCTTAAAAACCCAAGAGCACCAACAAAAATGTAAAAAAACAAACGCCAAATGTAACACGGGAAAGGACACAACTCCTCCTGGAAGCATCGTTTGCGCGCGCGTCGCCGATCGCGGCGCGGCCAACTAAATACATCGAACTATACAACGTAAACCACGTAATGTGTGTGTATATATATATATATGTATGTATATGTATGTATGTATATATCACAATCGGTTCCGCAAGACGCACGGCAATGGGCCAATCCAACGGGCTAATGTTCCTAACAAGGTGTAATAATCGAGCCAGTTCCGGCCGATTCGTTCGTTTCTGTGCTATTCCAGTTTTGATGGAAGACCGACCGCTTTAGCCGAAAGCGCGAATGGAAGCCGAAACGAAAGCAGATTTGTACGATGCAGCAAACAGCGGATAGAAGCTACAATAAACGACGGTTTTAGCTCGGTGCGACCTGAAGAAACGCCCGGACGCGTAACGTAACGGTGGCGTTGTCCTTTCAAGCAGCTCGCGAATGTATAATCAAGATCCTTGCCGCGGAAACGCACCTCGCAGGGTGTATCCTTTTTTTTTCTTTTTCAATATATCTACGTATGTATGATCGATAGAACAGTAAGTGGAGATAATATTATTTGCACACGCGTTTTTTTATCATAAGCGTACGGTATGGGCAAGTTCCCGAGCAGTGCCCGGTGTCCTTGCCATCGTTGCCGGAGTCGTGCGGTTGGTGTTTGGCCTGGGTGCCACTGACCCAATGTTGTCTTTACTTGGCGATCTTTTTCATCTGATCCGTCTGGTGCTTCATCGAGTAGGTGGCGTTGTCCGCCTTGTACAGCAGCGAGTCCAGTTTGCCCAGTTGGGCTGACATTTTCTGGCCAATGTCCTGAGCGGCAGACTTCGCCACTGACGCCTCAGAGGCGGCGTTCAACTCCTTCATGTCGTCGAGCGTATCCAGCGCGTCGTTGATAGTTTTCCCTTCTGGGGCTGTACCATCTTCGGTGGATGCTGCCGGTTCATGGCTCGGTGTGGACGGACGAAGCTTCAACAGACTCGTCAAGCTCCCGCAAGCCACTTTGAACTTGTTTATCTTCTGCTGCGTCGCGGTAAGGATGCTGTTCAGCTCATCCATCTTACCGGACGTGCCCTGCATGGACTCGTCCTGCAGGTCAACTTCCTGAAAAAAACACCGACGTTAAACACTCCGAAGGAGGTATCAAAACCACCTTCCTACCTTCAACTGCTCGGTGAGCTGCTCCTCGACCTCGGTTTCCTGTCTTAGCTTCTGCTTTTCCTCGAACTCCTCTCGACTGGGATGGGCCAAGCCCAGCAACTCCGCTCGCATGCACTCGTACTCGTAGGTTCCTTCCGCCATTGTACTGCTGGTGATTGTTCGATGCACTCGGTTCGTTCGTTGTTTCGTTCGCTACGGTGGACGCTACCTAATGCTAAGGACCTGCAATCCGCCTAGGGGACGCTTTGTTTTGGTGCGAAATTACGGGCTACGGGCTACGCGAAGGCTACTACGATTTGGTTAACCTTCGGGGTGCAGGACTAATGTCAACGACGTATTGATTGTAGCGCTGGCGACGTATTTCTCTGCATCGCACGCACTGCGCATGGTCGCTGTTTGATGCGATGAAGGCTCTTGGGGAAGGTCTTTGAAACGGTCGGTACATGATTTCAAAATGGCGGTTGGGAAAATTGCTGCGAAGCGGTAAATTTATTAACACACATAGTGGCTCATTTTTACTCTCTTGCAATAAAATACAACCAAAGCTCGTGGTGAACGTTATACTTATTTTATTGGGTATTGAGCGTTGAAATGTCCTGTAGCCTGGTGTATTCGCTAGTTATTATTTCGCTAGTTTGATTGCCTTACTGTTGATTGATTGTTTGCAGTAAGGTGAAGTACGAGTAAGATGTGCTAGAAATCTGCAATTACCATTATAAAGCGCACCGTTAATCCTTCACAGTAAATGTGCAGCGACGTTGAAACTTACTCGTTGGAAACTTTGCAGTGTGACCATGTAAAACTTTGACGCTGTAACTCCTGCGGGCTTTTGCGCTTTCACCATGAACGTGAGAATCGTCTTTTGTAGGGCTGGATCGCTTAAGTACCACGGGATGTTATAGATGTGATCCGCCACCAGTCTCGCCTCGTCTGTGATGTTCTGTGCGTACCAGCAGAAAAGATAAAGCTGCAGAATCGCACCCGGCAGGTAGGTGATCGTTTTGACGGTGTCCTCGTTCCAACCAAACACCTGGCGGATAAAACACGAAGCTATCAGTTAGAAGCACTCGTATTAAGCCACTGTGAGTACTCACAATCGTCAGCTCATACAGCACCACACAGACAACGATTGAGCTGGTTAGAAATTGTACCATTAAATAGAAGCTGAATCCATCCTCGAGCTGATCGATCAAGCTACCACGAAAAAAGGCGGAAAAGGCACTGTTTTACTTAACAATCGATTTAGTTCTTTCTGACCCCTCGATTTGACTTCGTACGACTTACGAAAGGTTGCTTTTGTGCTTCAAAATGATGCGCTTCATCTTGGCGTGCAGGTCCTTACTGGGCAACCCGGCACGCAGATCCAGCTCTAGCTGATCGATTTCAATTTTCAAAAACTTAAACATGGTCGTTATGTGCATTGCCAGCGTGGCGAATAGGCTGTCGAAGCCGCTAAGCGTTAGCGCGAGAATGTAGACCGCGACCAGGATAAAAATGTACGTGAGCGTAAAGCTTGTGCTGCTTTCGGTGCTATAAAAGAACCTTACAACGTTAAACAAACGATGAGTGGTTTTATGGCAAACTAATGCACATTTCGAGAGATGCATTGCATTTTTTTGCACTTCACATGTTTGAATTATATTCTCGTTGAAAATTGAATTTTAAAATGGAATTAGATGTTTATCCTGTCCTACTGAAAGCCGCTTACCTTGCCATATAGGGTAAAGTGGTGGTATAGTTGGTATCGTGGCTTGAAAAAACGCGATGGTACACCAGTTTGAACAATGGCAGTGATGCATACTCTACGCAGATCAGTACGAAAGAAGCCGTGTAGATGATAACGAATATGCGGCTCTTTTTAGCGGTTTGCTTAACAAGCTTACTAATCTCCGCTGAATCTGATTTTTGAACTGATGGTAAGGAAAGAAACGGTGAAAGTGAAGAAATAGCATTCAGCTGAACAATAATAGCGAGCTACAAACGTACATTCCGTCCACTCCGTCTGCAGCTGGTTTATAAGGCTAATGATTTTCGCTCTCTTGACGTTGCAAATGATCATCTTCAGATTCGTCAATAATATCTCCGTGATGGGTACCAACACCGCGACGAACTCGATGAGATTCTTGGTATCCACGAGTAAGTAGGTAAACTACAAATGCGAAAGGAAATCGCTAATATTGGTAGTTATGAAACATTATATAAAATGTTTGTAAAACGTATTTACGCATAATAAATGAATAAACATTTCAAATAAATATCATAAAGCTTATTTAACACAAATCCGTCAATGTTTCGTGTATTGCATACATTTGGGCGTTTAAAAATCCGTGAACATAATAAGAGCTTACGAATTTTCCTTATCAGCTTATGTTTCCAATCTCTTCCAAAATCTTACCTGTGGTACACATAGCATGATGATAGGAATGATAGTTAGAAACCAATAGATGATGCTATCAACTCTCGAATCTTGGATTGTTGTAGCGAAACAACGGGTAGAGTAGAGCATCGCTTTCAAGACGTAGCGAACCTCGTGTAAAACCAAGCCTTTCTCTGACATTTTTCCCATGACAACTTGCAATCCGAAATATTAGTTACTTATTGCACTCAGTGCCACACTAACAATACAACGGTTTTTCTAGAAAGGGACTGTTTTATACCAATTCCATCTTGAACTGCAACCTAGGACCTTTCCTTGTAAATTTGTTGAAAATTTGATGTCGTTTGTTTTAAATTGAAACCTAATCACCACCGAACCGGGAACACCTGCCACAATGTGGTGCCATACGCTCTATTTACCCACCAAATCCATCCAGCCAATGCATCAAGGAGCTATTCGTTTGGTGGTCGGGTGGATAAATATTGGATAACATATGGAGATGTTTAATAACACGACACTTAGATACGAGAAAGAAATTCAGTTTTAGAAGGGTTTTGAAAATTTATCCGTAAAATTTGAGAAAAAGCTACTTGTTATTTATAAAGGTCAGTTAGTCAAACAAACAACAGAAAAATAGCTAAATAATGATTGTAAAATTCTTCGTGTATCAAAACTAATTGATTTTGTTTCCATTCTTAAAAAAAAGGATTACCGACGGATTGTGGCTCACCACTCATCACTCTTTCTGCCCTTAATTGTACATTGCCAAAAAAAGCGGCACGGGATTGAGCAGTAATGAATGTAACTTTTTTGGCTTCTCACCAAACCCGTACGGGGATTTCTTGTGACCTGCTACTGGTCCACCGATAATCCTTATCGAAAAATGTTTCTGTTCACCGGGCGTGTAGCGGAATTGTTTGATGCTAACCAATTAGCTTGTTCAACGGTTAATCTGCCTCATTCGCGGAAGCAAATGCAAACCCGCGAATTATCATCATGCGATGTCAACGGTACGGATTTACGTGCCACAATAAACACGCCACGCCATGTACAAGTCATGCTATCGGTTGCAGAATCGCTTAACCACACGTGATGATGCACGAACGGCTTCACCGTTGATATGGTTGTAGTTTGGCCCTGTTCCCAGAGTTATCATCGCACGCTAGATGCCTATCAGGACGGGCGTCCGATCGGTCACGTTACGTCGACGAGTCCGAACGAGCTCGGAGGTTTTCCGCTGCTGATGACGTCACCTACCCAGCGGTGGTCGGTAGTGGGAAGAAAAGCGGCGGTGACGCGACAGGAGGATCCTCTGCGAATCCTTATCATTCGTTGGTCGGAGCGTTCGACCACAGACGAGGGTTTCGGTTTCAGTTGAGTTTGAGCCACCGAGCGAGTCGGATCGTTCGGAATAGGGAAAAAACCACGCGCGGTCACTTCGTTTACAGTCGGTGCTTCGTGAATTAAGTGAGGTTGGAAATTGGAAAAAAAAATACAGTGTGTGTTTGTTCGTGTTGCGAAATAAGGCTAGCAAAAGAAGTGATTTTTAACTGCAATAAAATCTGCTCTATTCGAGATGAGTTGTCCTATGAGAAGCGGTTTCGCGTAAGTTCAACAAAATGTGATCACAAACAAGTGCATGTGTCGGTCTCCAAGCGTGTAGGCAATAAAGCAAAAATGTGCAGTGCTTGCGATGACCCTTAGCGAGGTGTTGATCTCCGATTGCGAGCGAGATTAGAGCAGCTTTTTATTACCTAAGCAAGTTGCTTATTTTGTTTTATTTTTAACACCCCCCGTTGTTTTTTGTTTGGCTGTGCAGAGGAGATGCCGTGCAGGATGGACATCATCTAGGGTCGGAGGCCGGCATGTTATACGGGGAGTACCTGATGCTGGACAAGGTGTTGAGCGCGCAGCGAATGTTGTCCGTCGAGGGTAAT
This sequence comes from Anopheles nili, assembly GCF_943737925.1. Taxonomy (NCBI): domain Eukaryota; kingdom Metazoa; phylum Arthropoda; class Insecta; order Diptera; family Culicidae; genus Anopheles; species Anopheles nili. Next base: position 16,149,029 of record NC_071291.1, read on the forward strand.
AAACCAGTACACGACGAACATCTGTTCATTGTGACGCATCAAGGTATGTTCTAGTTGATCTAAGATCTCCTTGACATGGAGCTGATGATTTTGAAGGAGGTTTTATCTTGATGTACGTATCATTTTTCCCATCACGTAAGCGTACGAGCTGTGGTTCAAGCAGATCATCTTTGAGCTGGATTCGATTCGGGATCTCTTCAGTACCGAGCACATCGAGGAGTCCCGCACGTTGGAAATTCTGAAGCGTCTCAACCGGATCGTGATGATACTGAAGGTAAGTAAAGTCACCGTGTACGTATCCAAGAGAGATATCCAGACGAATGAAACAAACAGACGAGCACTTTGTTTTGAAAGTTCGGAGTTTGAAGTTAAAATGCCTTGGGGTGCTAGATGACTATAGCATAAATGCAAACTAGATATGAAATGCCTGTAAATGAACATTCTTATACGAGATATATATGAAAAAACACGTTGAAACCCTATTGAACGTCCTCTCCAATGGAGTAGGTAACTTCCGCCAACTCTACTAAATATCCTGCTCAACAAAAAACCACCAGCAGTGTCACCATTCGGAGCCTTGTTGCAAGCACGCTAAAGAAATGTGGCATAAGTATGGTTAACATGTATTCCTCTACTGCCCATGACCACCAAATCTACCACATGGCAATGGAGGACGCAATCCGATAGTGCCCTTCGAGCAGCAACCGAGTGCGCGCTCTCAACAAACTCCAAGCGTTTCCGCGGCACTTGTGCGACTTCTACCGGTCATGAAAACCGGGAAACATTATGCTGTGGTGTGGCGTAGGCGAAACATTAGACGCCAACACAACGGTTCCACCGAGAAAAGGGGAACAAGTTCGAGGTTTCGGTTTGTCTGAGAATGTCCGTTTGTTTGATTGTGTTTCCGGTTCCCTCCAGTTCGTCGGTGTTCTTATGCTTTCCCCCGGCTTATGCTGTTGCGAAGTCGACGCCTGGCGTTTACTCGAAGTTTCGTGGGAGACCGGCCGGCTCGTAAAATTGTGAAATTTTACGAATGTGCGTCCCCAAACTGGCAACGGGAAGCCATGTGAATGTTGGCACGCTGCCCAAAAGTGTTATGCAGGGTTGGCTTGAAATGTTTCGTGGCATGTAACGGGTATTGGGGTTAGTAGTAAAAGGGCTCTACTGTGTTGTGATGATAATGGTGGTCAGGGAAGCGAAGTTGGAATTTGATGAGAAACACATTTTTTGCCCATTCAATGTTGGCAATGATTGAAGCTATTACGGTTGTACTACGCCGACGAGATAGTGCCGTTTGATTCATTGTCGTTTCCATGCGTTACTCATAAATTGATACCCTACCCGTTGTGTTCTAACTAACTGGTTTCTTATCACAACGGGCAAAGATTTGACAAATAATAAGGCGTAAAACAAACCCAGAACATGTGCAAACCAGAATATAATCCGGATTTACCTCACCAATTCGTAGAACATGTTTTTATACACAATACGCAAACTAAAACACAATTTCTTCAGTAATAGAAAATTGAGCAAACTAAATTTAAACTTTTCCACATAACTGTTCTTCTTCTTCCCAGCTTCTGGTAGATCAGGTCCCGATCTTAGAAACGATGACACCCCTAGACTTCATGGACTTTCGTGATTACCTCTCGCCAGCATCCGGTTTCCAGAGTCTGCAGTTTCGTCTGCTGGAAAACAAACTCGGCGTCAAGTCGGAGCACCGGGTGAAGTACAACCAAAAGTACACGGAAGTGTTCGCGAGCGATCCGTCCGCGATCACGCGTATCGCCACGACCGAAATAGAACCATCGCTGGCGGATCTGGTGCAGAAGTGGCTCGAGCGAACGCCAGGCCTTGAACAGGGTGGTTTCAACTTCTGGGGAAAGTTCCAGGAGAGCGTCGAAAAGCTGCTCTCCGAGCAGGAAGCTAGTGCCAAGGTAAGCTAACATAGGTGATCCTTTGCTCAAAGCATGTCGTGTTAAACCATTCTTTATTATTTCATGACAGCTGGAGGAGTACGAGCATGTGCGCGAGTACCGCCTAATGGACATCGACAAACGCCGAGAGGTGTACAAATCCATCTTTGACGCGCAGGTTCATGATGCACTGGTGGCTCGCGGTGAACGTCGTTTCACTCACAAGGCTCTTCAGGGTGCCATTATGATCACGTTCTATCGGGATGAACCTCGCTTCAGTCAGCCCCATCAGCTGCTGATGTTGCTGATGGATATCGACTCACTGATCACCAAGTGGCGATGTAAGTAGGACGAGGATTGCAGACACACCGTCAGCTCTTGCTCACTATCGTATCTCTCTTTAGATAACCACGTCATCATGGTGCAGCGCATGATTGGCTCGCAGCAGCTTGGCACAGGAGGTTCCTCTGGGTATCAGTACCTGCGCTCTACTCTGAGGTATGTTAGCAGTGCTCGTATTAGAACGTCCTTTCTGACCTGTGTCTTTCCTTTCTCATGGTTTATAGTGATCGATACAAGGTGTTCATCGATCTGTTCAACCTATCCACGTTCCTGATACCGCGCAGTTCGATTCCACCGCTTACGAACGAAATGCAGAAAGCCTTGAACATGGCCTGGGGATCCCCTGCTCACGGCCCATTGCGCAACGGTTCAATGCATTGAGGCTGGATTTTAGCTCAACTAACCTGCACGCCATGTGCGAGCTGTAAACTGTGTGCAGTTCAACCCCTTTAACTTCCGTGTCTTCTCTGCGAGGTTCCATTTTATCGCAATGTCAACCAACGCGCGAAATAAATTATGAGATAATCTCAGTACTATAAATAATCTCCGATGGTTTTGCTTTATTTTTACGTATTTCGCACATCGTGGTAAGAAATTTTTGGCTCCAAGTGGTACGCAAATAGGCAAGATAAAACACTACAAGAAGGAGAGTTGTCATGATCAGATCCATTTCAACTTTTGCATCGCTTTAAGAAGCTTTCAAGTTCAGCTGTACTCAATTTATGGTCAGAAGCTACCCTACACATTAACACTCATACGAACTGTTGTAATTCGCCGTCTAATGCGTAGAAGAAGTATCAATAAAGAAGATTCTAAAAATAAAACAACAACATGAATTCCAATCCGGAATTCTACGATGAGCGATAAGCCTAAACGAATCATGACAGAGAAGAGAAAAAGAAAAACAGCCTTTCACGGTCTTGCACAACGCTCGGCAGGCCGTTTGAAAGTCCATTTTAAGGAAGCACATTTTCCAGGGATGATTTAACACCAATGCAGACTGGTTGCCCATTATGGTCAATAAAATTAACCTTCATCAGTATTTTGGACGCATGAAAGGCAGACATATAAAAAAACAACTCCGTGAACTCGTACTCGATAGGGCCGCGATCCGAAATCCGTTCATCCGTACCGAGCGCGCGCACGATGATGCTGTTGAGGTCAGGCGCGTGGTTGCGCGCTGATAAGAACTCGATCGATCGAACTCCAAACTGTTCATCCATCGGCATCGCCAGCCGGGAAGCAGCTCAGTGCAAGTGCAAGTGCGATCGCAAGTGGACGATCCCCAAACCAAACGCAATGACGGAAGTGATCGAGATGCTCATGATCATCCTGATCGTTACGCTCTGCTTCCTGATGATCCCGTTCAACACAAAACCAAGTGCGGTGATCGAGTCTCGCCGCAAGTTTGACGTGTTTGTGCGGCTGTACGACAAGCCTTATCGCGGGGACGCGCGCGAGTACGCGTACCGGTTTCAGATTTTCCGCGCTTCGTTGGCAAAAATTCGTCAGCTAAATGAGCGAAGCCGGGATGCGAATGACACCGCGATCTACGGCATTACGCAATACGCGGATCTGTCCGATCGCGAGTTCATCGCTCGCCAGCTGGCCGATCTGCTGCCGGACGAATTGTCGGCATCCGGGCCAAGAAGCCCGCACCAGAAGTTCGTGATCGATTCACGCAGTGCCGAGATGAAGAACGACATCATCTTCTCGCGGGCTCGCCGGGATCTACGGCTACCGGCGGACCTGCCACTCTCGGTGGATTGGTATGTGCGTGTGCGCGTGTAAGCGTGAAGATCGAGACTGAGATCGTTCTGTCATGTAGGCGTGAACAAGGCATCATTTTGCCGGTGAAGAACCAAGGCAGCTGTGGTGCTTGTTGGGCGATCAGCGTAGTCGACACGATCTCGGCGTTGGCAGCGCTTAAACGCAGTGATCGCAAGCTGACGGACCTGTGTCACGAGCGTGTGGTGCGATGTGCGGCTAATGGCAACAACGGATGTGATGGTGGTGACACCTGTCGATTGCTGGAGTGGTTGGCCGAAGAGAACTACCGCATCGGGACGGCTGAGTCCTGTCCAGAACGGAACATGGTTGAATCGGATGGGAATTGCACCATCGCAGGACGTGTGGATGGTCTCCGTCAGGATCTCAACAACACCGTTGTGAAGCGATTTTCCTGTGACGGGTAAGATCTTCAAGAGGTGTAGGAAAGGTTTACACTGTCAACTTCCACTGACATTTGTACCTTTGTCTCTCACAGATTCGCAAACGAAGAACATCTGATGCTGCGCCATCTCGCCACCAGAGGGCCGATCGTGGCTGCGGTGAATGCGATCTCGTGGAAATACTACCTTGGTGGGGTGATACGGTATCACTGCGAGTCTGAGTACGAATTGTTGAATCATGCGGTTGCTATTGTCGGGTATGAGCTTAACGCCACTGTTCCGTACTACATTGTGAAGAATTCTTGGGGGCCAAGGTTCGGCGATCACGGATACGTGAAGATAGCGGTTGGGCAGAACCTCTGCGGTATCGCTAATCGTGTCTCATTCATCGAGGTTGCTTAAGGACCTCGATCGTTTACTCTTTCCTGCGTACCTTTTTTCCTCAACACCTTAGTCGATTCAATCGAGAAGACGGCTGCATCAACATACTTATCCTTTCATCTGGTTTGTCATCACTAAAAGCCACAAATAAAAGTCGTTAGACATGAGTTAATTTATAGCAATTATCGTTTACTGTTCGGTTGTTGCATGTCTCCGATGCGGCAAGTATTTACAAATAAGTTTAGCGATTGTTTAGTTTGTTCACATCTTCGGTAGTTCGTGGGCTGTTCGGTTTTCATTTCCCAATTGTCCCACGTTCCACCGCTTTTGCTTTCCTCTTTTCATGTTACATTCGCTAGAATCGTCCTTGCGGTTGAACCTAAGTGAGTTTTCTTCGCCACCGTTCACTTACTTGCTCGAAACGCTTAATTTAAACTCTACACAAAACTTTAAAGCAATCTCTTAACGTAACGCGTTCACTCATCACCCGGCGAAGGATATGAAACGGAATGGTACGGGTGGTATGAACATCACGTGCACGTGGTGCCGATTCGAATATGACTGAGGAGCGAGTGAAAGGATCGTCGAAGTCTACGGAAATGTTGGATTATTCTAACCAAACCACTCCTTCTGTCTACGATGACACCGTGACTAGTGAAGGCGGCCAAACAAAAGGAGCTTAATGTCTCTTTTCTACTTTGCTTATCGCGTAAGGCGTTGATGCGTGTAAGTGCCTAAGGTAAAGGAATAAAGATGGCTGGATGATTTATACCGCTCAAAAGGAATGGACACGTAAAAAGGACGATCGATACTTTTCTTCGTGTACCGTTCCATGTTCTAACTCGTGCTTTTACTTTCCTTCTCTCTTTCGCTCTCTCTCACTAGCTCTCTCATACTCCCTCGATAGTCCGACAGTCTGCTAACTCACGCAAGTAACAACATTATCGTTCTAACTACGTAGTATATTTGTTTGCAGAAGATGAATGTGTGTTTTTTGTTTGTTATTATACTCGTTACGATTTTAATACTCTTTAATTTTCCTACTACCGCCCTAGCGCTGGTTATCTCATTGTCTTTCGTTTTGACGGAATGTGGTATTCGGTTGAGCGTACAATTTACGTCATAACATGTCCATCTTCGGCCCACTCCGGTGCCCGGGGCTTGCATTCGTCCTTCGTTTAGCTTAATGTATGTATATTAGAGATATATTTACGAGAGCTTGTGGTTGGGTGTGTGTATATATATACTATATATATGCATGTAAATATGGGTGTACATATCATGAAGTACAAGCTAGGCCCTTGTCCTTGTCGGACAGAACGCCGGGCAGCGGAAAGGATGAGTGGATAGGTTCAGGTGATCGACCGCGTAATTCGTTTCCCATTCACAAAATGTCCCCAAGAATAGCTAGTTACCCGTTAACAAGAATAGTTTAATCTGCCATCTAACCGCCTTCGTTTCGTTATTGTAATAGAATTCCATCGTGTAATGCATGTTACAGAAGGCGCGTACTGAAATTGCTACAGGTTGTTTTTTTTTTGTGTATTTCAAATGTATTATCCATTTTGATTTAATGATCGCTTACCGCCTCTATGTGTTATGCATCTGGCTTCGCAAAGCCCTACTCCCAACATCGCCTTATAAAAGTTGGTCTGCGGCTCGTCTCGATGTGTTTGGGTGGTGAAAAAGGCAGCCTTGCAAAGAAGCTGCCGTGCGACAAACGAAAACCAGGCATGAACTATGAGTGCGTTCCTTTTTTTTACAATGCAATGAGCTATGTGATCGCATGTACTTCCTTGTTCGTATATAAGGCGAATATTGTGTGAATCTTATGTTTCGTCCGTCCAGTAGAATCGTAATGTTTTCTTTTCGACATTTCTCGCCTTACACCTGTTCTCTTTGTTTTTCAATCTCAATATGTTCGTACGAGTTGATGCAATTCTGGACTCACTTGAGTTCTTTGCATCGACTGGCATATACATCGGCCAGCAGTCATTGCCGATCGAGGCTTAAATAAGCAGACAATTTGGCTGAGACCTTGCAAAAGGTCTATCTGCTTCGTGGTATATATGTACTCATCTCGTAATGCTCGTTTACATACCCACGGTGCATTTATGTCTACTCTTAAGATAGAGGCTTATTTTCAAAATATGCACACAACTGATCTACAAAGCCACGCATGAGTATGATCAGAACGATCAGAAAGATCCCTTGGAAACAAACTCAATGGGTCGGTTTGTTGGCGTCTGCTTCCGATTTTTTAACGGTAAGAAACAAAACGCTTGCCTAAAGTTGCGTGAGTATCCACTATCTGTTTGAAACTATAGATTTTCATCACAATCATTCACGAGCCAATCATGTTGCAGTCGCTACTTGTTGGACCATAAGAAACTGAAAACTTCAATCGATTCACACATGCCGTACGTTGCTGCATCGCAGAAGAGGCGACTAATTTACAGCGGTGCACAAACAAGCGACCAAATCTGACTTAAAATGTGAGCGGACGACGAAATAGATTGATAACACTACCCGATGCTACTTCCGGATTCAGTTAAAAAAAACTATCGTGCTCGGCGTGCGATCGCTCTACTGATAGTATCCCTTAGCTAACATGAATTAATAATGTCGTATTAATCGGTTCTAAGCGTTTACATCCGCATCCTACTTTCACTTCTTTCTACTACTCCCGGTCAATTCACTGTCATAGCTGTAAATATGATTTTATCTTCCGGATTTTGACGTGCTCCCTTTTGAAACACTGAAACACTCTTCACTGCCCTTGTAGTAAACGAACGAGAGCGCGAGAGCGATGCTTTTTTAATTTGTCTCCTACGTTTCACCGCTCCTCGCAAGAAAAGTGGTGCAGCTAAGAAAAATGATTGCAATAGCTTCGATTTTCCCGAAAGCGCCTATCCGCCCACCTGTCGGGGTAACAATTCCTTCCGCCCCGGTCCTTCCTACGATCGAATAACAACGGTACAATTGAGCTACTATGATACAGCGCCAACTAGGCGCACGGCAGAGTGTTGCCCTTTGACAAGAACTGACTTTTTCCATGGTTGTATAAAGAAGATAAAGACGCATTTTTCTCGCATTTTCCCAGCCCCATAGCTCGCGCTCACGTGCCCTTTGGCCTTCCCGCGTAAAGCGTGTGGTTGCGATAAGTGATGTAGTTGTAAAATTAACAGTCTTCCAGCTTGTTTCTTAGAGTTTCCCCAGCTCGTTGAGCCCACCCAAGCGAACTTTCCCGCGCGATCCACGCGCACTCAGGCGATGCAAAACGATAAAGTCGACAGTGGCAGGCAATGGAAACCATACGTGAACCAGCGCGCGCTGAGCAGGCGTTTGTTTTATGTCTCGTAGTGAATGTAAAGATGGCCGACGCCGCAAGGACTCGTTACCCGTTTGTTTTGGTTACCCCTTTTGTTCTTTTAATCCTAGTATGCCGCGTCCTGCGCTGGGACCTTGGCCAAGATGACCGAACGCACCCTTCCCTCCCCTTGATTGCCTTGCTTCGGGTGAAGGACGTCGTCACGTCGACGATGTGACGGGTGTCTTCGCCTACTGTTGGGAGCTACTTTTGGGAGGGAACAGGCGGTCTACTCTCATGCGAAAAAATAGCTAGAAAATGGGAAAGGAAGGCCGTACAAATGAATGGAAAGTAGAGAAACGGTGTATAAAAAGTCTAGCCGATAAAAGTCGGTGCGAGTGTGTAGATATTAGCAGTATTCTTTCCCATCAAATACCTCAACCGTTGCTCGATCGCGTAGCTTTGAAAACTTTGCCACAATTGGTCTAGGATCCCTACGTGCGCCTGTGCGATACCAGCTACTACTAGAAACGTTTCTTCTACCGACATGATGTGCTATCGTAATACAGTCCAGTCGCTACGTTTTTTGTTCATTCATTCATTTTTCAATCCGCAAACGATGAGGATGAAAGTCGTAAAAAATAAGAATCAAAATGTTTAGTAAATCATCAAGAATTACTCAGCTGGAAACCACAAAACCCTGTTCGCCTGTCAGCGTGACGTGAGTCGTCCGTTGCAGTTTGTATGTGAGAGGTGGCGCCATCTGACGGAAAAACGCATCACGCTGCGATCTGTCAGCTCGAAAGGAAGAAGTAGTGTACAATCACAAAACAGCAATGGCGTCCTTACAGCAATGGCGATAGGAAAAGAGCTTTTCGTCCCTAAATCGATCGACTCCATCTGCGCGAACCTCACGGATCTAACCTTGTTTGGCAAAATAGACATCTGTGTACAAACAGAACCCAGCTACTGATTGTTCCGAATGCTGCAGGTGAGTCTTGCCTTAAAGCCTTGAACTGACTCCTGCTCGACCGGCTAAAGCCACAAACGCAATTCTACAATACAGATATGTTACATGACAGCGCTTCGGAAGCTCGGGAGACCTGCACCAGAACCTCCTGTACCGGACCGGCTACCGACAGAAAAGCGAACGCGTCCTTCGATTGTCGCAGTGCGGTCTGTGCTGCAGGACGATACGCAGGCGTGAAAAGTGCAGCAGCAGTGCAATAGAAGCAGCCAGCAAAGCAGCTGCACGGTCAGATCAGCGTCTCGCGAGGCGGCAAGCAGGAGCGCCGGATGGAACGCCGGACTACTGCTCGGGCGTGTGATCCGCCTGGTGGCGCAGCAGTATCCGGGGCTAGAGGAACTCGCGCTTGCGCGTGGCCGAGGTCGATGGGAGCTCGCTGTCCAGCAGACACGTCTGCTCCGGGCTCTGTTTAGGTGGGGCCGGCGCCTTCCGGCTCTTGGAACGCCGCTTGCGCAACAGAATCGGCCCCAGCCCGTTCCCACCCGGACCGATCGCTGCGGCGGTCGCCGGACTAAGGCCTAGTGCGCCGGTGGCGGTGGCGGCGGCGACGGCAATCGGGGGGACCGCACCGGTCCCGGTCCCGGTCCCGGACCCGGATGGGCCCGGCGCGGCCACCACCGAGGGCATGTCACCCGGCGAGCTTTGGCCGGACGAGTCGATCTGGACGCGATTCAGCAGGTCGTTCAGCAGCTCCTCGATGCGACTCATCCGTTGCGCCATCCGCTGCATCTCCAGGCGTACGTCGACCTTCATGTCCAGGACCGTCGCAATGAGATCCCGCTGGGCGAGCGTGGACGGTTGCTCCCGCAGGCCGGTATCGTACGTGTCGGAGGTTGTGGACCGTGACTGGGCCATTTCGATCTGGCGTTCGCGTTCCAGCGATAGGTTACGTTCCATCTGTCGCTCCCGCTCGCGTTCTCGTTCCCGTTCCCGTTCCCGTTCGCGTTCGCGTTCCCGTTCTCGTTCTCGAGCTCGCTCGGTTGTGGCCGTGTCCAGCAGTCGATCCCGTTCCGTTGGTTGGCGTTCCAGTGAGGGTGGTTTCACCTCACGTTCCACGTGCAGCACTGGACGGTCGGGGGGACGGCTGGCAGGGGTGTGATCCGCCTCACCACCCTCATCGATCGTGTCCTGCCGAGCCAGGGTCGCACCCGGTCCAGGTGACAGCTTCGGCGTTTTGGGGAAAATCTGTGCAAAGACACGGAAACGATGATTAGCAACTGACGCCTCTCGCTGGGTGGGGGAGGGTGGTGCGCGTGACGTCATCCTTGTGCGCGAGCTACCTTGTTGCCTTGACCGCCATTACTACTCGAGCTCGAGCTCGCTCTACCCTGTGCACTCTCACGTAAGCTTTCGCGTGCACTTAAACTTCTAGACACGGCTACCTTTGTGCTGGTGTCGCTGGCTGAATCAACGCTCGAGCTGCCCAACAGCCGGCCCCATTTGCTTGCCCGCGGGCCTTTGGCCGATGGTGGACCGGACGATGGTGAGGGTGAGGGTGATGGTGAAGGTCCGGCGGCGGTAAGGGCACGTGCATCCTCCGTCAGCGTCAGCTTGGCCGGCAGCTGCAAGTAGGCACACATCACGGATCGGTCTTGTAATGTCCTCGCGGAAGACTCACGGATGCGGCGGGTCGGGTGGGAACCAGGTGTGGGAACAAGATGTGGGAGTGAGGGATGGGAAAGGATGAGGAATGGGAGTACGCTAGAGGTGAGAACATTGAGATGCAACACGAGATGCAAAATAAATTGCAACATCTGATGATACAACAGGTGAGGGATGCAAGCCTACGACATCGAACACATTCGAAACGGTCGCACAGTTCTACACTGGTGTGTATTTGTGAGTGTATGTTCCGAACCAAGATGATGTGTATGTTAGTGGGTGGGTTGGTGGGTGGTAGAGTGCACACTGCATGGAATGTGGGGTACTATCCCTTGGGAAGGCAAAGGACCAACATCTAACAATCATCATACGCAAACATCCACACATGAGCTGGCAGGCAATGGAGAGGCAAATAAGCACGTGCAATCGAATCCAACACGACGGTAGCTCCGTAAAGAGCAAAAGGATAAAGGACACAAGGCACATGGAGGTAGTTCCGGGTAGTTGGATTCAACTTTCCCGATCGGCGCTAATGTGTAGTTTAGGTGAATCGATGATATGTCGGTGTGTGGGCTACCTCTTACATAATCCTATCGAACATCTAACAGCAAGTTGCATACGGATGCGTTTCAGAGGGGCACGAGCAAATCGAAAAGCATAGCCGTAAACGAGTGCAACACGCCCAACTCTTCGTACGCAATGGAGTGTCCTCTACACATACAACCGAACGCCATCGAACACTAATGAAGCGTAAACCGCAACGGACGATGGGACGATTTTTTTCAATCGACAACACTAAAGCTTCCAATCTCTTCGAACCCCAGTTTGATCTTACTTGCATACACACTACCACACGGAAGATGAAACTACTATCCTGCACGTGCACCGGACACGTGCAGCAATTGCAACGAACATAAAACACGCGCTACGGCAACTAACATCGATAGCACTAGCCTAGAGCCCACAAGCAAACCACGCATCGCATACGGCCTAGTGGAACGAAACCGAGGAAAATGTAGTAGAGAAGGAAAAGAAAAGAACGCAAAAAAAAAACACAGAGCAAATGTATGTGTGAGTGCCGTGCAGGATGATGCACCTGCTGGCGCCACCACCGCCGGGGTTGACGGGGGTGGGCTCAGTTTTTCGTGGGAGTTTGTTAATAGTTGATTTATTTTTTGGGGGGATAACTTTGAGATGTATACATATAGAAATAGATGGTAATTTTTTTTTCAATTTTGCATTTTGAGCTGCTGGGGTTGAGTGTAAAATATTCACCTTTCCTTTGTCTGTATCTGTGTCGCCCTTCTCAACGTCGCTTTGAACGGAACCAGTTTGGTCCTTGGTTCCTTGTGCATTTTGCTGAGCTCGTCTAAATTTTGAAAATATTTTTCTTACCAGGTGATCTTGACTAGAGCCCAGTTGTGGTTCGTTCTTCCGCCGCTCCGCTAGCTCTTTCTCGCGCCGCACGTCCGCTACTTTCCTGTTGGGTGGGTGAAAACATTAAAAAAAAAAACAAACAAACAACGGAATCGTGTTATATCGAGCCCAAAAGGCTCCTCCGGCCTTTAAAGACGCACACGCTAAACGCGCCAGCCCCACTCACCTAAAGATTAGTCGATGTCTTAGGTTGTACGTTAAAACTAGATTCCTCGCAAAACTATTAGCAAAAGCCTGATAAAAATCTAATACTTCGAGCAGCTTGTCTCGTTTTATCGCATGTAAATCACAGTAAGTTAGCGCCCGCACGTTGGCCGCGCTCTGCCCCACAGCCGAGTCCTTCCAGAACGAGTCACCAAACACGTCGCCCTTGCCCAGGATCGCCACCACCTCGTCGTCCTGTATCACCTCCAGGCTGCCCGTCACGATGAAGCACAGGCTGTCGATGCTCTCGCCCGTGTGATAGAGCAGATCGCCTGTTGGGGTGCAAATAAAAAAAAAACCCCAACCGCACGCCGCATTGTCCGCGATCCATCCGATGTCAGTTGTTCGGCGAAACGACACCAAACCGAGAAAAAAAAAGTGAAAAGAATGCAAAACGATCGACGCCCCCGGAAGCGGAAATAAGCGATGGAAATGAGAATCAATCCGGCTACCACCAATCCCAAACGATACCAGGATCGCAATCGAACTCACCGGGTGCGGAGTGGGACATGCAGAAGTGCATCGCTAGGGCCCGCAGGCATCCGTCGGATGCTAATCGAAACGCCGGATGCTCGTTAAATACCTTCCGGTTCAGATGGACGCAGATGTCCGCCTTCATGTCCTTCGGGCAATAGTTTAGAACCTGTTTTGTGTGTGCAGGGGTGTGTGCGGATGTGTGGGTGGTTGCGGTGCGCAGAGAATCGCAAATATACATAAATCAGAGGGCCGAAAGGGTTATGCCAAAACAAACTTCAGTTTATCGCCCCCGGGGAACGTTGCGGCATCGGTTGGCGCCGATGCTGCGCTGCGGGCGATGGGCAATGCTGTGGTTTTTCCGAGCTACCTTTTTTTTCGTTGACCACTCTCGCCCCCGTGCATCAAACCGGGAAACATCAATGGGGGGCCATTTTATTTCCATTGGAAAGGGGGGGAGGGATACGATTGTTTACCACCCCATTTGTGATCGCAACGTGAGGCGCGTGATTTGATGGCGCTCGGAGTGCGCCCGTACTAAATGGGGTGTGTCTTTAATTTTATTTGCTCTCGGTTTGGGAAATGGCTTCTCAGTACGAGCTGAAACTCTGTCGTTACATGACGAATGTTCCAACAGGACGTCATCGGGGTGTGAGCTTCCCTCGAAAGGGACATTATTTTTGACGCTCAACTCACCCGAGGCTCGACTCGTAATGACGCGCGCGGGCGCACAAACAAACACATACACGTGGCGACACATTAATGAGTCTCGCGCCACGCAGTGATGGCCGTCGGCGACCCACAAGGGATTAATAAAACGCGATACCATGAGCAGGACGCGACCGAAACCGGTCCCAAAATTCGGCGAAACTCCAGCGCAAGGCCACATCGCCGCGGCAGCGTGCATCCAGCATCCGGCAGCGTCCCGGGCAGCCTCACCTTGTCCGTGTCCAGACCCTTCGTCATGGCCCATGTTGATACAACATAGTCCATAACGCGCTCGCTCAGGGCCTTCGGTACCTCGTGCAGCTTCATGAACTCGCGCACGTTGTTCAGCATATCGTGGTACTTTGCGGTGGCCGATGTCATTTGCTGGATGATGGTGGTAACGTGACCGAAAATGGTCGCGTACAGGAGCGCTGTTGGTGGGGATGTGTCGGAAAGGGCCAGTGGGAAAACCGAAACCGGGAGAAGGACCCTCCCGAACGTGTACGTGGGGGTGGCGAAGGATATGTGGTCGGGAAGGATTGGATGTTGTGTGTGTGTGGGGTTTTTTTTTCAATTTTTGTGAGGTAAATTTCGGTTCGGTGGCGACGAAAAAAGAGACAGAGATAGTATGAGAAAGGATCGACACGATCGCCTCGGCGGTCGGTTAGAGTCAACGCACACAACAACACACACACAAAAGTATGGCAGTAACGAAAAATGGCGATGTGGCAGCGTGGAAAAGGCAAACAAAAAGTACCGCGACATACGCTGCGAGGGATGCTGGATGCCCCGCACTGGATTGCGGAACGAATTGCGGTGCGGTGGCAGGAGAAAAGTTTAAATGCCGCACAGCAACGCAGATGGAAATAATAAATCTTCACCCCGCCCGACCGGAAGCGCACCGGCTCCGGGAAAGGAATGTGTATTTCTATAGCACGCACTCACACACATACACACGCTCACACGAAAGAAAGAAGGAAAAAACACGTGAAAAGAAAGGCAGGACACGCGGCAAGAGGACACCCACAAAAACATATACACACACACACACACAGTGACGTAGGTGGTGGCACAATTTCGGTGATGCTGATGGTTGTCGAGCGTAATGTGGTTGGCAAAAACTACAGGTTCGATTCTCCTGTTTTATCTAGCTAAAGCTACTGGTACGCGGCTGCTTGTGCGTTGGGCTTGTGCAAACACGGAATGGCGCGTACCGACACAAGCACAAACACGCAAAACATACAGACACATACACGCACACACACACACGTGGAGTGAAACACACGATCTCTCACGCACCATCGCGGCGTGATGTATCGCTTGTGTTCTGCAAGTGAAACTGAACATGAGAAGAATGAAGAAAATAATAAAAAAAAACGACACTAAACTCAACGTAAGCTATGTAATATGAAAAGAAATGAAAATCACGAAAAAAAAGGTGAAGTATGAGATAAATTAACTTTTCTGGTCAAGAAACAATAGGTAAGAGGATTCGCAACATGTAACTCGTACCCGTGTTTAACACAAAACATCGAAAAAAAACAGTTTAAAAGTAATGCAAGGAATGTGAAAAGGCCTCTTACGAGTGCACCAATCCCTAACCAAAGAGCCCGAAAGCAACAAAACAAGAAAACCACAAACAAAAGCACACTCACGAAACGAGATAACGAACGATAAAACCAGAGTGGATAATACTGCAGAATCACGTAGCGATACAGCGTTCGGAGCGCGCGACGGCGATAGAGCGAGCGATAGGGTGAGCTTTAGAGTAGATAAAACGCTAGCGTAGGCGGGCGTAGGAATCCAAAAAAAATCCCCCGTAAGCCGACTGGCAGAATGCAACTCAGGTGCTGCAACTCGGACCAGGAATCAGGATGTGTGGAAGGACGATGTTTGTCGGGCTGGCGGTGCATTTTTTTTTTGTTATCTCCCCGTTACGCCCGACTCCCGGGTCTCAAGAGGCCCAGGACGCTACAAACGGACACTGACACTGGTCCAGGGATCGAGAGCCTGTGTGTTTTTGATAAAAAAAAAGCGAAAACGAAAATAGAAGAAAAAAAAAACACTCCCCCCCAAAAGCTAAGCCAACTCGCCGTTGGGGGTTCGTCTACGATGCGGTTTGCTGAGCTCAGCTGAGCGGCAGATAGCAGACTCGCAACGCTTTGGCAACAAACGGAAGCGCAAACAAACACATAGGTGGAAGACAAAAGGAAACAAACACAGGAAAAAAAACAGGAGAGCAAGACAACAATCAAACAACAGGACGTGGCAACGGAACGTAGAACACTGCACCTGCAATTATCATCATGCAGATAGTGAATACCTTCTCGTTGTCCGTCTCGGCAGCGACATTTCCAAACCCGACCTACAGGGGTTTAATTATTTTTGGTCGCGCAAATATTGAAACCGAATCGATGGCGCCGAATTGAGGTTATGTTTCAGAAGGGGGTCGTTTAGGAGTGCACGGGAGGCACGACACGTTCGGTATAGATGGGGCACACACAAAAAAAGGGGATAGACAAAAAGAGGATAACAAAAAACAAGGGAAGAAGAGAAGAAAAAGTGTACATCAGGATTAAATTAATCGAGTCCGGTGGTCCTGGCTGCGAGGACCTGTGGCACGCTAATCGCCCACTTGTGTGCGCCTGCCATGGTGATTGTGGTGCTGGTGGTAGTGATGCTGAAAATAGAACATGGAACTTTCGCCCAGTAACGGGCATGATGTAAGAGAGAGAGAGAGAGAGAGCGCGAGTGTCCTGGGGCCAGGATGGGAATGAATTTGGTTAAATTCCTGGCGCCCGCACTGGGACTCGTGAAAGAACGCCCGGAGTACACCCGTGGGAGTGCACGGTTCAATTTGGCCACCGGACCGTGGTAAATCCGAGCTGAAGCCGGTGATCCAACGTCGAATGAAGGCTGGGCTCGGTTCGGATCAATAGTTTAATTTGCTTACCGATGTCATGCATGTCATGGTGAAGTACAGCGCCGTAACGTACATCGTTTTTCTCGACGGACCGTTCACGAGCTCGGGTGCGTTCGATTCGTTCGACCAGATGTACGAGTACGGGCTCTGGGTGACGTTAGCCAGCTTCCACAGCCAGCTGTACTGCACCTGCAGTGATGAAACGAACGTGGCGGTATAGCGGGACAAGAGAAATTTAGCTTTACATGCTCAAATATGTGTAAAATGCTCGTGGCTGGGCCTCAACAAAATTAGCTCCGAGGCTTCGAAGCTCGGGGAATTGATTTTCCACCATACGTTCCGATGCAACCGGGGGTGGCATGAATGGGCATCCGCTCATCGCTTTGAGGCTGGAATGCAATGGGGCGCTTTTAATTTTCCAACCATTCAACGCAACCATCGGTTTGGAACGGGCATCCGAGCCTCGAGGGCCAGAGCCACAAGAGGGCTAATTGTTGGCATCCAGCGCGTGTGTGCACTTACCCCGTTATCAGCGTCACTGCGACCGATCGAGTACCAGATGCAGGCAAGCCAGTGAGCGACAAGCATGTAGAAGCAGAGCAGCAGTATCAACATGGCCGCACCGTACTCGAGATATCGATCAAGCTTCCGCACGACGCGACCCAACCGCAACAGGCGGACCACTTTCAGGGCGCTGAACAGCGACCCGATACCCTGCCGGGTGAAGGAATGGGAAAAACGGGGAAGGTGTGGTTAGCAGGATATAGGTGGAGAAGGTGGTGGTGCCAATTTACATCTTCATCGTGGTCGAACGCATTGAACACGTCGTACGGGAGACAGCTGAGCAGATCGATGATAAACCACGACTTCAGGTAGTTCATGCGGATCACCTTTGGATCGCTTACGACCTCACCACCCGGTCCGACGAACGTCGTGTGAAAGTTTAGCACTATACATGAGGGTGTGAGAGAGAGAGAATGTGGTGAGAGAGAGAGAGAAGGCAAACACAGGTGGGCGGAACGTACCGATGTCTATGAAAAATATTACGTCTACTATCGAGTCAACTACCAACAGTGAAACATCCTCCGACGTCTTGTTCTTGAAGGCTACGTTGTATGGTACCTGTCGGAAAAGGAAATCGCTCGATGTGAGTGGCGTGTTTGTTTAATTAAACAATTCTTCGCTATCTTCCTCCCAATCGAGATCCGATGGCCCTTTCTCTGGACGATATTGGCTGTTAACATTTTTCTTCTCGGTTTATTTGTTGCAATATTCAACAGATTGCGTCGCCCATTTTCCGAGGAAATGAAACTAGTAACAGTGCATAAGCAGCTCGATCGAGCTGCCGCTTTACTCACCATAATTGCAGTATAAAATGTTAAACACAATATCACCCAATCCCAGATTGCTTTGAATGCACAATAATGCAGTAGTATATGCGGCGGCGTTTTTGGCGCTTCCTGGCGATACTGTGGCATAACATCGGCACTTAATGACATCATCTGAAGCGGGTGTCCAGTTGTCGGTAGAAAGGAAAATGAGAGACAGAAAGAAAGAAAGAGAAGACAAACATGATTAGAGCAAATGGCCATCGATTTCACGTCCTGGACGAGCTGCAAAGTTCATTAACAAACCCTCTCAAAAAAATAAAAAATAAAATAACGCCCCCAGATAAACCTGAGGGCGTCAACAACCACATCCCACCCACATCCGACACCTGCGTAGTTGTGTCCTTTTGTGTGGGTACCGCATACCTACACACCAAGACCTTTCAACCCGCACCCGGGCCCGGTGGATGATTTAAAATTAAAATTGTAATATAAAGCAAGGCGCGTGATAACAAACAGCTGAATAAATGATGGTCTACGGATCCCTGTCGGTGTCGGCAAACCAGGCCAGTTGCTTGGCGTTATTTTTCACTCCTTCCTTCGGTCCACGCGATTTGATCCTTCCCGCTGGAAAGGGCACGCCCTGACCAGCGAGCCTTTTAATACGGAATTAGACGGATGACGACAACGGCTCGCCTTTTAAAAGTCCTCCCCCAGCGATGTGTCTTATCTGTCGGTGTACTTACATGAGCTAGATTTGATTGCTTAGTAGGATCCTTTAGCGTAGGCAAGTGTGCACTGAATTGACGGCTTCTGGTCACCGAGCGAGCCAATTTCGCGAACTTCGACAGTCCTGTGGAGTTGGCGATGCCGGCGAAGGAGAATGAAAACAAGCACAACATACAGGTTAAGTCGTCACCGTCATTCGCCGGTTCGGAAATGGGTAGTTAAGAAAAAAAATTGCAGAACAAAGCAGCAATGCAGGTGGCGGATCTACGCAGGTGTTGGCGCTGGCCAGTTCTACGAGGCTACGTTTTGATGGAGTGATTTTGGTGACACCTTTTCGGGTAGCCATAGGTTTTTGCTGCATCGCCAATCGTGATGGAAAGCGGACGGAATTACGCTCCGTTACGCCTAAGGGTGGGGTTTTAATTTATGAGAGCATCGGTGGATCGGGTGAATGGCCACCTTAGTGAGTTAGACAGGATGGCAGGATACGAAGCGTGAATAATAGACTATCAAATCGCAGCTACTGGCAGTAAATAACCACCAACACGGGTACGGTGGTCGGTCGAGTTTAATTGGTCCAATTAGCCACAATTGCCGCAGTGTTCCCATTCCCATCCTGTCGGCATGATAGTTCAATCAATACCGACGATCGTATGCAACCGCTAATGGCGGGATGTCCTGAGCTTGGCATTGTTGTGGCAAAGTGACGAGCTTGGCAGTTTGGTGCGGTTACGCACCAATACAAGGTCACCAATACAACCAATCGTCAAGGAGCATGATTCAACGGAATGCAAATAAGCTCGTGGTTCAAAAAAACTCTACAACAGAAGGTGAAATTCTAAGCTCGCTATAAGGACGCGCCACAAACTTAAAAGCAAAAAAAAGCGATGGTGTTTTTCTCGCCCGTTTCCGATGAAAAACGTTTACGTTTTTGGGGGTTGAAGCAAGGAATCAAAATTCATTTCAATTCAATCACCAACATCAAACCCTCACCCATACGTCTTCGTCTTCGCTTGCTTTTGCTTCCACGTTTCTGGCCACGTAGAAGCCATTTCGTCCCGTCCGGGCTGCTGCGCATTTAAGGATAATCTCATAATCCTGTAATTGTATTCAAACATTATCGTTGTTGCTCCATCAGGCGAACGCGCCCGCGCGCCCCATCCGGACACTGGGCGCGGAGCCTTTTCTCGAAGAAAATGCCACGGTGCGTGTTCCCGTGACCGTCACGAAAACGGCCCCAAAAGGTCATACGGTGAAAGCTCATCATGGGGCTGCCATTAAAAATGTACGCCTCATATTCCAGCTGCTTTTTGCTTCTCCCTTTTATTCACCCATCCAAAGGCCGAACTGCTGGGCCGAAATTCCACAAATTTGCTGAAAGGTCTTTCCACACACAGACACACACACACACACACGCGTTCCACACCTTAAGGAGATGAAGGCAACCGCTCGAACACACGGGTAATCGAAGGCTCGTTCCGGGTACGATTCTAGCCCCCGTTTTCCCGGTCCGAAGCGAGCAGGTTTCCATCATCGGAATGGTTGCCTTTTGCCATTTTCACACAACACAACTACGACCCCCCAACCCCCGAACCAGGTGATGACTCTCCCCACTCCCCCTGGGTAGGCTGTCCGGGGGAGGGGGAGCAAGCTAGGGTTCAGATCCGTTCAATAATTCGCCCAAACGTCCGCCGACATTCGGAGGCCGACGAGTACGAACCCTTTCTCCCCAGGAGCCCAGCTGAAAATGCTTCGAGCGACATGACGTCGGCGTGACGTTTTATTTGCGGATTCGTTGTCACTCCGGTGCGACCGGAGGTGGGAGAGAGGCGAAGCACAACTGCAACAGGACGAAGAAGAAGTGATTGGTACCCTTTTTTCCAGGTTGCCACCTTCGCGCCACCACGCCATTATGCCGTCAACAATCAGGCTCGGGTGCCTTTTTCCCTTGACTTCCGTTTTCACCGGTGGCGTGGTGAAGCCGGGGCGAAGGTAAAAAGGGGTCGGATAGGTTACAATTTCCTGTTGATCGTGGCAATCGAGCCCCGACCGCTGGTAGGGTGGAAAAAAAACCACGGGAAAAAGCCACCCAACCCATGGCCATGGGTTCGAAAGCTGCGGTTCTCCGATCGAAGCAATCGACGATTGAGGCGCCGAAACGAAGCGGGTGGAAATCGAGAATTGCTTATTCAAATTTGATTAACAAAGCTGTGTGCGGGGGAGGGGGGGGGTGGAGGGGTGGATTCGGGGTGGAAGGAGGCTTAACGATTTTGCTTCAATTTTTTTTTGCTGGTCGACGGCGCGTGTTTATACGCCGTCAGCATCGTTCTTCATTGACGCCTTTCAAGCGTTTGGGTTTGTATGGGGCGGGAGACAGGAAGACTTACGCCCGCGTTTCCTTTCCACCCACTTCACCGTCGTCGTCCGCCCCCCTCCTGTTCCCCTTACGCGAGAGTCGCTTCAAAATTGATGCCAATTCTTTCGAGCGCTTTGATGAGAAAATCCTTATGCAATGGGCGGGAAAGCGCTGCCGAGTCGAGTGCAACAGCGTGGAACGGGGCAATCTTTCCGTGAAGATTGAGGCTCGAGAATTGCGGATTGAGAAGGGGCAGGATTTTCATCCATTTTTGATGCAGCGCTTTCCGTATATTCTTCGCCATCTCGCGCCATTTCGTGCCGGCGCAACAAATGAGCTGTGGAAAATGGTTCCCACGCCCTGATGAATTATTTTCACTGCGAAACCGTCCGGCACGTGCCTAGCATTTCGACATCGCGACAGATGCCCGGAATACGCCATCTTCCCGCCGGGTGGTCGTGGTGGGTTGAGAGAATGACACCGGCAATGTGAGGGAGGAGGGTCAAATGCAGTCCAGCTGTTTATTTATAGGCGTCCAGCTGCTCTGGGTCCACCAGACCCGAGGCCTGAGTTTGGGCAGCCAGCCAGCCAGCCTGATTTATTCGCTGCCATCCTTTCACCCGAACGCAGAAGGGATTTAAATTCTGCACCGATAGAAGTGGTTCCCATCGGCTACGGGCTGGTCGGGTGGGAAACTACAACAAGCCATCAAATATTGACTTATTGCCAGAACGCGGTCGGTGGCTCGATTTGGCATGTCGGAAACTTGTTGCTGGGTGGAAAATCCGTCAAACGCGAGTGCAACAATCGCACGTGGCGTTGCGATGGTCGACGTGATGCGCCTCGCGTAAGGACGACGGAAAATCCACAAAATGCCACCGGTTCGGAACGTTTAACGAGTCCTTACACAATTTCCGTTTTTAGGGTGGGTAAAAATCGGTGAGGAAAAAATATGGGAAAACAAAACGCAAACCCACAACCCTTCGGAAAAGCCGACTGACAGCCCCCCCAGGAGCAACATTGTTTATGGCCAGCGCGTTTACGTGACTACGCGTCCTTGTTGGCGTGCGATTGGCGAGCGCACATAAGTCAGAGTTTTCCGCCGTTATTTGGCTTCGGTTGTTTTGTTTGTTATCGGTGGCACAGTTTTCCCCGATGCTCGATCGCACGATTGGGACGATTTATTTATTGCCAATACCTGCCGGTGCTCTGCGATGGGTGCCGAAAAGCGTTCACTAATGATTGTGCCCGCCCAGGACGAACCGTGGGCCAGAGAACGAAAGAGCAACCCTCCAGCGTCAGTTGTCGTCCTTACTCGACGATAGTTTACACTTCCACAAATCAAATGGCACCGCGATGGCAGCAAGGAGTAAGTTTGTCGCGGGCAAAAGTTAAGCAACCCTTCGAGGGCGGCTATGGCGCAACTTTCAACCAGCTCGGAAGCTGTCCCGACCTAGGGTCAAAAGTTTCTCTGGCGCGTTTTCGACCGCCAGCGCGAATGTCACGCGTAGGGAATTAATTTATTCGCCCGGGGGCTAATTTAATACCGCGCTGAGCGAGCCAGGACATTTTACGATCTGAACGATCGGCGGAAATGGGCCACGGCAACCGGAAGGGTTGCACGGAAGCAATCACAAAACTTACCCGTGACGTCCGCGAACGAAACCGAACGAATGCCATTAACGTGTTGCGAAGGATTTTGATTTTTAAATGATACAAATGGCAAAGCTTTCATAGTGGTTTTTTCTTCTACGGAAGCAATGCTAAGAGAAGCAACCTACAGCTGGCGTTAGGAAAAAAGAGGTTTTAAAAAGCACCAATTTTGAAACCGGAAGTCGTTGTTGAAGTGTGTTAAAGTGCGTTGTCGAGCCAATCACAAAAAGGCAGAACGAAAAATGGAAAGAACAGCATTTAGCAGAAACGAACGAACGCAGAGAGCAGCTGTGTGAGATGAGAGCAAAAATAGTGGCAACTCTACGACAAGTGGATGAACCTAGCGAAACGAAAACGGAAACAAAACACAACAAAACAAATGGCAATGTTGCAGCAAAAGCGAACAGGAACAGGAGCGAATTTTGCGTTACAATTACAAAAGGGAAAACAGATGGAACGGAACGAAACATAATCAACTCTCTTCGATCGAAGCGGTAGAGCAACGCGAAACTCAACACTTACCGAGAACTGTTTGCATACGAAGAAAGGAAGAAAGAAATAAAGTGAGAGAACGAGACAGAGTGTGATAGAGAAAGAGAGAGACAGAGACTGATAGAGCGTATTGTGTAGAATGATCAAACCGAAGGACATCATAAACGTTCCATAAACGTAGAGGGCTCGAGAAGAGCAATAAAAAATCGAAACGTAACCTCGCATTACGAGGAAATTTGTCGATTAAAACCGATGACGTGTACAGTTTAAATAAGAAAACCAGGAAAAATCACACCCCCTAGGGAGGTGTTGCCTTCGGTTGCTCAATTTCCTCCAATTAAACAGGATGATAGTTTGTTTTTCCTCGATCGTATGGGTGCGAGTATGTACGAGGGTTCGTGGGATGCTTCGTGTCTTCCGGTTCCGGTGACCGGCGCGTCGAAGCACGTGCACAAGGAAGTGGGACAAATTTTAAAACGTTTTCCCAAGCCGGCCGGTTCAGGGCCGACAAATGGCTCGAGGTCAAACGAGGTGTTGGGGATTCGTCGTCGAGTCGATTTTGCTGCTAAAAAACCTTCAAGTAAGATGGCCGCCAGGAACCTTCACGAACATGCGGGATGCTCGTGTCGCGACGCCGGAGCTCTTAGAGGGCTTCCGCCAATGGCCTACGAGGCCGGGAATGCGATATCTTCGACACCTGGCTGGCGCCTGGCCATCGAAACTCACCTCCTTTCGTGTCCTCGCTGTCGATGGGCTGCTTCAGGGCGGTAATGTCCCGAAACGTCAGCAAAAATAGCACAACCAAATCCCGCTCGTTGCGAATGGGCGCGACCTGGAGCAGGAGCCATAGTGGTGTCTCTGTGGGTTTGTTTTTTTTTTCGTCGCAAAAGAGCGGAAGGTAACAAACGCATTAGTGTTGGTAGGTTCGATTTTCCCGGGACGAGATTAGCGCGTGGCCACGGGCTCTCACGCGCCTCGATCGACGACGACAAGCCGCTCCAGGAGGTGCGACTTTTGGGCCACCACTTTTAATAGCCACCGACCGTGACGGGGTGCCGGGTCGATGGCATGTGCCCTTGCTTCCGGTCCCTTTTTTTTCGCCGTCAGTTCATTAATCATCGCAAAAAAACCGCAACCCCTGGAGCGCGCCAGCGTATCGATCAACACGCGCTTAATTGGATCAGTAGCTGAGCCGAAGCCGCCGGAGCCTGTTTGCCTGGAAAAGGTACGTACTATTTTTCTTGTAGAGTAGCACCTCGAACTGGTCGTGCTGCTGGTGCTCGAGGGCGTACTCCACCCGGGCCACCGTTTCCTTCTCCGTCAGCTCGCCGTACATGAAGCCGCACCTAATGTGATAAACGGAACGCAAAACGAGCCAAGTTATTGGGAAGGTCCTGTGTGTGTTTGTGTGGGAATGTGTTTTTTTTTGTGTTGCCCCCTCTATTTGGACAAATCGGATTCGCCTTTCCTCCCGGTCGATGTGGGAACCGTGGAAATGCGGCCACGTGTGCACGTGTGCCAGTGTCCTGGTTCCAAGGAACGACGAACCACGCTTACCTGCAGGACTTTTGCATAACTTCAGCCCGATTATAGCCGCTAATTTTACAGAAGGCCTCATTGCAGTACACGATGGGGAAATCAACGATTTGAGCGTTAGCCAACAGAAAGGAGCTGTCCGCTGGAGAGAGAGAGAGAGAGAGAGAAAGAAAGATAAAACGTAAAATGTCAGTGAGAAAACGAAATCGCAAAGCAGCCCGGCTGAGAGGCGGGATTTGTCGACGATGGACGGTGGTTTTAAATGAGATCAATTATTATAAAACCGACCCCTCTGGTGGAAAGCTATGGCGCTTGATGGGCTCCTTAGGGCGCGTGAGGACCCTTCAAGTTTTCCGTATACATTTTACCTTCCATTATTTTTCCCTATCCGAAAGCATCACTCGAGAACGCGCCCAGTGAAATACGCGAGGTATTTAAATATTGCCCTTCCCCTGAAAAGGACTCTGGCATCTCACATTAACCAATCGCATGACGGATGGGATCACAAATTACACGAAATATGACAACGTAACCGTTTCCAGGACGATCACAATCGGATCCATCCACGTCCACGTGAAAATAACTCGTAAATTGACGGACTGGCGGGCATTCCACGCCTGACAGTAAATAAATATTATTTCGCACACTTCGCTCCACGATTAAAATGGATGCTCCAGGTTATTTGCCTGGAACTGGAGCACCCTTCGGTAGGGTCCTTGCCCCTGTGCGCTCGTTCCCTCGAGTGTTTGCGAAGGCCCTATCTCTACGCGAACATCGACGCGCGTGGTGGAGCGCATTCTTCCGTTGATTGATTTATGCAAAAACATTCACCAACGAGGGCTCTTCAACGGTCGGACCGGCTTCAACGGATCGTCAGGGAAGAAGCTTAAGTACCCAGCACGACGCTATCTGTAATGACGATGGAATGCCCAGTGCTTGAGGAAAAATCACAAAAAAACCGCGCCTCCATTTCCACCCGGGAAAACCATTGTTCGTCAAAACGCGGAATGGCGCGCCCTCGGGATGGAAATTATGATCCTGTCAGGATCCACCGTACGGCTGCGTTCCTTTCGTCAGAGCCCGGATGTCTTGCGATGGTGATGGCTGCTCGTTTTGATGGAGGCGCCCAGTTAACGGTGTGCGATGTGGGCTCCTTTTCTCTCGTCTCCCCGGGTGGATGCTGTTTATTGCTTTTCCACCGTTTTGCGAGTGTCAGAAAATTTCACGCTCAAATGGCAGGCATGTGTTTTTTTACGGTGTAATTTTAATAACAATTTTTGGCGTCCAACAACCACGGGTTCGAACAAATGGTGGTTGAGCTTTCCCCGAAAAAGAAAAAAATAAATAAATAAAATAAAACCTCCGCTGAGTCATCGTGCTCGATCACACGTTAACAAGAGTGAATAGCTTCAAGAGTCCTCTCTGAAAAGCTGTTGTGTGTATTTTAATTATCCCTCCCGGCCACACGAAGCCAACACTGTCGCAATAAAAGGAAGTCCATCAAGCGCAGCGTGTTGCGAGGCGATTCCAGAGATGCCACACGTCTTAAAGAAAAGCCAAAAGCGAACTCCGGTGGACAGCTCTTGCTTGGCAGTAACTTTCCACCACCAGAAGCGCCGCCAGCCCGTTTGCTGTGTGCTGTAACAACGTTTGCCCAAACTCAGCAGGAAATCCTACGAGCTTCTTAACGGCAATCCGTCACCTAAACAAACATACTCAACCACACCAACACACATGCACCACCGCAAGGACGCGCCAGAACTCGAGCGCGTTTAGCAAAATCGTGTGAGGAAAAATCGAACGATGCGCTGGCCGAACAGCTGCAGCTTCACCATTCGCAGCGGCCAAACACCGACCAGTGGCGCGGTTGGGATTTTCCCGCTTAACGC
Source organism: Anopheles nili (assembly GCF_943737925.1). NCBI lineage: Eukaryota > Metazoa > Arthropoda > Insecta > Diptera > Culicidae > Anopheles > Anopheles nili. The sequence goes on from NC_071291.1 coordinate 16,175,507, forward strand.
TTTTCACCACCCCCACTGACTACCCCACTCCCAACTGGCGCCGTGACGCAAGAAAAGCTGACGAAAGGCAAAGAGTAGCCGGCCGTAAAAACCTTCCTCGTTCGGTCCGATTCAAGGGTTGGGAAAACGGGCCAGATTTCCAACACCCCCTGTGTTCGCCCAACCACCCACCGCACGCACGCAAACAGGACCCATTTATTTAGGACGAACATATTGACCAATGTTGCTACTGCTGCCCCTTCCAGTGACGGCACCACCCAGAACTCATTACCACACACCCGCAAGGGCACACAAATCGGTGCCGCCATACTTACGCTGCGAGTTCGATCGCCGGATAATGTTTTCCAGAAACGTGTTCTGGGGAGCCACGAGCCCCCTCCGTCCGCCGGGCATGGTGGCAGGAGGTGGTTAGTGGACGCGCGGGGTTGCCAGCGTTTCTACGGTGCGTTTCGAGCGCTCCCTTCGCTCGGTGCAGCAGGATTCAACTGGCACGGGCAACTCGATGAGCAATGGATTCACTTTATCGATCCTTATCAACAACTCCCACACCGCGACCGGCCGCGGGTAAGCATGCTCCCACGCGGCCCTTTCCCTTTGAAAGGGATTCCTTTGCACACACGCACGCACACACGCACGCACGCACACACTTCAAAGAGCCCGATCGCAGCAGCCTAAGAAGTTGCGGGCGCGCGAGTAAGGCTGTGTATGTGAGTGTTTTTGCTTCCTTTTCCTACTTTTCCACTTCGTTCGCTTTCACCACGCGTTAATATATTTCAATTTTCCACCCCTTCACAGGGGGGCACCGAATGCAATTTTCCTTGCCCCCAAACCTCACTCCAGATGGGGAACGCTGGCACGAACGCACACAACGACACACGCACACTCACTCGCTGCCCCGCGCTGGCAGACTCCTCGATCGGGTCGGTTCGGGTGGGGGAGGAACGCGGCAGAACAGGACCTTCGCCCACGCGTGCATGTTCGTTCGGCAGGGCGGCCAATTATTCCGCAATCAAACGCGCCCCGCGGTACCACCCCCTTCTGGGGTGCACTCGAGGGCTGGGTCGGAAAATTACATGCATGAATTTATATCTATATATTGCACTTTCGCATTCGATTTACATTTGCTAATCGATATCCTTGCCACGACGCGAGTGCAAGAATGGTGGCCGTGTTTTCCGGTGCGGAACTCGATCGCGGCCACGTACACACACACACACACGAACACTGTAAGGATATTTCTGCGCTACTTCAACGCCCGGGCCATTAAATCTTTCGTAATCACTTTTCATTCGCTGCTGTCACACACGCACACACACGCCACAACACAGCACGCTACAGTTCGCAGGCTATTTTCTGGGAAAACGGGGAGAAATAAATATTGCCACATCAATATTGCGGGTACTGACGTACGACGGCCACTTTACATCAGCGCGTTTTGTCCCACAAGCTGCCGGTGAATGAATTGAGTCGCATTGGCACACATTTCCGTTCGTTTTCCACGCAGCCCGCCCGATATGTTCGGTTTTTTTTTTCTGCCGCTTTTCCTAGAAGCCGATGTTTGCTGCCCTCAACCTATCGACACGACACCTACCCACGGTCCCGGTAAAGACGTGCTGTAAAATTGAATAAACATTACCACCCTGAAAGGGCTTTCAAATCTCACAAACAGGCGGGAAAATGGCGATAGGGAAATAGAACGAGGGAGAGAGAGAGAGAGAGAGCAAAAAACGAACGCTTTCTGAAAGCCAGGGCATGTAGGGTTCTGGTTTGACTGAACCCTCTGGCATGGGCACCTAATTAGAAGGTCCTTCATTTGAATTTTTGCCACCCCGCGGTGAGGCGAGAAAAAGGGAAAACACTTCGCCCCATGTTCCGGTGCAGGGTTGACCTGGAAAAGCCACGCGGAGGTTGGCTCACGGTGACGTGCCGTGTTGCGGTAAAAACACGAACCACCCGGAACCGGTAGGGAAGTTTTTTGAAAGTTTGAGAAAAGCTTCCACCTTCACCCAGGACCCTGCCAGGGAGGACTTTTCGGGAATTATCGCCTCGACAACCACCACAACGTGGAGGAAAACGACACACTAACCTACCTGCAGGCGGGCGCATACGACGCGGTGTGGCATAATGGCGCATATGTGATTGATTGAGGTCACCCCAGGAAGGGCACTCCACCACCTTCTCCCCCTTCCTTCCTTCCTCTTTGGCACCCCCCGGCGATCTGGCCCCGCCGTGACCAAAGCCATCACACGCCGACGACCTTCCCTTGCGAGCGCTCACGGTCATTTGGAAACCAAATATTCACCGGCCTCCATTAGGGAAAGGACTCGGTGTTAGTCCTTCGTCTCGTGTGGGCTTGTTTTCTTTTCTTATTTGCTCGCTTTCCCTTTTTCCCCACGTCCGTGGTAGCCTCACCTCGACGTTCGCTCCCCGACGGGTGAGGTCCATAAATCCTTCCCGTGGCCATAAATTTTTCCTTTCGGGCTTATTTATGCAAATACTCGCCTCTATTCGCCTGCCCGAGCTGTTGTGGTCGAGTGGGCGCACTCCTATGTGTGTGTGCGTGTGTGTGTTTCTGGCCAATCCTCACCAAGCCTTTTGGTCGGTCGCGGCCGTGTAAGCGCAGCCCGCAAGGAGTTGGAAAACCATGAAACAACTCCAAACGAGAGTGAAACTAAGCGGCGGTTCAGCTCGTTGCCACTACACACGCTCTTCTAATTGAAGTTGGCCACCTCTACGCCATGGGCCTTTCGAGCTCTTCCGTTTCTGTAGCTGAACGGATAGTTCCGACCCCTTGATGATGGGCCGTACGTGAGCCGCGCGCACAAAGCCTCCGAAGGATCATTAAAGCAGCTAAAACCCCTTAATGAAGTGAGCCCTGGAAGCGAATCATCTTCGCCCATCCCTACCACCGAAAGGGGGCTATGGGCAGCAGCCCTCAAGGGAACCGCTCGGATTGCAGGCCTGCGTTGAATTATTCAAACCTCGGGATGAAGAAGCGGCCAGCAGATCCGGTGAACGCCGCGTGCAAGCGTGAGCATAAAAGCCACGCTCGTATTCATCATCCCGGCAGGCCCGGCAGCGCGAAACGGATCATAATGTGGTCGGGATTACGGTGCGGCGCCCGAAGGGTGGCGCCCTTTCGTTGGCTGTGTGGCTCAGACCCTTCCCTCAAGGGTGGTTGAGGGGCAGAGAAACAAGGGGGAGGGGGGATATAAATAGCGGGAACGCTATTTTTGAAACAATACTGTGAGCGTACCGTTTTGCGGATTATTCATAGCACAACCGGTGCCGGTGGCCTGACGAAGGGCTATATTTACTTCACCATGCCGCTGCTGGGCTATTGAATATCCCACCGGAGATGGACCCTTTCGACAGCGTGATCTTAAAGACTTTAAAAGTCGACAGGACTGCATACCTTTAAAATAACGCTCTTTCCCTTGATTTCCGCCAGATGGCACTGGCAACGGGTGAGACTATTAACGGCTGACAATGGGGAAATGTCAAAATAGTAAGCTAACTGTATTGACAGGAAAATCTCAACCCAAAACCCTCCGGATTGTTTTGCTGGTGTGGTTTCGATCGGTCTCCTGCTGATCTGCTTCTGAAATGTGTCACGAAAAGCGCGGATTTTGCTTCACCAACGCTCCATTGTTCGCAAATCTCGTATCAACTCGGAATCGATCGCGCAGGATATTCCCCATGCAGTCGTATCCTTGCATCCTTAATTTACATTCCCTTCCTTCCTTCCCCCTATCCCCTCTCCCAACACTCTCCAGCACCCCCCAACATTGACCGACTTCGGTAAACAAGTTAATCCCCGCTCGATTGGATGCGAATCGGTTCCACACTCGCTGCGAATGATGCGAGAGGAATTGAGCCCACCACAATTCGATCACAGTAGGCAATCGGACGGCTGATTGAAACCGATTTCCTTCCAGATCCGGTGCCGTCCGGGCGCCCATCAATGTGTGCAACCCATCGTACCGCGTGGCAGAGAGCGTAGTGCAATAATTGCAAAATTAATTGCCAGCTTACGAAACGGCGAGACACACACACACACACATTTCGCATGGTAATCGTGGCTGGCTCCCGACAGCTCCTGTCGCCAGCCAGACCGACGAAGGACTAGCATTTGCGGGCTGTTTGCCGGCTGTCGTCAGCCTTCCGGCCGGTGATGGTGCTTTAAGACGGCTATCGGGATATCGCCGTTGCCGTTGCCGGTGATAAATCCTGGAAACCATTTCCACTACACGCGTGTTGGCGCCACCGAGCAGCGGCTCTAGACGGCTTTCGTTCCTTCTTTTGACCTCCGGCGTAGTCGTTCCGCAGCGTGCCATGCTCATGACTATTTCATGCGTTCTCGGTCACCATCGTCATCACCGGCGTTCGGCCCATCATACGATGATTTCATTCTCCATCAATTTGTGTCCTCACGCAGGCTCGCCCCCACTGCCATTGGTTCCGGGAAAAAAATAAGAGCGCCGCCTCGGGGGCAGCAAAAATGAGCCGACAACGATCCGGCTATCTGGGGTGGAGCAGAAAAAAGAAAGAAAAGCAACCATCACCCACGCACGTGGCAAGATTGGAAGGAGTTCGCCGCCGGCAGAATCCGACCGGTCCGGGGATGGGCCGGCGAAAATCGATATTCAGATTATCCTGATTGCATTGCGCCCTGCGAAAAAGGGCGAAGCGAAACCCCGTCGCCTGAAGCGTGACAGGCAAAACATTGACCTTTTCGCTCGGATATCGCGCGCATAATCGAGGGGGTGGGAAGGGTGATAGGGAGGGCCATTAGGGCAAGTGTTACGCTAACCCGAAGGCGATCGAGTTTCCCGGGGGCGAGAGGTCGGTGGCGAATCGGAACCGGAATGGCGAATAAACACGCTGGAATTGCATTCGAATCGAGACCCTAATTCGATCGGGAGCGGTCATTGATTCGCCTTACATGGAAGGGTGAGTTTTTGGGGGTCCCAGATGGTCCCAGCTGGTCCCAGATGGTGATGGGCTCACTCATCACTATGGCCCTTTTGGGCAATGTTGGAAGAATAATAAATGTGAACGGGTGATCCAGTGATCAATGACCATCGTCGTTGTGTCCCATCCAGTGCGAGATCCTTCGGCTCGCCAGCTCATTTAATATTCATTGTACATTGGCGAAATGGAAACGGATCGCTCGAATAGCCACCGCCCGAAGCACTTTGTTGGCACTTTGCCATTTTAATTCCACTAACCGCTACAGAAAAAACTAAGCGCCCCAGCACCGTCCATAATCCAATTTCAAACGATACCCATCGGGGCGGCACTCGCCACGTAATCTTGTAATAAAAACGGTGCGTGTGTGGGATGCGGATTGAAGGGTGGGAGAGCTTTTTGCTTTCTGCTGTCTGCCGGCGCTCGTCCGTTCGGTCTTTGGTGCGCACGGTAATTAATTTCACTCATCCGCCGGCGCCTTTTCGCGCTTTTTATGACGGCCAAGGCATTCCTTTGCACTGCCTTTATTTTACGAAGCGAATCTCTTCTGCCCCCGGGTTCCCTTAGGGGTGGACCAAGAAATGAATAAATAATTTCGGCCGCTTCACGAACGAAAACACTCCCCTCCCCCAGGGGCCGAGGGTTTTGAGTCGCCTCGCGCAGATAGAGCGGTCTCATCAGCCACCGCAAGATTTATCGCCTCGCGGCATCGGAAAATTAATGTTAACGCCGTGGCTTTACGGGCGTTGGCCTGGGCCATGGGCTGGCATTGTCATTCCACCACGGTCTGCCCGACATGCCACACCACCGCTCATATGATTAACAAAACGGCATGATGGAGGCGCCCAGTGGTTGCGATGGAGGCGCCCAGTAGCGGACGTGCTCGAGCGTCATACCATGGAAGCCGTTTGCTAAAGTCAATTTCCTGTGTAAATTCACCCGCCCACTGGAGGCGAAAGCACGCTCGAACACCTCTCCGGGGCGTCGGGCGTAGGATGGAAAATATTCATTTAACATATCATGCAATTTACGGCGAAACTCCCTCGAGCTGCGTGCTCGCGAGTACCTACGGTGTACCACAAATGGGCACATTTGCGTACAGATCTGAACCCACGCAGCTTCCGTCCGGTGTTTGTGGCGTTTAGTGCGATCGATTCAAACTCCTTCGCCGGAAGCTTTGCCTTGCCAAAAAAGCGGCTAATAACCGCGCTGTAATGGCACTACTTTTTTACATTGTAATGCGCACGCACACGCTCCGTGGCTCGTCCAACACACCGTCCTGGTGGGTGGCTCTAAAACACCCCCATCATACGATACCGTGGCATTTCGCATCGAAATATGTGCGAGGGTTTTCTTTTTCATTCCTCGCGAGCTCGACCAAACGGTGCGTCCAATTCCGCCTGCTACGATTGTGTTTCGTTTCGCTTGTTTTGTTTCACTCCGTGACTCTTTTCCCGGTTTCTCGAACGAAGCAACCATTGCGCCGACATTTATCGCAACCGGTCGCAACCGTTTCCGACGATCCTGCTGGGGACCGAGACCGCCGGTAAGGCTCCATCTTAACTGCACGACGCTCGCACCAACTTTATTTGCTCCGAGTCGTGTTTCTCGACGACGATCTGTGCCCGTACGGGTGCTCTTCTTAGCCTCGAGCAAAAAAACCCCGTGCCAGCGGAAAACATGCGTCCGCTCCGGATGTGGCTCCGAGTCACGATGGAAGCCATTTTATTATGAATCGTGGTGACATTGTCATTTCCATTCGGTCCGCCGGTCCAGCCGACCGGTCGTTGTCGCGAAGTTGAAATTGGATAGAGCACCATTTGGCTTCTTTGTATTCGGCAAAGAACCCATCCCCATGCCCGGTAGCTAACCCCCTTACTCCTGGTGTAAAAGAAAGGGTGCGTTGGTGTTGGGGTTGAGACTAAAGGACCGAAAAAAAATGGAGCCCAAAACATGAACAAAGCCCCTTCCAAGTGGAACGCTCGAAGGAACACAAACACACATACAAACGAGGACTTCCCGTCATCAAGTTGCTGCCCAACGGCAGCTCGACACGCACCCGAGTAGGGGTGAGAGATGGCAACATAAAAGTCACCGACAGGAGCCACGGTTCCGAATTAACCGAGCTGCTTCCCCGTGCTGCCGTGTACGAGCAGGGGCATAAATTTCAATTACATTTCGTAACTCACACGAAAGCGAGAAAAGTAATGACCATAAAAATCGGCTCCGGCTCCAACAAAAACCCGGCGCTTTTCCGACGGAAACACAAGCGCGTGTGCTTGTTGGGAAAACGGCTAGGGTTGGAATGGGCAGAGCGGGGAGTGCAAAAATACCAATGATTAAACAGCCCTTCTCTTGGACCCACCTCCCTGTGTGCCACCATTTTCCGGCCATGAGCATTCCGGCAGCACACAAAAAAAACAAGCTCGATTGTCAAACTTTTCCTGTTTTATTTTTCATTTTTTGCAGAGTTCTGCTTGATAGCGCGTCCACGAGAGCGTGTTGCATGCAAAATCAACTCATTTCTCGACACGGTCACGGCCACAGAAGAGGGAAAGAGAGAGAGTGTGCAAAAACAAATTCATGACAAAACCCACCACCATGAGAGTAGGGAAAAAAACTTTCCCCGGCAGTTCATTTGCCAGCCAGTGCGTTTGGAAATCGCGAGGAGCTGAGTGGGATGAGTTGTCGAAGGAACACAAGGACAATTGGAGATGATATCAGCATATCCAAACGAAACGCACACATACGCACTCACACGCATGGCTACACATCGGCTGACGTCAATGACAATTTCGATTTCAACACCGGCTGATAAGGGACACGGCAGGTCCTTGTCTTTGGCGTCTTTCGAGCGTGAGGATCATACGTCGACCGAAATCGTTGTCCCAAAGAGCAAAACCATCCTGCCCATCCCAGCGTGCCGGTGTTGGACCCGAAAAAGGTCAAGGTATGCCGGTGGCAGCTCCTACAGAGCCTGGCACGTAGCGTAGATACTATCGATTGCCACGCCCCGGGCCAAGTGCGTGTGATTCCACTCCTCTGGGTAGATCCTACACTCTGGCAACTTCGTTGACACCCCAGGTCATCTGGTTCGGCACGGGGATGGGAATTTCGCACGCGAGGACTCGCGGCTTCACGCACGCCGCCTATTTATGTCCTTGAGGCACGATCACCTCTCGCGTGAGGCAAAAACGGAGAGGGACCGACTCGAGATGCTTACTAATGAATTAACCGAGCGCTCGAGCACTCGTCGCAAGCGCGACCAACAATGCTTTTCCACGTGTGCGTGTGTTTGTGTGTTTTGAGGACGATGTTAAATAGGATATCATTTAATCATGCTCATCGGGACGTTTTGGGACCGAAACGCAAGCCCCGGTACGCTCGTTTGCGTTTGTTTCTTTTCTTTATGGCATGAGGTTTGCCAAATGCCGATACCGGGAATGTGAGCTACAAATTGAGGGTGGGAAATTTATGGCCCACTAGCATCCTTGCGAGCCATCGCCGTGGGTCGTGGAGAAGCCGTGAAGGAGAAACGGACGACTGCGAGCAACTTTCGATCGATCGAAGGCCTGGCAAGGATGCCACATCAATTACCGACGATTTGCGTGGAGTCGGAAAAGTTTTTCAACCGGGAGTAATTAAACACGAAACCCGGGCCCTCCTCCGAGGCCGACTGAATAACGAAATGCAAATACACCGTGCGACGAGATTCCGGCGCAAGGAAGCGCTCGAGTGCCTGGCGTGGTGAGCAAGACGGCGAATAAAATAACTCGCGGAATGATTGATTGTATTGGAGTTCGTGCACTTCTCTCCCATGAAAAGCAACAGAAACTATTGCTCCCGAAGGGCATCATTAGGTGGCACGGAAAACAACGAAACACCGTTGCCCGTGTTCTCGTGACGCTATTAGCCGTGCTTCCTTGTGACCTTGATTCATTATACGCGCCAGCAGCATTTATCACGATGTCATATAATGAAGACCCGTTAAAAGGCCCGCTAAAAGTTGCCGAGGCTGCCCCGAACGAACTGCATGACGTTTCCACAATTAATGACCAAACCAGATCAACCGACTCGCTTCACCACCCATTCCGGCACGTGTGCGATTCCCTGGCAGCCTGCCAAGCGAGCTTATGCTTCTACCCTCGAGCTGGACCGAGTGCACCGACTGTCCAAATGTACCGTCCACTCGGCGTTGGCGATGTTTTATGAAAATGGACATTAATAGCTGCTACAGGGTGGGAGCCGTATGGAGCCGATCATGCGATCGTAAACGAGCCTGAACAAGCGAATCGCTCGAACACGGACTCATAAACGGACGTGTTTGCTGGAAAAGTGGCTTCCGGTTTCCCCGTTCGTCGTCCCACTGAGCACTAGATTGTTGCCATAGCATTCGCGAAACGTGTGAACCGTGACAGGTGAGCGAGTTTGACGCGCCTGAAAAAGCTCTGACAAAGCACGAACTAAGACGGTCATCTTAAGCCGAATTAATTGGCGTGGTTTTATTTGGCTCATTATAGTTCCCTGTTTTTTTTTTGCTCTTCCGAAGACCAGTCTCGCCCTTTGCGGACTATAAATCTCCCCGCTCAATCCTATCGTACTTTTGATCAGGTCGCATGTCCTTGAAGGACATTGTTTTAAATTTATGTTCCCGCTACCACGCGGCACAGCACCCGAGCTGAATGTCGTGGCAATATTTTACAACGATCCACTCGTTCCAGGTCCTCAACGAACGGCTTCCGATTGGCAGGACCAATCGGACCCGGTGGGCGAAAGCAATCGTCTCGCGCTTCCTCCAAGACGACTCGTCCTTGCATCCTTTTCCGGTGGATTCTCATCCCACCGAGACAGCGCGCCTGCTGTGACACTTAGCTGATTTATTTGCTCGCATCCTCGAATCTGCCCGACTTTTATCCGGTAACTAGTTTACCTCCGGGCTTCCAACACCCAGCCCCCGGGCGGCCACGTAACGGGTCCTTCGGTAAGCCTGTCGGGTGGTTCGCCTTTAATCCTTTCGCCGTGTCCCGGATCCATCTCTCATTATCGTTTCTTTCGCGCTACCACTGCTCCCCGCTTGGCGATCCTTTCGGCCTGTGAATTTGTGCTTTTTTCTTTCTTCCCCTACTTCGGGTCGGGACCAGGAGTCCTTTCACCCAGAAAGAAGCGGCAGACTGATCGCTCGTTTACGTCAGTGTTTTGCTTCTTAGCGCGCCCCAGGTTCAAGGCTTAGGCGATGCCACGACCAGGACCCGGAGTGGTTTTCATTTATTTATTTTATTTTATTTTCTCTCTTTCTCTCTCTCTCTCTCTCAACTCCCTTTTCCTATCCCTGGGCGGTTGTTATTGTGCCCCGCGGATCGCAGGGATGGCAATAAATAAGATTACTTAACTTTTTCGTATCTTGTAAATTAGTTCGAGTGCTCGGTCCCTTCGGGTATCGCTTGCTTCGCCACTCGGCTCGATCTCCTCGAGCACGGCTTACGAGGCGGGAGTGGGTGGAGTTTTCCACCCCATACACCGCCATTCCGGACCGTAACCGGAACGTCTCGGTCCAACGTCGAAAGCGGTGGCTTGTTTGGTGCCACGTTTGACACAATGGCGCGTGTATCGGGCCGGAAAAGTGGCTCTGAACTGTGGAGAGCAGAGTGGTGGAAAATTGGAGCTGCAAAAATGGCGACAGTACGCCATGATTGATTGTGCGTAATTATATTTGTATTACGGTGTCCACTACCACGGCGCCAGAAATCCAGCGTAGCAACCGTTCGCGTGTGGATTTTGTTCCGTTTCTTTTTTGCGTAAAATTTTTCCTTCCATCCCACAAAAGGACAAGCAAGTACCGAAGCGAAAAGCAAATGGCACCTTTTTTCTCGCCGAAGTAAAGCCATCCAGGCTAAGACAATGGCCGATGGCGAGCCACGGACTGCAAATACCAACCCACCTTACCGGGAGCGAATACCGATTTTTTTTTCTCGTTTTATGTAGCTATTATCTTTTTTCTGCTTGCTTGCTTGCTCCACATGGCAAGAATCTCGCATCCTTGCAAATCCGACCTCGCCCACCGGCGCGAATGTGCTTGATAGGGGACCGAAATAATTTTAGCCCCACTTCGGGCTAAAAGAATAATAGAAAGATGAGCTTCATAAAATACGTATTCTCAAGAAAAAAGGGCACCCTATTCCCCCAAGGGATGCCAAAGGGACGTAAGTGAGGTTGCGGCCATCGTCGGAAGCACAAGTGCCAGCATCATACAATCTCCCGCAAGGTATGACGGTGTACCTGGACAAGCTGTTTTCTGGGCAGCATAGGCCACCACCATGGCCTGCATCAGCAACCGACCCATCCTTGGAACGACCTGTAGCAGCTTTGGGCGACTAGTGCGATGTACTTAACAGCCCAGGACAGCTCTAGTGCCCGGGTCTGGATGTGAGTTGAGTGGGCAATCGGCGCGATGTGGGTGGAAAAGCACGGTTCGCCGGGATTTCGGTCGGCTTTCGGTAATTACAACTATTACGCCGAACCGGGAGCAGTGATCCGTTGCCGTTGGCGCCATGCCCGTGGGAGTGTACAGCAACCGACAACCAAACAGACTTCGACCGCAACCTACGGCTTAGGTTGGTAATCTTTGGGTTGGCATTGTATTTCGATGGCGTTTAGCTTGCGGCGAGTGGCGCTTGCCAATGTTCGCACCAAACGAATGGAAAAATAAAATCGAAGAAAGTAAATTGAAGCTTTCCTGTATGCCGATAGCCCGGTGCTCCCGCTTGTAATCAATCTGCTCGGAGCGATATGAAGGAAATAAATGAGCTTCGGCTCGGGCTCCATCGGTGGCTCCATCTAATAACGGTCTCTTAAGTGCGTTGGGGCTGCCGTAGCATAAAGCAAACAATCGAAAACGAAACGGCACAGCAAGGAATTGATACGAAATATTGTCAGCTGGCTAATCTCTTCAATCAGGACATCTGTCAGAGCTGTCAATCGTACGACGATGACGTTTGATAAGTGGATTCGATGGGCCCCAAGGCAAACGGTGCGATTTGTCTCAACCAAGACGCGAGAATCGTGTCCTTCTTTAGGTTCTACATTGCTCTGGCTCGGTGCTTTGGATTTTTCGATCTCGCGCAGCTTGTTGAAAACCGTCTGTTTGCATCACGAACTGATCGTCAGAAGGTGGGTGTACTAATGAAAAAAAAAATGCTTCCATCCGCAACGGAAACTGAATTATTCAACGTGCAGTTCCTGGGGAAGGCACGTTTATTCAACGAGCCGTATCGTTGCTTCCGAATTCGGATGGCCGTACGGTTGGTTAAAAGCCAGAATTAAAAACTAAGCGCGCTAGAAAGCTTTTCCTCCAGCCCGGTCTTCTACCAGCATTGAAAGAAGTGACGCTCGGCGAATCCACAACTGCCACAACGTTGTTCGCTCGCAACCATAACAGACCCCCGTGCTTGGGCCCTGTTGTAACTCGTAAATTATGGAAAAAGATTACGTTCGCAGCGGCGTAATTTGCGTTTCCTCGACGGACTCGCTTTACGTAACGGTTCCGTGGGCTACCTTGTTGCAGCTGGCTTTGCGAATGTTTGCAAAACACGCGCATTCAACGTCGACGGCCTCCACGGGTTCCTGCCCCAAACCGGAACCATCCTGCGGGGCCACGACCGAGTGGCGAACTAATCCACAAAGGCAATCAAAATCATTATGACCCATTCAAAATTTAGTAACTGCAACCGGGACCCTGGGTGTCCCTGGGCCCCTCGGCGACAAACCCAGCCCATCTACACGGCTACACCACTGGCCGGCAGCATTAGGGCAGCAAAGAACACAGCAACCGAAATGCCGAAGCCACCGGACGTCGGTCCAGACGTGACCCAGAAAACGAACTCCTGCGGCGTGACTACAGCTTTCAGACCTCGCGCAAACGAACCACCCCCACATGTGGGTCCATAATTGATAGACGTCCCGTCCCGTGAAATGCGGGCCTCCGGCGGGTGGAGGATGAAAATTTAATTTTGTCATAGCGAGTGCGATTTCTTCTGCAGTCGCTCGGCGTGTCCGTAAAACGTCGCCCCCATCAGGGGCCGCGTAGCTGCCGCAGGACAACCGATGGTCGGTGAGACGCTTTAAAGCCCGCTCGCGTCCCGGGAAATTGGCCATGGCGACATGGCCGAAATGCATCCGGCTGAGCACCCGCGGGTGTTGAAAGGCGCACCCGTGAACGTGCGCGCTTCGCTTTTATAACCGCATTAAGATTCAGGCCGTTCAAGCTGCTGCTAATCTGATTATCTGCCGCCAGGAACCCATGGCAAGAACCGAGGCAAGTCATCATCACGCGCGGCAGCCCCATCGCGGATAGTTTTCTTCTGTTTTTGGTTGCTGTGTGTGTATGTGCGTGTTTTTCTTTTCTTTTTTTCGTTCTCCTCCTGCTGATTTGTTGTTGCTTTCGCGCGAAGACGAACATCGGTGAGCGGTCTTATCACGCTTTTCCTTCGCGAGGCCCTAATCACCTTGGGCCGGTAATGAGCCACACGCCACCGAGCCACCGAGAACAAAGGACGGCATGGCAATTTTGGTACGCAAATGTTTGGTCGTTCGCGGGATGGGTACCCCGGGTGCTGCCCGGTTTTTACGTCCAGCACTTTCCACCTCCCCCGACTTTCCACACCCACCCCACAGGGGGTGAGTTTTTACTACGGTTTTACCACTACGGCCACGTCACTCCCGTGTTCGCGCCGGGTTCACTAACACAGGGCCGGGGCGTTTCGCGTGATGTGGCCACCTGAGCACACGTACGGCTCCCCACATACACACCGCCATGGACAGACACACACACACACACGCACGCACGCTCGCATACACATGCATGCACAAGTACACTTTGTTGCTTTCATTTATCATCCGCCTCAGGTCGCCACCGCTCGGTGCTGTCTATCGTGCTGGAGAGATGGTGGAGCCGAGATCCTTGCAATGGAAAGCTACCACACGCACACACACCCACACACACATACACTGACACGAGGTTCGACCGACGGAACTTGACCGCCGTCTGTCAGACCGACCGATCCGCGTCGGAGTGCTTTACTTCGCGGAAAACCCTTTCTATGGGGAAATGCAAAAAGGAGCGGCCACAGCGGCCGGGTAAGAGGCCCACCCGCCAAAGGAAGTGCATGGTTGAAGCCCTTTGGCGTTGGGGTTGGAGTTACGTTTTGCACCACTAACGGCGGAAGCTTTCGCATTCTACACACGGCACACCGGATGCGTCCGTGTTGCTGATAACGTCGCAGCCACCGGACCGACCGGGTTGACGGAACTGATGGACACTGACAAACGCACACACACATCGATACACACACCCATCAGTTCCAGGATGCGCAACCCGTCGTCGAGAAGAAGGTTTTATTTTTGCTACTCCTCCTTCAGAAGCCACAGACAGCGAGTGCGTTCCAGGAGCAACCCAGCGGTTTCGGGGCCCGATCTGTGCGACCTCGCTCGACTTTGACACAAGCAAGCAGACACACACGCACACGCCCGCACACACATACACTCCCTCACACACATAGACACACACACGCACACGCACCGAGTGATGGTTTTTCGCATCCAGCTTCGCTGCGCCCTCGACGTAGACTGACTTCCGCCAGCGGAGCGAAACGCGAACCGAAACCAAAACCGACGGTCCGCTTCGGAACCAACCCCCTTTCTCCGGTGTCCTGCGGCGCATCCCGGTTCCTGAGGCTCCCGGTTTTCCACCCGATGACCCCATGGCTAGGCGCGGGAAAAGCTTCCCTGTGAAGGTGGTTCGGCTTCTTCGGGGTGGCCAAACCGGGCAGGCGCAGTTGAACGTTGCGTGTCGGCTCCACATCGTGTGGGGCCCTTGTGGGGTCCTTGTGCAAGTGTGTGTGTGTGTGTGTGTGTGTGGGTGTTCGTGTTTGTCGTTCTTTTGTGTCTGTCAGTCAGTTTTTTTTTGCGTGTGTATGCTCTCTTTCGGAACCAGAGCTACTGGAGAACTTTTCATTTCTACCGATGGGAAATCGTCCCCCTGTTTGCTGCGCTTACAGGGTGGTTCTGACGCGTGAACTGGCCACCGACTGGACGTTCGAATAACTGGAAGGACACGCGCCACATGACTCGTGTGTGAGTTGAATATCCAAGCAACCGTTGCGTTTTAGCGGCATGCTGCGAAGTGGAAAACCCGTGCTCGATGTGTACGTGATCGGGAGGGTAGCTGTGAAGAAAATTCAGAACCCAATCCAAGTAACCGGTTACGGTGTAAACAGGAAAGAACTGGGCTCCCTGTCTCCTGGGGTCCGTCCGAAGCATCATCAATCATGCACGGTTCCTTTGCGAGCGTTTGTTGATGTTAGACGTTGGACTCCCTTACGGAAACTTGCCAACTCCCGGTGAGCAAGGATATTGCCAGTCAGACACTTACACATAAAAAATGCAATCGTCTTTTACGGTTCATTTTTTGTTTCACAAGCCCTAAAAACCCTTCCGCTCATCGTGGTGTTCTGACGATGAGAGTAACTTCACGGGGGCTTGGCACGATGCTGATAAGAAACCGCGTACCGGGGTGGATTTTAAACGAGTTCCTTCGTCGAGCTTCTTCACGCTCGTCTCAGGGGGTTTTTACAATCCGGAACATAAAAAAGCTAAAAAGACACACGAGAACGGCTCTTCGTTGCCGCACGGCGCCCACTTCACATTACCACAGCATTACGATGTAACGGTGTACCCTTACACCGAGCGAGCGGTGAAATTGTTGTAATGCTTCTTATTACGCTTTCGCAACCATTTCCAGCGTCCGTATCGTATTGCGGCCGGGCGAACGACATGCAAAAGGACACGCGTACACCGAACCGCACTACGCATGCCCGTTTTTTTCCCTGCCAACGAACGTGGTCCCGTGTACCGAAACTCGCCACCGGAGCTGAAGAAAAGGGCGAAGAAACCCACAGGATAACGCCGCGTCAGCGCCCTTTTGCCCGCGAGTACAGGAGCCGTTTCGTGCGCGTTTGTCAGCGAACTCGCAAGCACTCTGTTTGTCAACAAGCCCCGCAAACGAAGGTGTTCACCTCCGCCACGTAGTATGCAAACACGCTGCTTATCGACCTGCAGTTGACACGGTTTTCTCTGGCAAGAAATAGTGCGCAAATTGGTGTGATTTGTGGCGCGTTACAATCGAACGGTTTCGTCTTCCATCAGCACGTACGGGACATCCTTGCATCCTGTGCTTAAGGTGAGTACAATTGAAGTTATTTCCGACGGAATCCGACGATGGAATGCCAAACGGATCCTCCCACGCTTTTAGCGCCAGAAAAAAAGCTCGGAGTTGAAGTGGTGATTAAGCAGAAGCTCAGTTTGCAGAAGAAATGCTGCTAAACAATTTCCCATCAACAAGTTTTGCGCCCCCGAAGGTAGGCTTTTACATGGCACGCAATACACAAAGCATGTGAGCGAGTGAGTGGTGAGAAGCTCGCGTGAGCAGGTGAACGCGAGCAGTGAGTTTTTGGTGCGTGAGAGCTGGTGAGAAGTAAAATAGGAGTGAGAGAAAAAAAAGCAGACACTTTCTGCTCACTCTCGCACGGGTGCGCTGCACAGTGGGACAGCTCAGCATAAAACATAACTAGGAAAACAATTTGAGCAACCGAAGATCGCGATCGTTGTTGATCTTGAATATGAGATGTTTTAAAGAACGCACATAGAAAATTTTTATGTATTAATTATGTTGTAAAATATACCATTGGTTACGTTTACTTGTAAACAGCATATCACATCATTACAAGCTGTAATAGGCGATGCGGCTTGGTTTCTATTATTCAAAGCCCGGTAAAGATGGCGAGAGATCAGAGAAGGCGCGCGGCAAAGCACCGAGAGCTGTAATTAGTGAAGGCTCTCATACACGGCGGATACGTAAGGTGGCGGATCGTATGCTTTGTGTGAATCGGGTGCGATAAAACGATGCGTTTCGCAAGAAAAGCGTGTACCGTGGCACACGGTATATACGATGAAAATTCATGAACATAATTTTGAATACTGTTCAAAGGAGTACATCAAACTGGGAGCTTTCACGATCGAACAGGCACTTGCAGTGTTCCATCGTAAACGATCGTTGGTACGACAAAGCGTTTTTAAGGCTCCATTTCATCGCCTCATCCCTAAAAAGAGCTGCAAATTGAAAAGCACAAAAGATGCGATCGTAAGCACTACAAAATTGTCGCCGTCCACCAGCCGCTTGAGCGATGGGTCGTTCATTATATTTACGCTGTGCCGTCGCCACTAGGCCGCGTCAATTCGCTCAAACCACGAGCCGAACGGTGCTCTCCACCAGCAGTCTCTGTGATCCAGGCTTTAAAAGCAATCGGGCCGTCTCGATCGCCGTGGTGCCGTGATTTTTAGTGTCTAATATTCGTCATATCGTTTCTGTGAGTGTATCTCTATTCGCTGTGCACCTGCTTAAAAACATCCCATCCAGCCAGACCGTCAGCGATCGCCGGCTTTTTTTTCCCACACGAAAGGTACGCATTCATCTTTCCATCTCACCACAGGTGAGATCCGTGCGCTTCCTGATCCTCGGATCCTGCACCGGTGTTCGTTTGTGTGTGCTTTTCCTGTTCTTAATGCCATCGGTGCCGTCGATATGCAACTTCGCTCATGACCTACACCAATCGAAGCATTCTTGCGCCGGAGATGGATATTTCGCAGCCGGGGCGAAAAAGAACAGCAGTGAATGCATTCACATGAGGTCATTGAATTTCACCGTCTCTGGTTAAGTGGTGGACGACTCAAAGGAGCGCCACAACGCGCATTTTATCGCAGATCGCTCTCTCGATGCACATTTTGCGCTGCGTTTGTGTGTTTGTGTGCTTTTGCTGGTATCAAAGTATATCATCCCGATAGATGGCTAAATTTAGCGCGCATCCCACGTCACAAGGCCACATCCTCTCCGTCGTATTCGACGCTGTTTTTTTTGCTTTCTGTTTCGTACGTCGATCGAGGTTCACTTGTACAGCTCTCTCGATCCGCACCGATGGCGTCTGGTACGGAAGGGTTCCACGAGGCCATTCGAAGGCCACCCATGATAACCCTTCGGGGGCATGCAGGACAGCGAATCCGGTCGGGAGAACCTGCAACCAAAGATGCAGACGGACACGAGCTACAAGAAAGGAATAAAAGATGTAGAATTGAAAGGCGATACGGTGCTGGCTAAACGACAGGAAGTGAAACCATACGGTAGGGTGCGATCAAAAACTAGTTTTTTCCGGTTCATCATATAAACTCGTCCACGCGGAACGAGCGACCAGCGCAATGACCGGTTATTCCCGCGAAGGCATCCTCAAGAAGGACCACAATGTCAATTATATCGTGTGACTGTTTAATTCCGAAATATGGTCCCATTGCGGCTGGTAACCTTAGCATAAATATGCGTGTGTGTATTTTCGTTACACCGTGCACGATCTACTCCACGATCTCAAGAACGGAGCGACTGGTCTATTTTCATTTCGAAAACACATTTCGACACATTTTTCTCTCCCGACCGCGGTTTTCGAAGGGCGACGCGATCGTGGATCATCATTCGCGCAATCCCGCACGCGATACAAAATATATACGCGCGTTCAGGGGCTAAAATGTATACAAACGTGATCGAGCGAGTGAGAGAGAGACAGAGATGAAGAGAAGAAATTAAAAAGACACACGCCACAGAAATCAACATCCAACGGCAAGCGTCAGTGTTGACGATGGGAAAAAGGAGAGAAAAAAATGCACAATATACCGGCAAAGAACCAGTAAGGGGTGGACTTTGATCGCTTGAAAGCGCGTTCGCGTCTCCCACTGTCACCCCTTTCAACCGATCGATCCACCCTTCGCGTGTCGGTCCACCCCACAGGGAATCTGTGGTTGTTTCCTCCTATTCAGAGCCCACGAACCCCAGATGAATGTCACGAAAGGGGGGTGTGTTTGGATGTGTGTTGGAAACACAACCGCGAATGTGTGTCAAATCATCCCTCGCAAAAGGGGGTGCATGGATGGGCGCTTGCGGGAAGATTGTTGTTTAGAGCATATGAGTGTGTGTGTTTTCCACCCCTCCCGACGAACACTAGCGTGTTCCCAGAGTGATCGTTTTGTAAATCAAAGTTACACGGCATGTGCCAACCGTTGTAATCAACCGACCTATCCCGGACAAATTACAACGCCCGTGTGTTTGCAACCCTTGGCGACCTTTTCCGTTCCGGCTTCATTCGTGATAAGACCGGAGGCGATCGTTCGAAACACTGGTGATAACTAGTTCCAAGAGACACCGAGACTGTGCCCGAGCTGTTCCAGAACAGTCGACGACACTATTAAACGCGTACGAGGCGCGCAAATTAGCGAACAAGCCTATTCGGGCGCGAAACAATACTTCCCCCGTGAGCTTATCTAATTTGATTGCGTTGTTGAATGGGGGCCCTTCAGCCAGACGATGCTGGATCGCGATAAGAGCCCTTGATAGTGCGAGGCCATACAGAGGCCGATGCCGCCGTTTAAAGAATCGTTTGGACTTTGGCCATCGTACGAGTGGCCGGTGTTTGGATGCCGCCAAAGAAGCTCGAAGGGATGACGAACGTGTGCTTCTGTAACGGATTGTTTTCCCGCTCGAGCTGCCCTCGCGAATCCACGGAACTGACGATGTATGATGCCATTCGACAAAACGAACCCCCTTAAACGTAGTTATTTTCGTTCAAGCGCTGGTCAGCGAGTTAAACCGTACGAAATTGCTAGCCTTTTTGTTTGCGACTGGGTCCAGCTGGAAGGCTAGTTGGCCAAAGTCACGCTACGAAACGTGCCATCGGAAAAAAGCGCAAGCAACCTGGGTGGAAAACGTACTCAGCCCTTCTCGAGGCGTGGAAACTATTCCCGTTCGCTCGATTAAGCACGCGCCATCTTTGATGCGCACGTTTTATTGAAATTTATGATGAGAAAACACACACACCACTCCCGTGGGTTCGGGGGAAATTTGAATATCGTAAGAGAGGTGTCCGCCACGGGAGAAAGAGAAAAGAAGTATTAAAGGACGAAAGCTCAAAGACGAGAACAAACACTAGCCGCGGGAAACAGCCACTCGAACCGGCACCCGGTAATTGGATGGAGTGTAATTAAAGTATTTTTTTCATTCACTCTTTCTGTCACTCTCTCTCTCTCTCTCTCGCTCGCTGCGTGCCTTCGCACTGCCCATTATTCATCCTTTCACGGGACAATCTGACATGGCTGGCTCCTCGGGCACGTGTCCTGTGAGCCTGTTGCGCGACATTGAGGGACCTTTGGTTTCGTGTATACTTTGCCTTCGCCTTTGATTGAAGATGCCCTCAAGGAGTGTGCTCGAGGGTGCTTCTGTGGGTGTTGTCCTGTGGGAATCTGCCCTCAAAGCTGGGACACACCATAATCACCACAAAAGACGCTCTTCGCTTCCTCGATTAGGTCCCATCGCTTAATTGCCGGAAAAGCGATGAATGCGTGCTGCAATTTCCCCACTTTTTCCCAACCAAAACGGTGACGCCTTTCTCCCGGAAGATGATTGATAATGTTTGCCCCTTTCGTTTCGAGTGGGCGTTTCAGGCGCCCTTTCCATAGACGCAACCCCCCGGAGGGGTGACAAGAAAAGGCAAGTCCTTTTTCCTGCAGGAGCAATGGGTCGGGACGTAAATTGCTTGTTTACTTTGAGCATCGAAACGCCCTTCGTCCGGTCCGGCGCTAGGTTCACGGACTCAATCAAAGACCGGATGGGAGGGATTTTTTTTTCTTCACTCTCCACCCCTCCATCGCCCACCCCCCACGAAGCGCCGGTAAACATCATCAGCGCAAATGAGATTGGCGTGGAGGTGTGGAAAGTGTTGTTTTAAAAATTCAAATATTCATTTCCCACCTCGCGAATGGCCCCCCACTGTCCACGTGCACATCCTCGTTCCACGGAGCCTGAACGGGGGACGATTGCAATATGTGGAACGATGGCAAGCCACGTGAGCCCCACAAAAAGGACACACCGCGCCCGGGAGGCAGCATATTAGCAGCGGGTGGAAAAACAGCCCCAAGGTTAGGGTAAACATTTGCCGGGAAAACATCGACCGGTCCGAAACCGTGACATTCCGGGCGTTCGATTGCAAGCCGGAACGTGGACAGGTCGCAAACCATCGCAGCTTCTCAAGAAGCGTACTCGGCGAACGAGGCTGACCTGCATCATCTGGGTGGGCTGGTTTTTTTTTCTCCCCTAGCACCATGTGCAACCTGCCTTTCTAAAGGATCCACCCAGAAAAGGGCGTCGAGTGCTTCTTGACCTCATTTTTCCGTGCGCCCTGTCGGCTTCGTGCCTTGTTCTTAGTTTTGCGCGTCTTACACCGCACCGGAGCCAGTTGTGGATGAATAATTGAAGCTGTTTGTTTGTAAACACCACTCGGTCGGTTACTAAATTTAGATCCTGGAGCAATTCCTTGGCCCCGTGATTTTAGCCACACGGACGAGCTCCTAGGGGACGAGTTCCTGGGAAGGAGAAACACAAAGCTAAAACTTAAGAAAAACTGTACCGCCTATCCCGAAGACAACAGCATCAACGCATCTACGGTAAGGACTCCTTCGTATCCGGACGTGACCAACGACGCGTTGGGCTAAGGACTAAGCGGAAAAAACTAGCCAAACCAAGCCTACGTGCCTTCAATGATTCAGCCCATTTGGGGGACTTTTGTGGGGCAGAGTGGGGTGTTTGAGATTTTCCACAGAGTTTAAAAATGTATGTCAATAGCGCTCGTGCGTCGGTTAGTTTTTTTTTTGGTCTATTCCACGCAACATTTGTGTGCCGTGTGCAGTTTTGTGAGGTTAACCAAAAATTCTACCCTTGCTTTCTTTTGCGCAGCATCCACACATATCAGGCGTGCAGCTGAAACAACGCTCCCAGTACAAAATCCCACCCACCGGCCACAGATAACAGCATTTGCTCAGTGAATTGGCGAATTTTTGCACCTCAAACTGCAACTAAAGCAGCTTATCTTGGTTTCATCTCGCGAGTAAATCCTCAAACACGCCAGCTCGGCTTAAGATCATCACCCTTCATCAAGTCAGTTCCAACCCACCACCCACCACCCACCAAGGATGATGCGCGGTTTATCATTAGCCCGGTTGGCCCAACTGGGACTGCATCCGGGCATGACCGCAACCGTGGGTCGTAACCATCCGCAACGCCACTGGAGTCAACAGTTCGTCCGACTGCTCAGTACCAGACGTCAGGTGAAGTACCTCGAGGACACGAACTTTCCGCCAGAGAATGGACATGAGCAGAATTCGCTGTACGATAGCAATATCCCGGTGCCGCACGTCACGCTCGATCACTACATGTGGGATCGCTTCAGCCAGTGGACCAACAAGACGGCCGTGGTAAGTGAGCTTCTGCCCTCGGGTCCATAGTCCATCGCAGGAGAGCAGGCCAATTGTTTTATGAGATAATTTATTTGCATCCCGCGGCATCGCGCGTTATCGAGATGTCCTCTCGAGATTGCAACCCATCGCATCCCAGACACTGTTGTCTCGTTCGGTTCCAGGCGTTTGTTTGGTGAGGCCAAAGTGCGATCTGCCAGTTCAGCCGGAGCCAAGTGGACGCATTATCTCTGGGGGGTAATTTATATTTTTGATAGCACCCGAATTTGCACCAACTTGCGGAAAGCGAGCGATAAAGAGTACGCGCGTGCATGTTCTTAAATATAGGCAACGATTGTTTTCGGGACGCTTGCCGCGGGTGTTATCGCGGTGGATGCTTCATTCTCGTACCCGGTTTCAACCGGTTCGAGGTTCAGATCGAGCAGGTTAAGTGATGCCACTCGGTCGGAGTTGATTGCTGATGGTTAGGCGAATCTGCCGGCAGAAATCTGGTATCAGCGAAAACATTCGCTCCTCGTGGCAAATGTTTTTCCCTAGCCAAGAAAGAATTCTAGGAACGATTGATGTGCGTAAGCAGGGACAAATTATTGCGAGCGTCCGTTTTTGTGTAGAGCCACTTATCAATGTCTAAAAAAACCAGTCCCCTAAACGGAACAGCGTGTTTTTCCCCCGAGAAATAGCCGCGAAGGTTCTCGACGCACGCGTGCTAATCGGACGTTACGGCTCTCACGTTTGTGGCATGTTTTCCCAATTTTTCTAATGCTTTATTTCTCTCATTTTCCACCTCACACAGGTCTGTGGTGTCACCGGACGTAACTATACCTACGGGACGTTGAGAGATCATTGCGCAGCGCTCGCAATTCGGCTACAGCGCAAGATGAACCTCGGCTTTGGCAGTACGGTTGCGATCTGTCTGCCCAACATTCCAGAGTTCCCGCTCATCACGTTCGGTGCCATCGAAGCTGGCCTGGTGGTCACGACCATCAATCCCATCTACAACGCAGGTACGTCCTTGCCACTAGCAGAAGTTTCCGCTTGCCAATCGATGGCGCCTGACATTCACCTCGCGAAATGGCCTTCCTCAGCATGAGACCGGAATTTCGGTGTACGACCGATAGCGTGTAACGCCAGCTCAATCGCGTTCTTATCAACCCAAGTAGTAGGATTACTTGTCATCACCCACAGGGTGGCGTATCACAGCATCTGGTCACAAAACCGTAGCGCCGATTACTCGCTATCAGGACCTAATTGAATGTCACATCTCTATCGCTGACAATCGAAGATTTCGCGGTCGAAGCGATCACTTCCTTTCCACCCTAAAAATGGGGCCAAATGGAGGTGTTCGTGTTATCACGCCGCTGGAGCTAAATTGTATGACCGCATGGGCTCGCGAACCGGTACCAATCGCTCGTATGGACCAGTTTTCTGTCCGCCTTGACGGTTGAGTCGTAAATCGTGCCAATCGGTCACAACGCCTACTTCGGTGCGTCCAGTGAGTCAGCAGAGGTTGCTTCGATATGTCACTCGTTTTTCCGTCTCGTCATTCCACGGGGCTGGGGCGGGTTCTTAGCAAAAAGATAACATTCAACTGTCGTCCGCTCGTTTGACGAATCTTTCCCTGTCGCGTACGACATGTCTGAAATGTCTACCCTTTTTGGGGGTGCTACTTCTTCTTCTTGCAGAGGAAATCTCCCGCCAGCTAGTGGACAGTGACGCGAAGATTCTCGTCGGTTTGGCGTCCAACTATGCAGTATTGAAGGAGGCGATGCACCAAGCGAAACGCGACATTCCGATCGTCTGCATTCGGTGCACCAACGATGAGAGTCTTCCGGCGGGTTCTATCGACTTTGCAGAGCTTTCTAACCCCACCGGTATGTAGGAAACCTTTCCGGAGGTCTATCAAGATATCTTACGTCTTCTTTCGTCTGGTTGTAGGAATTCATTACAGCGAACTGCGGCCACATGACCGCACTGCCGATGATATCGTCTTCCTGCCGTACTCATCCGGCACAACTGGGTTACCGAAGGGCGTTGAGTTGACTCACCTGAACATTGTGTCCAACAGTGAAATGCTCGGTGCAAAGGCCGGCACTGGGACGGTGGTTCTGCCCACGACCGACACCTTTCAGGACGTGTTGCCGTGCGTGCTACCATTCTTCCACATCTACGGTCTCACCGTGACGATGATCTCGAAGCTCCAGCAAGGTTGCAAACTGGTGACGTTACCCAACTTCCGACCGGACACGTTCCTGCACGCTCTCGCCGAACACAAGGGCACGGTGCTACACCTCGTGCCACCGATAAGTACGCATCCTTTATCAGGTTCTTATGTGCTTCCGCGCTGAGACTAACGATCATTTTTCGCTATTTTAGTCATCTTTCTCGGACACCATGAGGGTGTGAAGTCAGAACACACGTCCTCCATCCGGAACGTGTTCTCGGGAGCGGCTCCAATGGGAACTCCGGACGCAGAGCGCTTCACGGCACGTGTCCCGAACGTGGAGTTCATCCAGGGCTACGGGTTAACGGAGACGGCACCAGTCGTGTTGATGGCGGCTCTTGGCTCTCGCAACTACGCCTCAGTAGGATCACCTTGTCCACGCACTCAGGCCAAAATCGTCGATCTGAATGATCCCACAAACACCGCACTTGGTCCAAACATGTCTGGGGAACTGCTCGTGCGTGGCCCACAGGTCATGAAGGGCTACCACAACAACCGTAAGGCGACGGACGAAATGATCATCGAAGGCGGATGGTTACGCACCGGTGACATCGCCCACTACGACGAGGATCTGCAGTTCTACATCACCGACCGGTTGAAGGAATTGATCAAGGTGAAGGGCTTCCAGGTGCCACCGGCCGAGCTGGAAGAGTTACTTCGCTCGCACCCTTCAGTAGCCGATGCAGCCGTCGTCGGAACACCACATCCCGTGTCCGGTGAGGTTCCACGAGCGTTTGTCGTGGCAAAACCGGACGCCCGGGTGTCCGAGGACACGCTGAAGGAGTTCATCGCAGAGAAGGTGGCCGCCTACAAGCGACTCGAAGGTGGCGTCACGTTTGTGGACAGTATTCCGAAGAACGCATCGGGCAAGATCCTGCGGCGACAGCTCAAGCTAGAGCACTGCTCGTAGGTGGACACGGCCAGATGTTCTCACACACCCCCTGCGTAGGGACCTGATTGCGAAAATCTCATTTACCATCTTGCACCGGGCGAGCCGGAAGGCGATCGCCGCAGGACGTTTGCTTCATTTTCCGTTACCTACATCCACATTTTACCTCCACACAGACTGTTTAGCTCGGTAGTGACGACGGACGGACGGTGCCGTTGGAAGGTAGCTTCCGCACGTGCATGGTGTTTTGTGTGTTTGTACGTTAAATTTAGGACATTCATCTGTTTTAGCTGATAAACTGTGCTGTGCAGTCGTTGCGCTCAACTCCATCGAGCCGGTAGACAGGGACGGACAGGGTTGACTCCAGCGGAATAGGATTAAGTGAAAAGAGAAAGAAAAAAAAACAAACCTTTTACAAAGTAAAATAAACTAATTTTATAGCTCCTGCGTGGGGTATTTTCGGATATCGTACGCTAGTGAAAATGCATTCATTTGTTTCGTTCGTGTATTTACTATCCATTTTCACCACTCCACTATGCTAGATACATGATTTGTTCTCCGAGGTACACGGTACGTTAAGAACGGGATTCGTTCCGAATAATCTGATTCGCTAACAGTCTCAATACGGCAGTTAAGTGGCGGGTCAAACTGTGTTTCATAAATAAGAGAAATTATTCACAAACAAAAAAACTACAACTCATTCGTTCGATCTCTCCACAAACGAGCTGCAGCTGGGGTGCATTGATTATGGACTTCCTTGTTCTTGCGGTACCGCCCGGCAATCGAAGGATAACGTTCAGTAACAAATATCCAATAACAAAACCGAATCATAATTCGAATGTAAAAACTAAGAATAAACCAACAAACGTGGCCACGTGGCGACCTAAAACAATCATAACGATGCAACCGGCATCACCGACGAGTCCTAGCTCGCGTTAGTAGAACTGCTAAAGGTTTGTCGTTGCACAAGCTCCCGAAACACGCCTCCGTGCGTCGCGATCAGCTGATCGTAGTTTCCGTGTTCCACGATCCGGCCATCCTGCAGCACGGCAATGTTTGTCGCGTTCCGGATTGTGCTTAATCGGTGCGCAATTGTCAGCACGGTACGGTTCTTGGTCAGCTTTTCCAGCGCGTTCTGTATCAACTCTTCCGAAACCGCATCCAGGGCACTAGTCGCTTCGTCAAGGATGAGTATTTTAGGGTTCTAGAACAAGAACAAACGGCATGCGTTCATTAGATTAGCTGCTAATAGGTCTGTTGGGTTCGGTTCGCTTTTCCCACCCGTATGATCGCTCGGGCAATGGCCACCCGCTGCTTCTGGCCACCACTCAGCATCACACCACGTTGGCCAACGAGCGTATTCAAACCGTCCGGAAACTGCTGCACGAACTCGTCCACGTGCGCCTCCCGAACAGCTCGCTCGAAAGCACTCTCGGAGATTTTCTCGCCCATGTTCAACCCGTAGAGAATGTTCTCCCTTATTGTGCCGCTGAACAGTACCGGTTCCTGCGGGAAATGGAAATACCAATTGTTTTAAATTGTTTTCGATTGGAAAGGTTCATTGCTCCGTGCTACGACATGCCTGATTCACTGCGCCAATGTACCGACGGAGAGAAGACGGATTAAGGTCTTTCAGATCGGTCCCATCCAATCGTACCGATCCTTGCTCCGGATCATAAAGCCTGCAACGTTAATAAATATAAACAAAATCCGTCTTATCGATTGAAGTGGGGCCAAGGTTACCTTAACACCAACGACGCGATGGTGGACTTTCCCGAGCCACTGCGTCCGACAACGGCGGTCGAGGTTCCGGGTTCGATGGTCAAGTTCACACCGTTCAAAATCGGTGCATCCGGACGGGAAGGATAATGAAATACGACGTCACGGAACTGAATCTGCCCTGCTAGGGCATTGGTCACTTCAACTCCACCTGGTGAGCGGAATGGTGGAAATTTTGTTAACATCAACCAATGGCTTGTTGCCGAATTCGACACGTACCTTCGATGGGAATCGCATACTTCCGGTCAATTATCTCCCACAGCCTGCTAGCCGACCCGACGCCCTTATTCAGCTCAGTGTAAAAGTTGCTAAGGCCTCCTATCGAGATGGCCGTATAACCGGCGTACAAAATGAACGACGTCAACGCACCGATCGTCATTTCTGCGTTATTCACCATCGTACCACCGTAGTACAGTACCGACAGGATAATAATGTTCCCCGACAGGCCCGTCTAGAGGAGGAAAAGCAAAACACAAGCATATAATAAACCCTCCTAAGGATCTTCTCTGGTGTTAGCGTTACCATCCCGTAAAACGTGGCCCGTGCCCTGGTCTCTCGGTAGCCGATGTTAAGCGCATCCTGCAGTTGTTCCGAAAAGAGCTGCTTCTCGAACCGCTCCTTACAGAACACTTTGACCGTCTTTACGTTTCCCAAACGCTCCTCACCGATCTTCATGATGTCCGCGTACTTGTCCATCAGCTCCCGCGTGATGTTACGCACGTATCGCCCATAAACGATCGCTCCTCCAGCCACACAAGGCACGATACACATTCCCACCAGGGCCAGATGGGGCGAGGTGTACACCATCATTCCAGCACCGGCCGCAATCATGGCCGTAGACCTCAACCCATCGGAGAGGTTCATACTGAGCGAATTCCCCACCAGGTACGTATCGGAGGACAACCGATTCACCAGCTCCCCTGTGCCTTTCCGGTCGAACCAGCCAGCTTCCTGGTTCAGCATGGCGCTGTACACGCTAGCGCGAATGTTTTTCGTTATCCTCAATGCTGAAAACGAAGGCAATGAATTATTCACACCGTCCAAACGGATTCACATCGCTTCTGCAAACACGTACAGGCATTGCTGAACAGGTACACGCGCCCGAAGTTGGCCAACCCGCCAAGGAGAAAGATCCCGCCGAGAATGAGACAAAATTGGTCCAGCTTTTCCTTCGCCATTCCGGTCTCAGCCGAGCTGGAGTAGATGGCGTCAAGGATTTTACCCAATCCAAAGGGAACGGACATTGTGATTGCTGACGAAACGATCAAACATCCAACGCCACCTGCAAGAGGAACCGTGAGAAGATTAAGAAAGACGTTAAAACCCCAACGACAGCAACCGGGAAATCAGCACTAGATGTCCTGTTTATCAACCTGCGATGCTCCATTGCTCGGATTTCGCAAAACCCAGCAACCGCTTCACATCCGACGATCGCAGCTTCAGCTTGGCACGTTTCGCAACTTTCTCCTGATCGGTTGCGGCTTCATTTTTAGCCACCTCCTCCGTACTACCGGTGCTCGCGAATCTGCGCCCCAAGCTACCGGTTATCAGCTGATGATTACGAAATGCTTCCACACCATGCCGGCTGTTCAAACACGATCGATTGCCAACGGTACGACGCAACGTGCTGAATGCCACCCGTTGTAATCCATTCGCACTCGGCAGTAATCGACGTTGTGGGCGAATCGAGAAGGAGATTATTTTGCTCTCACTGCCCCGGACCAGGTTTATGAACATCCTTAAGGTGGCTTCTTTGGGTTGCGCAATTTTTAGGCTGAAGCAACACGTGGCCGACGTTGGCACATGTTCTAACGGTAACGCGAGTTTACGATCACGATCGAGTCACAACCTTTTTAACCGCGTGTTGTTCCGTGTTGCTCGATGAATATCGAATAATTCCAGCTTCTAAAATGAGCCGTTCTCAGGCTGGAGTAGAAAGATCAACGACTGTCGGCAGTTTCGTTAGACTCGTCAGCAACTTATCGCATCGCGGCGCCAAATAAAACGAGAAAAAAGTATTTTCGAATGTTGTAAACAACCACAATCTAGTTCATTTGATGCAGTCTCGCGGAAGCGGCTGAAGTGGGAAAGCAACAGCATTAGAACACGCTTTTGAGGATGTATCAAAGCCAAATGGAGGGCTTTTTGTGGAACATTCCGGTTCACAAGTATACCTTGCAGGTCGGAAAATGGTTACATTTCACTTTCTACTGGCCAGATAGCTTACATTTTTCTATGGCCGGTTATAAATAAACAATTATACAGTCGGCCTTACACAATCGCGACAAGTGCAGTGGAGGATTTGCTCGTTTACAAGAGTACATTGAACCTTTCCGCTATTTTTTACACTAGCAAACTGATTAAAGTAACTGTTCGCTTATGTTTGAAATATTTTAAAACCTAATTCCAGCGGTTAAGCGAAGGAAAAAGGATCACGAAGCTTTCTTATTCCAACTGCTTCATGCTTATGTTGCGTACATGCCTGTATAATTTTCGAAACGTCATAACAAACCATTGGATGTGTGCGTTTCCTTACGTCAAAAGGATTTCCAATCCAGAAGTAATCGAACCGGCAACAATAACACCACGTGATGTGCTGGTTTTTTAATTATTCCGCTCCTAAAATGTGCCAAATAATGCGTGAAACATGGGTATTTGTGTTTAAAATTGTTAGCCTATTTTTAATTTATCGATATTTTAAAAGTGTCATCGAAAAAATGTATAACGAAATGCAGCGTAACGTGTCCTGTCATGGCGCCAAACAGCTGATCATGTCAACAAAACGCCCAAAACAAACGATGTAAAATTACAAAAAACAAAAACCATCCGCTCACCGGTCGGGCTAAACAGTGAAAATTTTATGCAAAAGTAACAGGAGAACATACCAGCTAAGAGGTAACATTTTTGCCGATCGAATTTGGAGCGCAAACTGGGCTACAAAAAATATTTCCGTATAACAGAAACTGAGTGCCGCTGTACACAAGCTTGTCTGCTGGCTCATAGATGGCGCGCAATGCTATAAAACTTGAAATATTTCCAGCGTTGAAATGTTTCATATAATTTGAAACAGATAGCGCCATCTATCGTCAAATAGCGCAAGCAGTATAGCATTTTTATTTTTGAAGCGTTTTTTAAATTCGAAGCGTTTATAATATTTACAAACTGTAGCCTGCTAGCTAGTATGCTCTCCTGTTACTTTTGCCTGAAATTTTCCCAGTTTTGCCCTGCCGGAGCGCGACAATTTTTTTTGATCGTTTTTCTTTCCTCGTTTTGCCTGCTGTTGTGTACTCACTTTTAATGAGCATATTCATTGCGAATAGTCTAATAACAACGTGATATTCATACAATGTGATATTTTATCAGAATATATTTCATCTTTCGTAGCATATACGGGAAAAGGCAATATTATCATAATTCAACGCTCAGAAGAACGAATGGGAGTGCAAGTTTTAATGAATTGTAATAATAACGAGCACCATATGCACACAACTGCACAATATTTGTGTATTTCGGTACAAAATCAGACTAAAGCTATGGGCAAAAGATTTAAAACACGGCTAGTCACTTATTTTTTCCCGAACTGCCTTCAAACATCTGCATAATATCTCAATCGACGCCTGAACCGGTGTTGAATCTAACGATTATTTGAAGCCAACAGTTAAGATATCAGAAGCACCACACCGAGAGGTCGGGAAAATGTTGCCGGACTTTCCCCTCGAAGAAAACGCCGGAGAAAGTTGCTGTAAAAGACGACCATTGGCGCACGCAGATGTTGCCAATGATGTTCGATGGTAGTAAAAACTTTTCACCAAACCACCGCCGAGACATCCGGTGAGAGAGAGAGATGTTCCGACGAGCTTATTGTTAGCAGGATGTGCGCCAACGCATAGACCAGAGCCTTGGCAAGCGAAAAGTGTTTGAAGTTAATTTAAATAAATCATTCCAATAAAAGGATGCTCCACCACCACGGGAAATTGATATTAGCTTCACGGGCAACTTTACGAATAAAATCCGGCACAATGCGATTAGATGATGTGGCGAATTACATTCTCGTTTCCTCTCTGCTTCTCACTGGAAATAAAAATACGTATTAGTTTCGAAAGAAATAGAACCGAGAATTGATGATCGTTGCTTAAACCAAGCGGCACGTTTTTCTTTC
Organism: Anopheles nili; assembly: GCF_943737925.1. Lineage (NCBI taxonomy): Eukaryota > Metazoa > Arthropoda > Insecta > Diptera > Culicidae > Anopheles > Anopheles nili. The sequence continues at coordinate 16,206,920 of NC_071291.1, forward strand.
CTGCTATGAAGACACGCACAAAGGTATTGCTTTTTTGTACTTTTTTTCCATAACTTTATTTGCTCCAAACATTGTTTCATGCAGACTCAAACTCGCTTTCTCGTTCTCGTATGTGTTCGGTTCAGTTTGACCAATCATTAATAAACCATCATTGCATGCATTTCGGGGGCAAACGTTCAAACGCGTTCTCTGCACTATTATACTTCCTAAGTATGCATTTTTTTCCCTAGGCTAGGTTTTTGCGGTGTGTATATGTATATATAGATATATGGGGTTCGTACAATTTATTGTAAAAAATATGTATCCTCTCTCTTTCTCTCTCTCTCTCTGTCGCGTGTTTAGCACACGATAAATCGTCCCTTTTAGCGGGACCTACCTTGAACAGCTTCTTGATCGCATATTTCACCCTAATTCATACACCTTTGTTTTGTTTTCAAGCGCCCGTTTTTGTTTCCAAAAGCTGCTTATCATATAGGAGCGTGTGTGTCTCGGGGCGGCTAGGTGCGCGATTCGTTCATTGGTTCCATTAGAGAATCATTAATTGGCTTGATTTGCATTTCCTCGCGACCTCGGGTCAATCTAACGTGATAAATGAGTATGTGATCGAATGACGCTTACGCGCGTCTACTGAATATTGGCGACAGCCGGGCGCAAAGAGAAAAAAAAGCTCCTCATCGAGAGATCGATCGAAAGTAAACGAATTCCAACCGATGATCGGAAGGAGTTCGCTTTCAGCTGCTGCAGCATACGATGCACGTTATGATTCGTGATCCACCGTTACAGCACGTTTCTCTCGCACTTGGGAACACAACCACGCCTGTAACTGTAACTGAACTGGCTAACTAAATGACGATAAAGTAAGCTTCTTGCAAATATCATACAATTCGATAGATAACCGCCAAGCAAATGGTGAGTAAAAATTAGGTGAATAATTCATAATACACATGCACGATTTTCTTACGAAGCTAAAACGTTTGTTCAAATTCAATCCTTCCAATCGCAGCTATTGATCAACCATTTCTGGAAAAGAAACCGGAAAGCGTAGATAGAAAGCGTGATTATATACTCAAAACTAGTGTCTCACCCGCGGCACAAGATAGCGCCGCCAATCAGTTGGAAAAAAAACTGCCAGGATTTCACAACTTAATACTCTCGACATTCGGATGAATGAAGATTGTATTACTTGTACAATTAATCTCTGAATCGTTCATTCATTCTCGCTCTCTCTCTCCCTCGCTTTTTATCCCTGCAAAGCACTGTTCTATCTTAGCTATTATGTTCACTAAATAAATTAAATGTAACAAATGATTTCCCACGATATCGGTCAGTGCTTCCGGTACCTCAAACGAGCATATTCCAGTTTTCTCTCGTTCTATTCGACAACCATCTTTCACACCTTGCTGAGTTTTCCGGTGCGAGGTAGGAAGGATGAAACCAATTGCCTATATGCTTATTGGACACCTCGACTCCATGGTCCAAAGAATGAGCCAAAGAAATCGAAGAGCTTAAGCGAGGCGATGCTGCATGTCTAATGCAGCTAAAATATTTCACCTTCCTTTTGGTGCGCTCCACTAGCTCAGTTGTTCGTTCAATTCTGGAATGTCAAACGAGAGAGAAAGCGGCTCTCTTTCGCCTAAAAGGCAGACGTTCTTCCCGTCGATCGAAATTCGATATGTGCAATTATCGTATCTACCGTCAAAAGTCCATGTCTATTGCAGGACACCTGAAGGTGTGTAGAACTCGCACACACTCACACATGGGCTCATTGATTAGGAGAAAGTTGTCGAGTTTAGAGCGAGCGTACGTGAACTCGACGTGAAAGACAGAGAATGAGGAAGGTGTGGTGTTAATGACTAGAGGAGTGTGCGGAAACAGAAACCAAGTGGCCAGGTGGTACAGTTTTGCGAGCCTATCCACGTCAACACCTTTGCATGTTCTCTCCACACTGGCTGATAGGAAAGAACCGCAAACAATGGCTACTTTCCTATTGCAGTGTCCTGCGATTGTTCCACTTTCAGTACTCCCGGTTGCCCGTTACATTTTATACATTTGCTACATGTACTTCCCTACCCTCTCTTATGTACATGATGTTGGTTCTGCGATCAAGAGTTTCGCGATTGTGCCCTGGCACGGCAGTTAGGCAGTTTGCAAGGTAATGTAGTTGTTTTGTTTTGTTAGCTGTGGTTGCGCTTCTTTCGTACTTGGAAGAGAGGTCACTACTGTTTCTACCTGTTTCTGTGTACCTTACGTTACGTTAGGAGGCATCGTCGAATTCGTGTTTAATATTATCGAGAATCACTGCACCACAAGGGGGCGCAAGTGATTCGTTAGTTCATAAATTCCATCTGAATATGCTCACGTGGACGTAGCGTGGTCTACGCGTTCGTGATTAAACATTGTATGTGGGTTGCATTATGCTTTGCTGGTGTTTTCTCCGTCCGTTCTCTCTCCGTTCTTCTCTAGGCACTGCTTTGGTCCTCATTCGAGGAAACGCGCGACATTGATCTTTGTTTCTGTTGTGGTATCACAGTTAATGATTTTGGTATTTTGGAGAGCAACTGCGCAGGGTTTTCCATCAGCGAGGTGGCACCGTTGGCCGCCGTCGTGGCTGCCACGAACTCTTGCAGCTGCGCCTGGGTCACCAGATTGCCACCCTTGAGCAGCTGATCGAACGGATTCATGGCCATCATGTTGCAATTTGCCGCACTCATGTACGATACGGGTTGCGAAAGCAGGAGCGACGATGTGCCAGAGGATTTACTGCTGGATGAGGCCTGTGTCGTCATACCGCTAGCGCCAGTGGACAAGGAGCTGGTCAAGGATACCCCCACCGATGACGAAGGTAGTGAGATTGTGTTTGCAGTAACCATCATCGGTAACACGGTCGTACTGTTTGGGAGCGACAAGGATTTCATCGCTGCCGTACCGAGTGTCGACGTCTTGGCAAGACTGTTGTTGTTGACCGTTGTCGTCATGGTTACCGTCAGACTACTGCTGTTGTTTTTCTGCGAGTTTGTGGTGCCAGAGGAGGCCGCCTTGTTGGTGTTGGCGCCACTACCGCCGAGAATTGGAATGAGTGAGTTTTGCTCCAGTAGCTGATTCGGCAGCTGCACCATCTTTCCACTACCGGTGGGAGGCGTTGTCAGCGAATTGGCGGTGACGGTGCTGCTGGTGAGGCTGTTTTCCACCGACGATGTGACCAAACGCAGAGCTGGGGGCGGTGGTGCCACGGTGATTGCTGGAGATGCAGAGCCCTGTTTTGGTTGCGGGAGTTGCGGCTGGCGCCTGGTGGCCGTCTGCATCATGTTGTGCTGCTGTAGGAGCAGTTTCTCACGTCGCAGGATGCACATACGGTTGTAGTCTTCGATCGAGATGTGATATGCTTTGCCACCTGACATGACCTGCACCAGCATCGGCAATAGTCGACCATCGGCAGTTTGGTAGAGTGGACCAACTTTTAGGCTTTCCGTAACGCCGGGCGCTATCGGGAGCAACGTTGGTCGCCAATTGCGTGGTGACGATTCACGACGTTCCGCTTCCGTCAACTGTTCCGGCATTTGAATGATTTCGCGCGCAGTGTTAGGAACACTGGGCGTCGCTGTTGTGGTTCCACTGGTTGTTCCAGCTGGCACTTTCTTCTGCGATACGGGGGTATTTTGTAGCAGCGACTGCTGTGATGGATTCAACAGTGATTGTTGTTTCTGGACACCAGCCGATGGTGGAGGTCCCGCCGTGGTCAAAGTAGCCGTCGGAATGGTGGTAATAGTTACGCTCGGTTTTCGATTGATGCTGATCAGCTCCGGTGGGGTGGATGACGGTGTTTTAGCATCGTCCAGTTTAACCACCTTCGATCGATTTTCAACCCCGGAACCACCACTGGTGGCGGCGGGTGGTGATGTAGCCGGGGTTGCTCCGTGAGAATTGCCACCACTGCCCGACAGCTTCGCTTCAATCGATAGTTTTCGTTTAAGGCTGTGTTTCGGCGTATGCTCACTGCCACTGTTCGTCAGGTGCATATTGTTGGATTTAAGCAAGCTAACGGGAGCCGGTGGTGATATCGGTGTGGTCTCAGAGCTATTACCGACGGCAGAGGAACCACTTGAGAGAGCCATCGACGCCGCCCTCGGACGGGCTTTCGTTGCCGGAACGATGGTGATAGTGGCGCTGCTGAATTGCTGGAAAATGTTACTCGCCTTTTCTCGCGAAGCCGCCGCCGCTGACGAAGAATTGGTCGATGTTAGCGAGGCTAGTGCCGGTGGTGAGCTAGGCGTCTGGATGTTGTCGAAAGATCGCAACCGATTCTGAACTGCCTCTGAGTAGGTTGTGGCGTTGTTCTTCGCTTGCGGCGACAGCACCAAGTCCCCATTGCGGAAGTACTTTTCAAGAAGAATGAGGTGGCGCAAAAAGCTCGACTGATTTCCGTAAGGTTTCTGCAGTTCCTCCCAGAGTGAGCGCGTACTATCGTCGTACTGGATGGTGGAAGTGACCTTCGTCCAGCCCTCGGGAGTGCGCGCCGATGATGAGCTGAACGGGATGTTCACGTGTACGCCGAGCTCTTCTTCGCCCGGGAACAGCTCACGCATCGAAATATTCGGGTTCGATTTGAGTACCTTTGTCATATCGATGTTGTCGTCACGCTGTTGATGCGACTGATTTACAGCGGACTTTGACGTCGGTATGATGGTGATTTCGCCGAGATCACCCATCCGTGCACCGCCGTTGTTCTCGACAATCGTCACCTCAGGCGATTTCCTGTTGCTCACACGACGCCGCAAGGAAACGGAACTGTCACCGATGGGAAACAGATTGCCCAGATATTGCGTTTCGTCTTGCTGCTGGGATTCGGAACTCTCGTCACCTTCCTCCTCCTCAGCTTCGGCCGCTTCCTCGTCTCCATCCGAAATGACTATGTCCACGGGCACCGGATGGTGCTGCTGCAACAGTTGATGTCGGGGAGTAATGACGACTGTCGTTTCAACATTTTGTACTCGCGCATTCTGTTCTTCCTGGTCTTCCGCTGCTCGCTGACGTAAATTGTACAATCTGCAAAGAAAATTTCCCCGTAACCAGAAACAAATGACCCGCATGATGAGTTACAACATTGTCCACGAAACTTCACCAAAAACTCATCTCAATGGAGCCGCCCAGTCATTCGTTCATCGTTCTCCTAAAACCGAATTCAGGGCTACTAGGATGCGTTCCGTTGTTTGAGAACTGTGTAGAACAATAACATCCCTCACCCCGTTTCCGTAACGTGCTAGGAGAACTTGTCCGGAAGTGTCAAATCTTCGTACACTTTCTTCGGACGGAAGCCGACAAACTAATGACCGGTAGGCGTGCTTAACCCTCGACACACACGTACATACAAATTTACACTTACCTTCGATTGTAGTCCTTAACAAATTGGGCCTTTTTTGATTTCTCAGTCGGTGGCGATAACAATAAATTAGCATAATATTTACATAATTTACACACGACCAACTCCGAGCTGCCCAGACTCATGGAAATCCCCTGCTGTTGAATCAGGCGCTCTAGTGTGGGAATATTCTGTCGGAGAAAAACAAGTACAAAATTAGAGACAAGCTACAGAATGAACAATTCAATTCAAGAGAAGATCCGCCCGTAGCCAAGGTACGGCAGGGAAACCCTTTTCGAACGCACATTCTCCCAACCAACCATAGGGACCGTTTCGCGTCTGGCATAGACGAACCGCCCAACCACAAATTGACAGCCCCGTTGGGGTGGGACACGCAGTCTAATGGGGGCGGTGGTGGTCGCCTTTTCTTAGCCACAAATCCTTCGCTGCAGGAAAAGCTGACAACTTCACCACGGGAACCAACCTCGTGCCGTACCGGTTATTTGTACGCGCATCGTCGATCCACGAAGAGACAGTACCATTTGCTCACGTCGCCGACGGGTACAAGGACACAGCACGAGCCGCTATAAGGTTTGGCCTGGTCTTGGCAACAGAACCTCTGACAAAGCATGCGTTGGATGATGGTAAGAGGGAGAAGTTTGCCGAAATTTATAGTCATTTATTTCCGGCGCCCACGGAAACTTTCTCACCTAACCACACGGGGAGAACGGGCGGGTTCATGGACGAAGGGAGAGCGCACAAAATACTTTCGCTCACGGACGGTATACTTACGTTGTACATATAGTAGACGAGGTTCTTCTGTAACGGTTTCGTACAGATGGCGCAAATCATCAGGTGGCTAATCTGCTCGTAGTGTTTGTTACATATGGAGATGAATTCCGCGGTCGTCTTAGCCGCCTGCTCGAGATTGATGTCCAAGTGCTTGCCAATTTTGCGCTTCATTTTCAGCACCCATTTGCGGCGGAGCGATTGTAGCGCGTGTGCGGTACATTGCCGCACGGCGCAGATTTCGCGAGCCCTGCCACCGGCGTTCGGTGCGTCGTCCATTGTCGCCGGTTGCTCCGTGGCAATACTCGTCGATCCGTCCTTATTAGTGGTCATCTTAATTACTAACGGCGACACTGTCGACTGAGTTGTTGTGCTCGTGGTGGCAACAGACGCACCGGCGGATGAACCAGACTGAGAAACGCTTGCCGATTTCTTTTTCTGAGGTGGACAATTTGCTTTACGATCGACATGACGGTAGCAAGCGTCGCAAAGGCAACTGTCGAGCGTAATCTTCGGTAAAACCGCTGGATTGATAAAGAAGGTATAAGAAAAGGAGAGAACGATTAGAAACTATCGAGAATGTCTTATTGTCCGATAGTAACGTACTATTGAGAATTCTTTGCTGTCGCTCATTCGATTTCATAGCGGCCACGTGGCAAGGCGTATCGTATAAACCAAATCTTCCACCACAGTAGGAACACTGGTCCTGACAGAGTCGCCCCGGGTGTACGTTAAATGAGGATGCTTTCTCGGGGATGACTAACGATTTCTGTGAAACCTCCTTGGTGGATACACTTTCGCTGTCCGGTTCTGCTACACCTATTCCGTCTAAGAAAGAAAAGAGATAAAATGTTTAAGATAAGCGGCTCATCAAATGATGATAATAATTTTCCAATTTCAAGGTATCATCAGCGTGACGATATAATTGACAAATGTTTTTCACACTTTTCTTAGTCCACATCAATTTGAATCCTTGGTACTACGCTAAGCGGATAGATGAAAGGCAAGAGAGAGAGAGAAAAACAACCAATTACACTCATTGGAATGCAACTCTCTTCATCTGAAATTGGCTCCAGATTTCATTTAGAATCTTTTTGTTAATATTTATTTGGGAAAGGTAGCCATTTTTAAACAAGGATGCAGACTAGTCCCGCTACCGAACTGCGCAGGTGGTATGTAATAAAAGAGGGAATCTCTAATGTTTCATTCATTTCATCGGTTTATAAACATAGGGGGGAGGAGAAAGGGGTAGGCAACGAGCGCAAGAAAATGAACAAAAGGTTTACTTTTTATATTCTATAAATTGAATATTTTCAGAAAAATATGCTGTGATGGAAAAACGAATCTGCTGCTCTTCTTTAAATGCTTGTTTTGCCATTTTTGTACGTCTTGCGGGTAGAGTAAATGATTCACAAATCCGATCAAAATTGATACAACAATGTTGACATCGCATTCTGTTCATTGTCTCAACGCTTTCTTCCGAATGTAGTCTATTTTCAAACGAAGGCTTCATCATTTTTTGCGCAATAAATCCTTAGTCCTACCACCGAAGGGAAGAATTTGCAAAGACAAATTTCTCATTGCTCACTACTTTACGGAGTGCAGGACTAAGATTATTGTTAGAGGACGAAGCATCTTTCAGTGCGTCCTATCGCTTCCATCTTTTCGTTGGATTTGTTGCGTCCTCTCGTCACGTCTCGTCAGTGTTTATCATATTCAACCAAGCTAGCTTCTCGATAGAGCGACCAAATGTCTGGCTGGTGCTTGAAAAAGGGAATAAAAAACGAACTCTCCATTGCCCGTATCATGCGCTAGCACAAGAGATTCTGCGACGGCATTTTCCATCCTCTGTTTGTTTACTCTCCTTCGGAAGGATCATTGGAAGGATGCCGTTTCTCGAACGCTAAGCGATGATTTAATTACATTACGACATTCTTTTGGCGAGTCGTCGTTTTACGACAACAATTTTAATTATTATCGCTGCCCGCCCGTCTCAAGAAAGGCGTCGAGGGGATTTCTTAAGGTGTCAGACCATTCGAAAACATGAAAGACAGACAATTGTCTTTGACGAAATTTTAAATCGCATCATCCCATGTTGGATTCGAATTTAATTGACATACTTGAGATTGTTCAATAAAATCTTACCGCACAGTGATTACAAGTGTATTAATTCCCATGAAAAAGCTTTTGATTGCTGGGAATATTTTGTAGTTAACGTGCAAATGTAATTTATTCTTCACAAAGCCTTTGTTATGAAATATTTAAATATCATAGATACTTGATTAAATATCATAGATACTTGATTTAACAATTTTATTCATTTGTCAAGAAATGCATCAATACAATGATGAAAATAAATTGATTTTAGAATCCATTCAAAAAGAGTTTCAGAAACGAATAATAAATAAATAAAACATATTTCATGTATGTTAGGCAGTAAGCTGAAAACATGAAACACCATGCGCCTCCATGTGGCAATGAAAATCATATAATTTTTGTTGTTGCTGCACAGAAAAAGAATGCAACAATTTTATATGATGCGATTTAAGTACTTAAACGCATTTATTCTTCATATTATTTCCTAACATAAGCGGCTGCATAAATATAAAAGCACCTCAGCTACACGTAGTTTCAGTATAGTGAGCTAATCGGAAGGAAAGAAAGTGGTGAGATGAACGTATAATTATTATTCATTCATTCATAACCAGCATTAGGCTTGGATCATAAAGGATTAGAAAAACAGGATAGTGTGTGCTTACCAACCACCACCATTGTTTATGCTTAAGACCTAAGCTGCTCAATGACGTCCGGTTTCGTGGTAATTTTGCCCGGTGCCGGAAGAAACAGTCCACTTTCAAAATAGAAGCACCCCACTTCTACCCATTATCATTTGGATAAAGGAAAGAAGACTGAGCAGCAACGTGGGCACAAGTACACCGAAATGGAAAACTTGTTGATACGGAATCAAGTCACATCATATGACAAATCCTATCCAAACACAGACGACCATCCTTTGCAGAGGATGATATCGGAAAAATACGATGTGAATCCCCACGGTCAGCACAATTTGAAGACTAGACCAACGAGTACGATTCACGATTGGATAGTTACTTTAAGACGAAGGAAAATATGTTGAGCAAAATACTGATACAGTTTGTCTTATTACTTTCTTTTGTAGAAAAACACAACATCGTTACAATTCATGCTACATTCAACGTCTCATAACCATAACCCTTGGCAATCAATTTTGGTTGAAAACTACGCAACCTCCAGCCCTAAAAACGATGTAACCAATGGACTGAAACATTAATTTTCGTGTCAGTACAACGGTTACGCCGCGGCCATTTAATGTCGATGTTATCACGCCCAGCTCCCTGTACCTACCGGTAGTGTGTGATCGACTATGCGCCTTCCGGCCCACCGAAGCTCCCGAATCCCGGTGCGAGTCAGATGAATTGGACGAGTGGTGGTCCAGCTGGAGAATGAAACAAAACAAGAAAGAAAATCAATTCGATGTAACAATCGCCGGATGCAACAGGTGTTACAGCCAATCGAAGCAAGAAAGCAAGCAAGCGCGATGAGGGGATTAGAAAGCATGCCAAAGGTGCGCGGGTCTTGGGTGTTATTGATTTTTCGATGGCAGGGATTTGCTGCCTATTGCACACAGAAAAAAAAGGACAGAAAGGAAGTGGCTCGACCGTTTCTACTCCGTCCCTTCTCTTAGGTACGTGACATTGCTTGATCGTTTAATAGACACGCGTTGGAAGTAAGAAAACTGCCACCATTAGCCTAATCCTGACCATTTCGTCTCGCAACGATGAATCCTTCTTGCTTCGGGTGGATGTGTGTGGGGTGCTGCGATACTACTGTTTTTTTTTTGTCTGTTTTCTTTTTTATTTTTTGGTTACATGCTCACCTCGTTACTGTGCACGGTGTAGAACGCGGTGTCTCCGTTGTTGCCCGAATCGGTCGCATAACCGCATCCATTGCTAGACGACGTGCCTGACCCGTTGGAGGAATCGCGACCCGTCGTCCCACCACCGGTTGACGTGCTCTTGCCCTTGCCCTTCTGGAAGGTCATCTTCAGTGGCATGCGCTGCTGCTTGCGCTTTTCTCCACGTGAATTGTTGCCGCCCTTCAACACGGTTTTCATCGAAACCGTGTATTCGTCCCTTGAGCTGCGGCTTGATTTATTGCTACCAGTGCTACGGCCACCACTGCCGCCGGATTGACTGTTGCTGGATGCCGCGGCAAGCCAACCGTCCCCTCCATTGGCCGCTCCACCGACTGATCCTTCGGGGAAAGAATCGCACGCATTCACCGACGAGGCGGCCGGTTTCTGTTCCGCACGCCGTTGCTTTTCTTCGCACGCCGCCCGAATGGTGAGCAGACCTAGATGCTTGAGGTGCGATTCTTTGCGTTTCGCAGCGTCATCCGATTCGTCGAACTGTACGGCCGATCCGACCGGTTTCGCGTCTTCGACCGCACTCAAATGCATCGAAGCCGAAGGAGGCGATGTGCTTCCGGTCGTCGTAGGCGAACCATTGTTGCTTTCGATTTTGATTATGCTCAGCGACGCCACCGGCGACTTGTTGCTGTCCCTTCGGTCCGTTGCGGTGACGGCTGCCGCAGCACTTTCGCTTTTAGAGATGATCCGCAGTGGTGACTCGGCGGATTCGGCTAACGTTGGAGCCGCGGGCGCATTTCCTCCACCGGCTTCCTTGGCGGGTTTCTCCTCCTTGGATAGCAACACGACGGCCGGAAGTTGCAGGCCGTCCGGCTTGATGGGCAGGATCTCCAGTTCGGCCTTCGGCACTTTCGGAACCACCAATGCGCGAGAAGCTGCTGTGGCACCGTTTTCGTCCTTCTCATCCGACGCACCACTACCACTGTCTTTCTTTGTGATGGCGATCGTGATAGCAGGCAAATTTAATCCCCCGAGTGAAATGACATTTGCCTTGGGAGCGGCGGGGTTGGATTCAGTCTTGGGATCTTTTTCGGCAACACTTTGCTTTTCCCCAGCAACCGCAACTCGCTGATCGGTCTGGGAGGCAGGACTGCTTCCGCCGCTTCTACTGCCAGATACATCCTCTATGAGGCCGTTTTCCAACAACTTTCCTCCTTCTCTATGCTGCTGCAGCAGTTCCTCTTTCAGTCTCATCTCGGCCTCTTGCCGCTCGGCACGTAGCTTTTCTTCCCGTACCTTTTCCTCAACCCGCAGCTTCTCCTGGCGCAGTTTCTCTTCGCGTGTCTTTTCGTCTTCTTTACTTTTCTCTTTGACGACTCGCGTTTTTGACTTCGTTTCCTTTCCGCTTCCGGGAGTTCCTGCGGAGGTTGAACCAGTCGATGCTGACGATTTTGGCGTTTTTGATGTAACCGTCCCTCCAGCAGCGTTGCTCGATTTTGGCTGCCCACGCGAAACGTGTTGATTGCTGGTTGATTGGGTGTTGCTATTAGTTCCAATGGTTTCGCCATTCGTTTTGCCGGAAACTCCGCCATCGGCGACGATCGGAGAATTAACGGTCAATCTATTTTCGACATTACATTCACTTTGCGTTTTGGACGAGGCAATGACAATTTCGGTTTGGGGAACATCCACAGAACCGTTGGCATCATCGTCAGCATTTAAAGAACAGTCTTTTTGCTCCATAGGTTTTTCCCCCTGGAAGGATTCTTCCACCTTTACGGAGATCGATTTTTCATCGATCATCATTGCATCATCCTCCAATAACTCGAAACCTTTTTTTAGGGAACCTATTTTCGATACGACTGTGGTGTCCATTTCATCGCCCTGTGCTAAATTTCCTGACAACATCACACTTTGCTCGTTTGGGTCATCGCAATAATCGTCTTCACTTCGACCTGGTTTCGTGACAACTTCTGCCGCTTCCTGCTGGATTTCTACAATGTCCATTATCGTGGGATCATCATCATCTGCGACCTGGATTTGTCCCTGAACTGCCTGCTTCTCATTCTCTCCCTCGACTGTATCTACAATTGAACTGACGATCGCGGTCGGCACTTCCTTTTCCTTCGCTTTGCTAGTGGACATTGCTTCCTCGCCAATCGTGACGGGAACGTCTTCCAGCACACCACCACCACAGTCTCCTTTAGCGCTCCTAGCGTCATTTTCTGCGTTAGCACCATCACTTTCGTCACTAACCTTGTCGCACCGGAAGCGTTCCTGCACGATCTCCCCCAGCTTCGGATCCTTTTCGATACCCAGATTGTTCTCCATGAAGGCCGGCTCGCTGTAGCACTCCTTCACGCTCTGCTCCGATACACCCTCGCTAATCAGCTCGCCTGGGCTTAGCGAAGGATCTTTCCCCACGGCCAGCTCTTCCTCTCCAACACTAACACCGACACTGCCGCTACCGTTCTCGACGCTGCTAGCCGTTCCATCACTGTGCAGTGGCTCCGCTTCGATCGGAACATCCAGCTCCGCCGTGTCGATAGTCAAGGGTGCTGCCACAGCTGAAGTTGCCGCGTTCTCCCCATCACCATCGAACAACGACGAATCCATCGAGTCGACTAGTTCTGCGGGCTCCATCTTAACGTCGACCATGCCGGACCTTCCGCGCGGAGGCAAAAAATCCTCCTTATCCCGGGCAGTGCTCTTCCGCTGGCGCATGCTGCGTCGCAACGCCCCTCCGGATCCTTGGCCCTTATCGTCCTTCGAGCCTGCGACAACGGGAGATGCGGCACCGCCCGTTGATTTGCGGTCATTGAATGCTTCGGCCATTTTGTCCAGCATTTTGTTGCGCGAGTCATAGTCGAGTAGGTCCCGCTTGGCGTCGAGCCCTGCCTGATCTCCGTCGTCCATAACGTCAAAGCATTTGGTAATCGACACGGAAAGTCGCCGTTCCAGCTTCACCGTTGCAACCAGACTGTCGGAGGATTTGCTGAGATCCTGCTTCAAGGCAGCCAGCGCAAGCCCAGCGGTGGACTTGCGTTTCGCGACAGGACTATCCGAATTGCGAGGCTTTCCATTGCGCAAACTTGGTGTAGTTGGTGCGTCCTCCTCTTTCTCTTTGGCTGCGGTCGACGGAGAAACGACATCCTTTTTCAAAGGCGCAATAGCAACGAAAGGAACGTCCTCCGAGATCGCAGCAGATTTAGCGGCCAAAACCAATTGCCGCCTGCCGACAGCCTTCCTGCCCAGCATTGGCTTGCCGATGATTTTTTTCCCTTTACGCTTGAGCAAAGTTGTATGCTTGAGGGCTCCCACACGATTTTTCGGCGGACGACCGATTCTTCTCTTAGTTTCGGAAGTGTTCGCCGTCTTTGGCCCTGCTTTGCGACCTGCACCGCTAGCTGCAGACTTCGTCAGATCAGCGTCATCTCTGTCCTTTGCAGTCCCCATTGTGACTTGAGCCTCTGCAAGGGACGCGTCTTCCTTGGCGGCAACTACTCCACCACCACGCGTTGTGCGGGATGGAGTTGTTGGAAGTGTCTCCGAACTGAAGGCGATCGTGTCCTCTGCGATCGCATCTTCTCCGGAGCTTTGCTGCAGCAGCTGTTGTTTCGATTTCAACCGACTCAGTGACCCACGTGTTGTCGAGGAGGATGTACTGCTACTTCCACTGCCACCGACGTTACTCACACTTCCGGTGCCACTAGCACCGGTGCTTGGTACATTCGCTGATGCAGCGGCAGCTTTTCTGGTCGACGTTGGAGTCGTTGGTGTCGAGTCACTGCCAACACCCGTGCTGGGAGTGGTGGCTGTGACACTGATGTTGCCGTTGCTGCCACTGTTCGCGCTACCAAGCGAAGGCGTTGGTGAATCTGCCGTCACCGATCGGGCCTTCTTTTCTCGGGTTGCCATAGCGCTATCCTGCGGCCAGCCCGACTCGATGCACCGACAACCGGTGCTCTGAGCGGGGTGAGATCACTGCCCGCAGGCGGGTTTACGAGTGATGATCAACTTATAGGCGTTGCTTGCTAGATCTGTAACGACAAACGTAGATGGGAAATTATTGAATAGATCATGACGTCCAAACACAATATGTAGCACATAAATAGTACAACATGACGGGGGAAAACCACAATCTAACACACCGTCAGTTTATATTTCATTCGAACGCGATTTCAAAAACATCCCCCGGGCAGCCAACGGAAAAATGATGGGAAGCGAAAAGGTGAAAACTTTTTTCCCTCGTCCGCTCTCGTTTGTTTTTCGTGGTACTGCTGCCACGTTAAGAATGAATTCATAGTGTCAACTGGTGGCTTGGAGCAGAAAAAAAGCGGCAACATAATCACCGAACTGTACTGTTTTCATGTGCTTTCTTTGCGCGTCGTTATTCGCACCAAAACAAAGATGGTCGATTGGGTGCCTCGTTCGAAGACGCGGCGATGGTGGTGTTTTAATGGAAAAGTTGGCACTCGTTGCATTTTCCCCTCGAGCAACTGCAAATGTACACATACACACGCGCAGTACGCGTTAGCCCGCAAGCAACAGTACGTGAAATTATGCTCTTTCTAAGATGCTACTAAGTGCATATATTTCTGCATGAGCTTTCTCGGCTGCGATTATGTTGGTTATTAATGTTCATCGATCAACTTTCAGGCAAGGTTCTAAATTATAGCGTTGTTTGATTTTAAAATTAAAGTAAATGTACTAAATATGCTAGTACAAATCCATGCACCCTAATAAATATCACAATAAAGCAACATAGCAGAACCGTAAACATTAACGAAACCTTCTGAAAAACATCGAATCGAAACGAAAATTCGAAACCGTTTAGCTGTACCAACCAAAATAAATCACAAACCACATAACCCTCAACCGCGCAGGCTCTTTCCCGAAACAACAAACCTGCTTTATTCACTCCCTGCCCTTTCCTAACCCTTGAAGAATACGCAGCAGCATAATGAAGGTGACAAAACTATGATTTGCGGATAAGCTTCATCCACACTCCGCCACACATTTATACGTACGGGCACAACACACCTCATATAACAGAAGCAGAAAAAAACGTACCACACACACACACATCAGCGCACGCAAAACACTGCGCTAAAAAAAAGAGCTACAACATAAAATATGTGGCCCAAACCATCTGCGGCCCAAACCTGCCGGAAAGAGTGCATGTAGAGAAAAATGGTGGACCGACAACGAGAGCTTCCAATCGATGGAACAAGGGCACGAGATGCAAAACTGTGTCCCACCAAATTGAAGGCCAACCGAGCAAGCTTGCGCTCCGAACTCACCAGACGTCAAAAACCACTCGCAGGATAACGTAATCGTCGTAGGCCGCCTATGAAGATGATGATGAGGTGCGCACCCGCGTTTATAGCCACGACGCGACGGGCTCAAAGGGCCCGCCGATGCGACAGCGGTAGTGAAAAAGCACCGCAAATAAATACACGCTTCGAATGGAGGCAACAACCACCATGGCGGCGGGTGCGCGAAAATGAGGCACCGCAGGGACGAAAACGGACAGCCGCAGGTTCGTGTGCAATGCCGCGATCAGGAATGTCGTCGTCGCACTCACCGTGACGGTTGTGTTTGAGACGCTGTCACCACCGTTGCTTCTTCCCACTTCCCACAACACGGAGTCCGGGTCCGTGGTGCGGAGATAAAAACATAAAACGCGAACGCGCGCGGACCAGCTCTTGAGCTGGGCGTTTTGGGATGATGGACTGGCGAGAACTGAACCTGCCCTTCTATCCCCGGGTACACCCATCGTCGTCGATTGCTACTCTGCTCCGTTGCTTGACGACCAACCGCGCATTGCACTCACACTCGCGCAAATCCCCCGTTCGGAGAGAGACTGTACGTCATTTTTCTCTCGCGGCCTGCACAGCAGCGGCAAATGGCGCTCTTTGCAGCGCACATCACTTATGTGGCGTGCGTGGTTTTCATTCGCTCTCGCTCTCTTTCTCTCTCCTAAGTGAGCTACACGGCTAACTCGACATCTCACGCATACAAAGCCTGGATGCGTACTATAGCTTTTTCAGCTTGAAAAATTAGCGTTTATTTAACCTTTTTCATTGCTCGATCGAAAAAACAAAAGCACACATGCTAACGGGAAATATTGTAGATCCTTTCTTGGGACTCACTCAATTAATTTCACGTCATTCCAGGGTAGACTCGACCTCTCTTTGTTCGGGTCTTCTACTTTTGCTAACACTTGTTTTGCTGCACGTACGATCTTTCTTGCACCTCGCTCTCTTTTCCTTCGTCTGCTCTCACACTCAAGAACAAATCCCCGGCTCTCTCGCTCTCGCTCTCTCTCTCTCTCACCAACAGCAAACCACACTTCGAGCTCCTCCGATTATATGGCGCTTTTCCAAGCTAATTTTTCGTTCCGTGCCAACGTTTCGCCGAATTTTCCTCTTTCGCGATGCTCCGCGCACAACTACCAGCGCAGCGCGCGAGCACTGAAATCTACACACACGCCATCAACTGCGCTTATCAACATATTATTCTTTCTCGCATGCTTCGCCTGCGTAGCTTACGCACACAGGCGACTGCGCATGCTTTTTATGTTCAAAACTCGCTCAGCCACAGCTCACTGGAATGGCGTCTCGCGCATATGCTGCCGCCTGGTGCTTTCAACCTCCGAAACAACCAAAGCATACAACATATTTGTGCATGCCTAAATGGAGCTATTATTATGCGTCACGGACTACTAGAATACTTAACGTTCTTTGTTTCATGTCGTACTGTGCAGTTCGCAGAAGGGATGTTGAGAGAATTTAAGCCATATTTCATTTGCCATCTTCCTCCGTTCACCCGTAACTCCACATGTTTCGTTCGCTACGTCACCCGCTGCCATTTGTATTTAATCTCTCGCCCAACCTTAACTTGCCCCTGATTCCCTGCTTCCGATCGCACAACTACCTGCACGAGCGTGGCGTTGGCGAAAAAGCGCATTAAACGCAATCAATCAATTATAACCTCACTATTAGCAGGCGAATACAGAAAGCTTAGAAAATATAGAAATAGTTTTAAGGGAAAAATTGAAAGCAAATCCATTTGAGGTCTTTAAACGAAATTGTACACTCATCTAACATTCTAAGATTAGTATAGCCACAGGAAGGAGTTGGTAAAATACAGTTAGGTAAAACGTCACAACTAATTGGTGATGCATCAGCATGCAAACCAGACATGATATTAAAATTATATTCAACATTGAAAACATGTTCAACGCATTTATTAGTTATCTCAAGCTTCCGCTTTTAAACACGAGCTTTAATAATAAAAGTTTGTTACCAAAATTCCACTCATCTTTTCAGATTAAAAAAGCAGTCCAGGTTC
This sequence comes from Anopheles nili, assembly GCF_943737925.1. NCBI lineage: Eukaryota > Metazoa > Arthropoda > Insecta > Diptera > Culicidae > Anopheles > Anopheles nili. The sequence goes on from NC_071291.1 coordinate 16,224,328, forward strand.
CAAGGTTCAACCTAAGGACTCATTTTATGAATACCACGCTTAAGTTTCCTCCCGGTCTATTTCAGTTACGCCAGCGGATGTCGCAATTTCCTTTACAACCAGTAAACTCGATAAAATGAAACCATCGATAGCCGATAGCCTGCTCCTTCGCCACCAAAGAACAGCACTGAATAATATTATCTGATTCGACGATTCAAAAGCACCCACTCCATCAGGGGCTGCGAAGTTTAGAAGGATTAAGGAAATCCAAGCCAAGCACACGAGGGTATTTCGTCAAATCCGGAAGCCAAAGGGAAAAAGACAATGCTCTTCAACAGCATGTCCTCGATATGTTTGCTTAATGTAAAAAAGGCAAACCATTCCATCGGAAATGCCAGTTTCCGGAGCACGTGTACTCTGCCGGACCAAGAGGATACATTTCACGTTGCATTGGGGATCGTGTTTGTTAAAAGGAGCCCACACTCTTTTCTTCAATCAAACTTACCACACCAGCCAATATTTTGTAAACCCAAAACTCAAGTAACGCAAAGACTTCCTGTTCTTTTCACAGTTTCATCCGCAACCAGAAGTTTAATAACGACAGGAAAAAAGGCTATCAGGGATCGTCCGGAGGACGACTACAGGCGCCCAGATCGGTAAATATTGGTCTGTTTGCGTTGGGGTTTGTGGGCAGGAAGAAAACTTCAGCTCAAGACCATTGAAATGCAATGTTTTAGAATTAGCCTTTTTGCAAAAGCTGAAAATCTTCACTGACATGCTCCTGCTCCATCGTCGGCAAGCCGGGAAGCTTCGAAAAGTGCAATCGCCATGCCAGAATGAAACGGCAACGCTCCAACAGCCTCCGGGGATTTCAGGCTAGGAAAAACACAAACGCTTTACCAAGCTAGTTCACATTTATGCAGCAGTCAGGGAGACTGTGTGCTGCAAGGGTTTGCCAATTTGCTTGCCTTGTGTCCTAACCCATTCCAAGGAACAACAAAAAATGGTCAGCCGTCTCGTACGCGTTTCGCCATGGTCAGTGCGTACTGTAAACGTTCCGAGAATTATTTGCAGACGAGAGGGAAACTCAAGCCAAATATTGCAATAAAAGAACGAAAGGATTTTTTTCTAATGTTATGTTATTTGCTTCAACAGGGGTAGCACTTTTTTTGGCTTTGCTTTGTTCCCCGTGATCTATCGCTATGGTCTCAGTGCGAAATTGGAATTTCATTACTTTAAATTAACCAAACGTTTCAGTTAATGAGAGTCTGCCCGGGTGTTCTTTTATTTGCTCCTACGCAGCTGGGTAGAAATTTAAAATAAAACCCGTCCTCGCTATTACTAGCGTGTCCGTGGCGTTTTCGTTGCTGCCCGTGGTCGAATTCCGCTTGAAAAATGGCTTCTTTAGCAAAAAAAAGCCGCCCGCTTTGCCACCATTTGCTTTACTCTACCCGTTAAGGATACGTCCTGCATTGTGGGCGGATGGTCAACGTGCAAATGTTTGGTTGGCGTCTCTTTCCTAGTTTCTCCATCTTTCTCTCCCTTTTATCTCTATCTCGCCAACTCTGGCGTGTTTTATGCGTGTGTTAACATTTGCTTTATTTTTCCTATCAGATAATACTGGTTCTCATTTCCACCCATGGGCAGCCAACGGGTGCGTCATAAGAGCCTTTTTCTACTTATTTATGTTTAAAATCTCTTTTTTTATTTCCAGCAGTGTAACCAGAGCGATGAACCTTTTCAAAGAAGGGGAAGGGTAAAGTTTGCTTTGTTTCCTCAAAGCTTGACTTTGGGCAAAAAGTCCATATTTGCATTAGCGTAGTCTGTTGGCTTTGGGGTGTCGAATCTCATCGAGTGAAGGGTTTAACGCTTTAACCAACCCGCACTGTTTTTCTTTCTTTCTTTACTTCAAATAAAACATATTCGGCGACCGACAATGGCTTTATCTTGATCAATGCTCTACCGAATCAATTCAGATAAAGATCTGCAATAAAACTTTCAGGTACTTTCAATGTTTCCCACACGTCATCCACTTTAAAAACAGCCGTTTTTGCAAGCGATTAAGGTCATCCACAAAAAAAGGAACTTTTTTCCTAAAATGTCCTAAAAACGAGCTTCATGTTTTCTCCCTATGCTGAAATATTGTACCTTTTTCCGTAAAAAGCGCAATAGACAAAACGACAGCTACGATCGATTCCCCAAGCCCCGGAAGCAGTGCAAGCAAACACGCGCCACCATTTTGCGACAGAACAGATGTGACACCCGGCGGCATTTGTGGTGGCGTACACGGGAAGATAAATTGCACCATCACAAGCGGTTGTGATTGCACTTGCGCCGAACGGGGACAACCCTAGCTGGAATGGATTGGTCTCCAATCCATCGTCTCCGGAAATCGTAGCAGAAAGGGAGAATTGTGTGGTTGGGTTCGAGCTAGATTGTATTGTATTGGATTGTGGCAATTTGGAAGCAATTCCTCCGGGATCAAAATCTCATCTCGAGGAGACGAGCGATTGAAAGATACGCAATTGAATCTGCTTTATCAATGCTGGTGCAGCTTTTTTTGGCAACCATTCGTGAAACAGGCGATAAAATCCGCAAACGAATCCAGCAACGAAAAACAAACATCGTGATAATTGTTGTACCTGGATTAATTTTAAACTCATAATTAATTACTACTTTTTATCCAAGCCAACTCTAGAGCACAGGGGGCGTCGTGTTGAGTAGCGTGTTTCCAAACCAACCTGCTCCCGGCGTTTGTACTTCATTAAAACACCCAAACACATACGAACACACAAGCGCACTTGAGCGAACGAGGATGAGAAAAGTTTATTAAGTCTCCAAGGCAGCGTCGAGTGGGAGCCTTTCCCCCCAAATTGATGCTTCATCCAGTTCGTCCCTGCGATACATGAAGCTATTCGTACATAATCGCTCAAAATACCCGCCCTAGGACATGCACTTGCTGAATGTCCTTCCGCTTCCGCCCGGATGGCACAGAAGCCCGAAATGGTGGTCTGCCTGTTGTGACGGGCCTAGCAAAAAGGGGTGAAAAGTCGCTCATTCGGAACTCAACCCCTCACGCGTCGTGCATCGAAGATCCCAAACTCACACCCTTTGCCGTTTCCGAACCCCTGCTAGACATGCGCGTCGTCGTCTTCCATCACATCGCTTCGGTCGCCTCGCAACCTAACCTACGCTACGTTGAAAATCACTTCCGACACCGGAGGATGATGCAAGGACAACGAGCTAGCACTGTTGCAGACGCCAACACTGGCCCCGGGGGCGTTGGAGAGGGTCAAGGTCGCGGGGATGCACGGGATTCGGAAAATCGTGTATTGTTGCCGGCGGTTCCATCCCTTGTCGAATGTCGGTTGGTCGGGAAAACCGACCGATGGCCTTCACTTCCCTTCGTGGGCCCCCTTCCAATGCCCAGTTTTTCCATTTTCCCCCACTCGATTATGACAGAATCCAACCCTTTATCATCGCACGGTCACAAAACGTGCGGCGGCTCGGTGGAATGGCGGATTCTATGCTTCAGAGCGACTTTTTCCCGCCAGACCAACGGTGGGCAGTGAAAGAAACCGCCCCAAGGTCGATCGATTTCCCGGACGAACCACCCGCACAGGTCGGAGGAGCCGGAACCGGAACAGTGGACACGCGAGCCGCGTTTGCGGATCAGCCCTTTTTTATCAAATGAGGGGTGAAATGGCAAACAGAACCCATCGGGAAGCCAGGCATTGGCGCGTGGTCTGGACGTGGCAAGCGAAAGGCAGAATGCGTAAATACGGAGCGTTGATTTATGATTTCGCACGAGCTTTGCTGGATTGGGATTCGGTGTTTTCAATGGGATTTCAAGCGCCTGAGAGCCACAAGTTGCGAACTTTTCGATTTCACGTCACTAGTGAAGCTCGCGCTATTTTACTGCTGCAATATGGCTCTGCTAAATTTCGAACGCTTTCCTGGTCATAAAATTGTGAGAGTTTCATTTCGATCTACCACAAAAAGTGTACACCACATTCGATTAGCCATAAAAAGTAGGAACCTTTCCCCCATCTCGAAACGCATCCTTTCATTCCATTCAGCCATATTAAGGAGAAGTTGTAGATTGAACATATTTTTTAATTTACGACATCCCGCGCCGGCTTCCTCCGAGTGATATTTCTCTTTTCCTCAAAGCTTTACGAAAGTGTGTACATATATATTCATAGCCGGTGTTTTAGCCACACAGAAGAATGGAACCATCCGAGGACTACGACGCCATCCTATCAGATGGTACCCTTCAGAAGTTGTAATTTAAAACAAAAATAACCATCCAGGCTGCGCAGCACGGCAAGGGTGGCAATAAAAAAAGGGAAATCCCTCATCCCATTGATTCTTGTGCTCGTATTTCCTTTTTCCAATCCCACTCATAGCAAACCACCGTTCGGTGTTGGACCTTCGATGCAAATGTTCCATGCCGTGGAGGAGAGAAATTAGTTTTATGATTATTTTCAACCGCTTCAGAAAACTTTTCCCCCAGAGCGCTGCAGGTTGTTTCCGACTCATGGTGAAAGGACTTCGAGAGAAGCAACAAATTCATGGTAAAATTTTTAAACTCCCTCTCTATCGCCGCCAAGCCGCACTGGCCAAACCAAATCCTATTCTTCCGTCCGGTGTAAGGTCAGGAGCGTTTCGCACCGGCAATGATTTATGCGCGGAACATTACTTCAACGGACGGACAGGCGACCCGTTATGTTGCACCCTCTCTCGAAAGTGTCATCTCCTTTTGGATAGTTTCACAGTGCAAACCCTGCGGGCTGGGAGAACTTCACTCTGTTGCATTCGTCGGTGTGTCGGTCGTTGCGATCAAAATCCATTTGCCCGCTGGAAAAGGACTCGTACCATCCCACCGGACACAGTATCAAGCTTATTTCCCCCGCTTCAAAAAGGCTGCACGTGACAATGCCCAAAATTCTAACCATAGCAAATTCTAACTACCAAAAACCCCACACACCACCATCGCTCATAAATAAGGACGTCCTGGTTCGCCTGCCGACAAAACAAAGGGGAAAGCCCTCATTTGTGAGCAGTTGGTGGTTGGATTAGACGCATTTTTGTGTCCATATCATAGTGCTGCTCATAAAGAACCGGACAATGCACTCGAAACATGCTGGGGCAAGAACCGGTGTGAAGTAGTTCCTGGGAAAAGTTGGCATCGCCCGAATTCAATCAATAGAGCGCTAAACCATAACTGCTTTCCGGTGCCGGTGGAGCTCTTCACTCCGCCATTTAACGGGTACGAGAGTCTTTATCGGGTCATTACCATTAACGGCGGAACGCCTTTTGCCTTCTCCCTTCTCAAGCTGGCGAGGCGGTGTAAATGTAATGCGATTTTACTTAGCACTATATAGCTCCAACCCGAGCGCCGTTCCGACCTGCGTTGTGGTGCGTTGGCGCGCTCAGAAGTTGTCCTCGCCGGCGTCTGTCGTTGGCCAACGGGCTTTGTTAGGGTGGAGATGTGAATCCTTTCGCAGAGCTTTATCATGGAAATTTAACTACACCCACACACATGCCGACCCGGGGGCGCTCATTCGCTGACGGGTTCCCAAAAACCCAAAAGGGTTTGCGTGCCCTTTCAGGCGCTTTGGACGAGGTTCAAGACGATTGAGGACCGTGCGATTGGGACATTGTGCCAAGGGGTGCGAATGATGATGCTCGTACGAGCTGAACTGCTCACCACTTTTCCACCTTTAAAACCTTTTGCCCGACCTCGAGGAAACGGAAGTTTCTAGGCGGGAACGGCGATACCGGACGCGAACGGGAAACGATCGATCCCACGCACGGGTTCGGCCCATCTTCCGGTGGTTTGAGTCCTTTCCGTGAAGAAGGAGTCTTGGGATGAAACAACGCGCCCCGGGCGGTCGATGCTGTCGAGATAAAGTGTATTTTACGCCTTTTAATCAGACGCTCCATGGAACCGCCCGTTGCGGATGGTTCGTGATTATATGTGCGGTGCGGTTTACGATCGATCGTAAGAAGTTTCATTTTGATAGGGTCGTGAAGGAGGTTTTTTTTTGCGCAATAGCTGCTCTAACCCTGCTGATGACTACACGTAGGAGCAATTAGAATACCCAAATTTGCAGGTAGCAGTGGGTGATCATTGCCTGCTACCCCATAGTTGAGACTAAGCGATTTCGAAGGATAATCAATTTCATAATCAGCACTTCAAGCACACTAGCTTTTTAAAACCATCCCAAATGTGTTCGATGAATCTGATAGAACCTTTATTAACAGAAAATGGAGCTTTAAAAAAACGAGTGATTTCCAAATTAAATTATAGCAAATATTTGCAAACCACACCGAATCGCAAGAGCAGCCATTTTCCTCCTTTATTACAAGAAAAATATCTCAAGCATATCTTAAGCATACGCTTTTTTGTTTTCGATTAGCACGAACATAGCATAGAAAAAGCAGCAAAAAAAGAAAATTTATGGCGCTCTTTCCCCAGCGACGGAAAATCACCGGCAAAGTAAACCTTTCAACGACACCATTCGACACCCTGTCAAGGAGCTGGAAGCACCGGAAGACGATCGTGAGAAACGACCACAGACGGATACAGCAAAAAAGCTGCAAGTCGAATAAATTGAAATAGATTGTTAAATAAATAAAATCAACAACATCGTGATCGTGAATAACCGCTGTCAATAACGAGACGGCCTTGCTCCCCTTTGCTTTTTTCTTAAGGAACAAACGCTAAGGATAGCAGTCACGAGGTAGTGCTGTGCAGCCACCCACCGTGAAGAAAGCAAATTCTTCTCACGAAATTTACATCCCTTTTACACAAACGTGGGGGGCGCACTCCTCGAGGGCCCATTTTGCGTCGGTAGACCTAAGATGCCACCGCAGAAAAAATGATCAAGGAAGCGAAGCAGAGTGAAAGATAAGTCAAACGGTGGGATACTTTATCTGTTCCGTTCCGCTGACTTTTCCGGATACGGAAAGCCACTCCTCTGTTCAATCCCACGTCCTGTTTTGGGAAAAAAAATTCTTGGACGAAAACAATTGCTTTTCAGAACGATAAAAAAACGTACCAATGAACTCCCGAGAAGAAACGTCGGGACAATGCAAAGATACATCTCAAGACTTGTCGACCGACGAAATCGAGCGATTGTTTTTCGGCAAGCGGAAAAAGAGAAAATCCAAAGCCGGAAAACCAACAGACCACCCCCAATTGACGCTCCACCCGAATCCAACGTCGTTCCCTTGCTCAGGATATTATATGTGCGTATGTTTTCCCGCTTTTCACAGCAGCTAACGCGTAAATGTTTGAAATGCCATTAAATTGATTGATTTCCATCGTTTCCATTCGATCGCGGCCAGTTCATTGTTCCGCCGAAAGTTCTCGGAGAGCATGGCTTAGGTTTCCGTTTTGTCTGCTTTCTTTCGTCCTTTTTCGCGAGCGGTTTTCGCACCCAATCGAAGCCACCACCAGTCTCGATGCCCCTTGCAACAAGCCTACAGTTCGATTTAGGGGATTTTTAATGTGCGCCCCCACGCCGGGAAGCAGCTGTGGCTTGGGCTTGGGCAAATATTTGATAACATTTTTCAATTTGTTAATTCAACAGGTACCGACACGTCGAGCCGTCCCTCCTGGCCGGTCAGAAACGGAAGCAGGCCCATTAGCATCGCGCTGCGTGTCTAGAAGGAGACCGCCAGGATAAGATGCGATGTGGGATGAAACCGTGGGCACCCACGGAGAAGGAGGTTTGGGAAGTTTTTAATAAAGATGGAAAATAAACAGGTAATTCATGGTCGATTTAGGAAACGCGCACCGTCGTCCTTTTCTTCATTTTTTACTCTTGTTTCGGAGACAGTAAGCGCGTTCCATGCCTGCTGGGAGGAAAAAAGTTCTACCCACAAAAAGGGAGTCTGATGACCGGCAGAGTTCGCTCTAGAGGACGGTCTCTTCCAAGTTACGCGTTATGCGAATAGAAAACGGAAGCTCATTCCCGTGTACACACAACAGGAAACATATTGCGAAAGCATACCAAAATAAAGCAGTAACATAAATACGTATCAATGTCGAGCGACGTTTTTGTTTTGAATGTCAACATACAATCCAAAACTCCTGTAATGGAGTTTAAATTAAGCTGGGCAAGATGGTTAATCGAGTTTGAAAGTTTTCTTTTGCTTCAGTAATTAGAAAACTTTCAAAAACCTACTTTTTTCATGCTGACAATAAAAGTTTTCGAAGAATATAGCTTTGCATCCAACGCATATTGCTTTATTCAACTAATTGACTTTGAAGAATGTACGTCACTTTGAAAAATTATGTCGATTGGCTTCAACATAGGTTTAACGAGATGAATGAAATTCCAACACAGGCTAGTAATATCTAGCACGTGAAAAGGCTGACATTGAAAAGCAAATATTAAAGACACGCCACCGTCTGAATCGCAGATGCTCTATTCACTGAAAAACACACCGCCAAAGAAGGGTGAAAATGAGCGCAAACCCCAGAAATAGCGCCGAGATATATCTTCAGCAGTAGATTCTGGTATATATGGGAAGAAGATTAAGGAGCCACCCACGTTTAAAAGAGTAAACAAAACTTCTCCACTGCAAGGAAATGTCCACGTTCAGCTTGGGACCGTTTGTTCGTTCGCTCGTTCGTTTCAACACTAACAGCAGAGCGATGGAGAGATGAAAGCATCCTTTAGAGCTCTCTCAACTTGAAACGTGCCTTCGGCGTTACGCTAAAGCTAAGCTACGCAAACATCCTCCACCAGACGGCCTCCAAAGTGTCCTGCGAAGGACGAACGGAATATCTCCTTATCGTTCGGCCATGCTATGCGGCAGGCGAATCGGGTCTGTAGCGAAACGTTTTCATTCTTCACATTTTTCTTCCATTTTTCAAAGGACGATTCACCTGTTTTCTGTTTTTCCCTTTCGGGTGATCCACTGTTTAAGGAATCAAGCACAAATCGACTAACAAACCAGGAACGGTGGGACGATTACAGTCGAAAAAGTAATCCTCTTCAACGCATACGCTTTCACCTTCGTTAAACGACGTCTCTTATGATTTTCGGAAGAGTTCGATTGATTCTTATTGTTCAGAAAATGTAATAATTGAGTGGTACTATTTCTACAAATTACACATTATTTTATATAGAATTACAATTAATTTAACTAAAATTCTGTATTTGCTGGAAAAAATCTACTTTCAATTTATTCTTCACAGAAAAATTTCCTCTCCAAAAGAAAGCAAAATTCTCCTTGGAAAAATAGAAGCATTAATCATCTTTCTACTGATTGACGTAGACCAGGTGTTGTTAGAGGTGCTCCAACTCCCCTCTTTTTTTCTTGGAGGGAAAGCTTGTTGAACATCTGAGCAGCGATCGCATCGCGATGTGAAAACAGCACCAAAGGCACGTTCTCACGGATGAAGGAAAATCATGACGCCGGATCGTGCTACGGAGCTTTTCCGAGACTCTTTAGAATATTTCCTTCCATTCCCTTTCAAGGTAAGGTGAAAACAGCGTTATCATTGATTGGAATGATTAATGATTGATGAAATATGGAATGTGTTCAAATTGTTGAAACGATAATAAACACCAAGGGACGGTGAATCATTTTTTCTTGATTTTAAAGCGAGCCAGAGAACATTTTCGAAAAAATCTTCAAACCCAAATTTCAAGGATTTGTACGGATCAACATAATAATATTAATACAAAGATTAACCCTTAAATAAACTCCAGCTTATCACAAATATGGTCAGATAGAATATTAATTTACATAATAGCTATGTTTATAAAACTAGCATATACATTACACTAAAATATTTAATAGAACACACTAATACACTAAATACACAAAAAATTTTACATTTATCATTTCAATACATTCGGAACAGTATACTTGCTGAACATCTACGTAAAAAATACAAGAGAATGGTACCGTTCGCATACAAAACGCGTTCATTTCGCCTCCTTCTTAACTTATTCAAGATATCGATTTTCACCCGTGTTTCACACACTCTGCAAATGAACAAATTAACGAACGGTTCGTACGATTTTTCCATGAAGCCCTTTAGGACGACCGCCTTTGCCATCCTTTGCTTGCTTTCTTTTGCAGATGGGCCAACAAGGATGGTATTTACATTGCTAATTGGTGGTAAACACAGTCGTTGTAAATCTGATTACTTATGCCAATAATACATCAACGAGTAGAAACCTTGTTGCACAGAACTTCGAGGACTTTCGTATCATTCAAAGACATGGAGCCGATTATTTAATATACGGTTGGGTATTTTAGATATCTAAAAAAAGCAAATTTATTATACCAATAAAATACAACCCGGCGTCCAAACATATAGAACAACCTGAGCTTTCACTGATTCCACCGCACATAGAAAGTTAAGCATGAAAAGCTTCAAATTCGAGCACAGCCGTGTGTTCGTCGCTGTCGTCGTTTTCGTGTCGATGGTGGCATCATTGCAGTGTACGTACGTGTTTAAAAACCTACTACTCTAAAGTGTGGAAGCCAAACGCCCATAGCCTTGGGGCAGGCCGAAACAGTTCGTCAATGAAGAGCAAAAACAAAACAACACAACCCTCTCGCGCCATGTACTACTAGCCCCAAATGCCGCTCGCTACAGCAGAGAGACACATACAAACACAAATAAATAAGCAACCTAGTAGCTACCTTTTAGTATACACCAAACACCTCGATTCGTATACGAAGCTTTGCTGTTGCCGTGAAGGCAGCTAAAAACTATGCAACCGGCGTTATGCGGTCTTGGCCAACGAAGAAAAAGGAATCAAACATTTTGAGGTAAATAACAGATAACACGAGAAACGTCAAACTTCGCTGGGGAGTCGCGGATAACCTCCGTGAGTATCGTGTTGTAATGTGCACTGGACTGTCGGCTATCTCTTACACGTAAATAGACACCAAATGATACCAGATAAAGCGATGTAAACAAGCCAAGGAGACATGCATCTATTGATACGTTTGCTACCAATCAACCTGTTCACATGCAAGACAGAAAAAAATATGTTTTTATTATGTCCAGAACATCGCTTATCCCGTCGATGGAAGAAGAATCCGTGTAAAACAATAAATAATAATAAATGGATACTTTTGTCTCTTGCCAGAAGGTAGAAGGTCCTTATACTCACCTTCGATGGAGTCTTCGGAGCCCACGAAAACCTTAATCCTTGTGTAATCCTTGTGAGGTGTTTTGGCCAAAATATTGGCATATCAACGAATTTAATCCACGTGTATCAAAGCTTTTCGAAATAGGCATTGAACAACTGCTTTTGAAAAAGTTTAACCGTACACCACATGCTGTACGAAACGTTTGTTCGGATTTACGATATCACGTGCATTAATCCAACGGCCACTTCATGCAGAAGCATTAATCTTAATCTCCATCAGTCACTAATCAACCCGATATCTTATTTTGATTTCATCTCTTTCACGCGACTCATAACTATCCATTTGATTGGTATTGTTTTACTACACTTTGTATATGCACAAATTCACCCACAGGTTGGGACAGATCCTGTGGAATAGAGGCAAGATGTTGATGTTTTATGTACAACGATTGACGGCATGGCTACATAACAGCTCGCTCTGTTTCCTTCTTCTTTAGCTCTACTGCACTTCACCACACGCTCTTGACCCGGCACAATCTGAATCCATGAGCCACGACCACGGTTTTCTATGTACCAACGCTATATACTACTGCGCCATCAACCCATCCCGGACACGCTCTCTCCCTCCTCTAGCACTTTCTCTTTCTCATCAGCCCTGCTGCCTCATGCACACAACCCATACTACACGAAAAGCAGCAAAACGCCTTCTAAACTCCATCAACACAGTAGGCCATGCACGCTTCACGTTGCTAGCTGTCACTTTTGGGGTCCAAAACGAGAAATTAATACACGTCAGCATCGAAGCCTCTCTTAGTAGTACTCCCAGGGAGCGAACACTACCATCCCGGATTTAGTGCAGCGTGCCAGAACGAGATGAAGCGAGAAAGCGAGCGAGTGAGCGAGGATAAACAGACCTGGGCGAAAAAGCTGTCAACCGGACGGAAACGGAACCGACCGTGATGGGCGAAACCGGAGCGAAAACACGACGACCGCCGATTCGACCCGATATTTCCGATGGGGAAGCAATCACAAACGAATGCGGACCATTTCCCCAGCATAGGATGTGGAAAATCCCGCGCACAACCACCAAAAGTGACAAGCAGGCGCAGTTTCCTATGTTTTGATTTGCCCTACGCCGACTCAGCGGGCTCGAAGGGTCGTTGCGGTAGGCACTAAATGGGAGAAAAAACTTGAGCCCTTTCACAGGGCTGTGCACTACGTTCGCGCGTTCTTCACGCGCGGTTGCGCCGCTTGGGCGAAACGCACCCGCGGATTACTTTCGCCAAACCGGACGGCAGAATCCACCCAAGAGCCCCAAGAGCCCCAACATTGACGTACCGTTTGTATCGAGGCTCCACGGCGACGGAGCAATAGATAGTGATGTTGATGATCGCTTACTCGCTCATTCATTCGCTCGATCCTGAGGCACGCACGCACGCACGATCCGATCCTCACGATGGGTGAAAAGGGGGTGGTGAGGCTTTCTCGCGATCGCGACACCGACCGGTTTGGGCAGGAGTTCGCGAGGGCTCTAGAACAACGCGCACTACATACACACAGGCGGGCACTGCACAACGATGACGATTACTAGCGAAACGGGCGAGTATCGTCCACTCCACCGTCACCGCCTACTGGTTGCTTGCTCTGCATGCGTACCCACGGCTCTTTGAGATGGAGCAGCACTTCATGCAGCAGCACACTCCGGTTGCGAGAACGTCAACACCAAAATGCGACATGCCAGCGAAACTGACTGAATGCGAAAGCTGTTTTCCTACCCATACGTGCTCTCTCATGAATTCTCTCTCTCTCTCAATATCTCGCTTCTGGTGCAATTTTCTCGCTCTCTCACCATCAGCAGAGATTGAGCGGATTTCACGCACACTACCTTGTGCGGCTCCGATTTTTCGCTCTCGCAAAGTGGCAGCATCAGGAAAATCCCGCGAGAGCAAACCGCAGCACTAAGCAAACGCACACACGCATCCCGGCCCACTCCGACCGGTTGCTTCACATTCGCTACGTTCGCTCTCTCACGGTCTTACTCTCTCACGACGGCACAAGGTGAGAGAATCGCCCAAATGCTCTCGTTCCCTCGGAGTTGTAGGCTCTCGCACACAGCAGCTTTGGCAAAAGCCTCACGCAGCGCCACCCTCGCAAAACTCACCCTCTTGCGCTGTTTTCCCGTGGAAATCGTACCCCTGCTAAACCACCGCTCCACTGCGCACACGCTTCCACGACCTACCCGGCGCCATTTCCATCCTGAACCTTTCGCAACCTCTCGAGCCCTCCACCAACACAGCCGTGCGCACGCCTCGCCAAAACACCGGAGAGCTTCCTTTCTACACGTGGCGGTACGCCGGTGTGTGTGCGCTCTCCGGTGGCGCGTCCCAGCTGTCGAAGGCTGGCTGGCTGGCAGGCTGGCTGGCCTGCTCGAAGCCGCCACCGCCGACACCAATCCACGTTTGCGCCGAGTACAATGTTTTCCTTTCGCCGGCTTTTGCGTCAGTTCCGCTCGCCATTCGCCCGCCTTGGTCCGTCCTTTCTCTTTCCGTTTGTGTTAGAGTTGGACGGATCCTTGGCGTGCCCAACACCGACTGCGGGAAATCTTCGTTCGTTTTCCACCGCAGTACATGGCGGGTTTTATATAAAACCAGCCTTCACATACATTGGAGTACATGCACGGGTCAACTGAGACGTAAATTCATGCATTAAAACATGTGATCATAATTAATGCATCTCAAATATCTTCGTAAATTGTTCTAGGCGGAAAATTAATGAAAAAACACTCCCATTTATGTATCCAGCTACAGCGTAATTGTCTCTTAAAAATTGTATCTGTTTGCTGCCTCGACCGGCGCCAATTAAACTAATTTTGGATTCTGGATATACGATGATGTCTATAAATAGATATCAGTCGCATCGCATCGATTGTTGTGAAGCTAAATTCAAACGTAGCATTCGATTCTAATTCAACCTGTCGAAGAGCCGAATAATTTTGCTAAATAAGTTGCTATGAATATAATGAAATTTGCTAAATGAATTATTCAAAACATAATATTAAAAAAAATGTAAATATTTTAAAATAATCTCTAACTATCAAGCATTCTTTTTGACTCAAAGCATCGTTTGAACTCTGCAAACGACATGCATCAAAAGATGAGCCACAAAGTTAATAAATATTATGAGGCATCAAACAGAGTAAGAGGCACACCATAACACATTCACCAATATTACACATAAAAATAACATTTCTCCCAATCTACATTTAAAAAACTTGCATACATTTTACTTAAATTGGTAGTGTACCAAGCCAACGATGTTGATCGGAAAGACTTAGTCATACAATAAATTGAAAGGACTCAGAAAATATGTTTTTCATGAGAAATCAAAAAGAAACGAAAAAAACCTAATTAGGATAACCAGCTAACCAATATAGGGCACAAGGATATCAAGAAAGATAGTTGAGAACTGTAGTACATACGAACTGTGGTGCAAAACAAACTTGCTTTTATGACAATAATTTAACATATTCCATCAAACGCCTATGAAGCAGCTGCCGAAGGACTTCTTTTTGTCGTAAAATCATTCTTCTAGTGCAATCGAAAGAAGCATATGATGGAGTATTTTATATATCTGTGCGTATCCTTTATAAACTCTAGAAAACGAAGAGAGTTCGTAACAAAGCAAAAATGATTATCGCACCCCTTACTGTTGTTCATCAATGAATAACATCAATTGAATGTAGATCACTCTAACACGTTAATAACATGTTATTTTTACCATGATGGTGGTTCTAGAACAATAATTTTGATTGAAAGGATCGAACTTCCATCAAACAATATATCAAAATTTTTTGTAAAACTGACTGGCTCTGAATTGTCCTGCTATGTTGGCCTATTTGCTAAAAATGTCTAACTCCTATCTTAATACAATCCATTCTTTATAATGTGCACTCGAGCGGTCGGTTAGAAACGATTTTTGCTATTTTTTTAACCCACCATTGGGGAAAATGCCGACGCCGGAAGGACAAATACATTAATCATTTTTCTACTGATTGACGTAAACCCGGTCTTGTTGAAGGTGCTCCAGGTGGTTTTTCGCGTTTTGGAAGGGAACAGCTTGTTGAGCTTTTGAGGAGACGTCGCATCATGGGACTAAAACAGCTCGAAAGGCATGTTTCTTTGGTGAACGAAATCGTGACACCGGCTCATGCCGAAGAGCTTTTTCAAAATGCTTAGAATATGAAAAAATTATCCTTCAATCTCATCGAAGATGTGGTAGCACAGCCGAACCAGTGTTTGGAATGATTAATGACTAGAAAAATGTAGGATTCGCTTAAATTGGTAAAACGATAACGAACAAAATCAGATACAGAAAAATCACATGTAAAAAAAATATCAAACAAAACTTTGCCAAATCATGATCGTTTAGGGATTACTATTAAATAGGGTATGCATACTTAACATGCACCGAAATGCGTTATTTTTCAGATCATGTTGTTATGGAAATTATTAAGATCTGTCATGTCGAATAGCTACATCTATTAAATAACACTCTTTTTAGCCTTGCAAATAATTACTACAAAGCAGACTAATTCAATAGTTTCATCTTGTTAGTAAAACTGTACCAATTTTCGTTGGCAACTAATATTGAAAGAAATACATTAACCTACCATTGATTTTCAATACTTCTTTCAGTTACAAATAGTTATAAACTGCTCTGATTCGGTTAATTAAATAAATATTATCCACCCCATCATAGACAATAATGCGTTCTATGACTTGAGCGTTGGAACGGGCGTGAAGATAGAAAAGATCCCACCAAGAGAGAGGCTAAGAGTTGTTTAAAATGTCATTTGTGCTGGAGGACTTACGTTACAGCGTTTTCCATTTCGCGCCTCGTAATTGTTCGCAAGAGAACACGTAATCTTCCATGGCGTCTCGAGAAAATAGAACCAATCCCCTCGTAAAGTAAGTCGTCGGCCAGTTTTCGCGAGGTTTCACGTGTGCGTGAGCTCTCAACACATCGCCAACAGGTGTCGATAATTTTAAATTTATGTACTATCATCGGTTACAGCTTAATCACACCCAGGCGCCAAACCGCTCCCCCATTCATGGCTTGGTTGCTTTCGAAAATGGGGATAGCACAATGGTGAACCGTTCTGCCTAGTTCTAGATACGCATGGTGGGGCTCATTTAGTTGCCACCGGAATGTTGAAGAACAAGAGCCGAAATCCTTGAAACCAAAATGTGATCTTTGGATTTAACCATATTAGTGGATTGCATTACCTATGTGTTGTTTGCATAACTATGGATTCATATCGTTTATCCTGTGATATTGCTTGGATCAGAAAACGTTCATTTGACTGCTTTTCGGGTAACTTTCAGTTAAAGATATCTATTTTAATTATTGCCAGCATTTGTTACTTTAAAACTCCATTGTGGTTCAAAAGGTTTAGATTTTGTTCTAAATACATGATGGTTGGACTTATGCAAAGCGAATTTCTAGAGATTTTTAATTGAATAAATGTAGTAATAAGCAATTATGCATTTAAACGAAAAGCATAGGTAGGCACGTTTTACTTATCAATTAATATGAATTAATGTTTTTATTGTAAAATGTTTATCTTTTCATGTAATGTATCTTGATGTTATCGCTGTTTTTTTGCATAATAGCAATATTGTTAGCAGACACCCTCTACTCCTCCTTAACTTATTCAAGATATTGAAGCCCTTACTCCTCCTTAACTTATTCAAGATATCGATTTTCGTCCGTGTTTTACACCCTCTCCGAATGAATGACGGTCTCTACTAGTATACCGTTCATTGTTTTGTTTTGCGGCTTATCTGCAAGGATAATATTTACATTGCTTATTGGTGATAAACACAGCCCTCTTTCGTCAATAGTGGAAACTATTTTGCATCAAAACTTAAAGAGGATTGTGCTTTGAAACAAGGAATGGGACATGGCATGGATGACGACCAAACACATAGAACAACCTGAGCTTTCACTGATTCCACCGCACATAGAAAAAGCTTCAAATTCGAGCACAGCCGTGTGATCGTCGCTGTCGTCGTTTCCATGTCGATGGTGGCATCATTGCAGTGTACGAACGTGTTTAAAAACCTACTACTCTAAAGTGTGGAAGCCAAACGCCCATAGCCTTGGGCCAGGCCGAAACAGTTCGTCAATGAAGAGCAAAAACAAAACAACACAACCCTCTCGCGCTATGTACTACTAGCCCCAAATGCCGCTCGCTACAGCAGAGAGACACATACAAACACAAATAAATAAGCAACCTAGTAGCTACCTTTTAGTATACACCAAACACCTCGATTCGTATACGAAGCTTTGCTGTTGCCGTGGAGGCAGCTAAAAACTATGCAACCGGCGTTATGCGGTCTTGGCCAACGAAGAAAAAGGAATCAAACATTTTGAGGTAAATAACAGATAACACGAGAAACGTCAAACTTCGCTGGGGAGTCGCGGATAACCTTCGTGAGTATCGTGTTGTAATGTGCACTGGACTGTCGGCTATCTCTTACACGTAAATAGACACCAAATGATACCAGATAAAGCGATGTAAACAAGCCAAGGAGACATGCATCTATTGATACGTTTGCTACCAATCAACCTGTTCACATGCAAGACAGAATAAATTATACTTTTATTATGTCCAGAACATCGCTTATCCCCTCGATGGAAGAAGAATCCGTGTAAAATAATAAATAATAATAAATGGATACTTTTGTCTCTTGCCAGAAGGTAGAAGGTCCTTATACTCACCTTCGATGAAGTCTTCCGAGACCACGAAAACCTTAATCCTTGTGTAATCCTTGTGAGGTGTTTTGGCCAAAATATTGGCATATCAACGAATTTAATCCACGTGTATCAAAACTTATCGAAATAGGCATTGAACAACTGCTTTTGAAAAAGTTTAACCGTACACCACATGCTGTACGAAACGTTTGTTTGGATTTACAATAGAACGTGCATTAATCCAACGGCCACTTCATGCAGAAGCATTAATCTTAATCTCCATCAGTCACTAATCAACACGATATCTTATTTTGATTTCATCTCTTTCACGCGACTCATAACTATCCATTTGATTGGTATTGTTTTACTACACTTTGTATATGCACAAATTCACCCACAGGTTGGGACAGATCCTGTGGAATAGAGGCAAGATGTTGATGTTTTATGTACAACGATTGACGGCATGGCTACATAACAGCTCGCTCTGTTTCCTTCTTCTTTAGCTCTACTGCACTTCACCACACGCTCTTGACCCGGCACAATCTGAATCCATGAGCCACGACCACGGTTTTCTATGTACCAACGTTATATACTACTGCGCCATCAACCCATCCCGGACACGCTCTCTCCCTCCTCTAGCACTTTCTCTTTCTCATCAGCCCTGCTGCCTCATGCACACAACCCATACTACACGAAAAGCAGCAAAACGCCTTCTAAACTCCATCAAAACAGTAGGCCATGCACGCTTCACGTTGCTAGCTGTCACTTTTGGGGTCCAAAACGGGAAATTAATACACGTCAGCATCGAAGCCTCTCTTAGTAGTACTCCCAGGGAGCGAACACTACCATCCCGGATTTAGTGCAGCGTGCCAGAACGAGATGGAGCGAGAAAGCGAGCGAGTGAGCGAGGATAAACAGACCTGGGCGAAAAAGCTGTCAACCGGACGGAAACGGAACCGACCGTGATGGGCGAAACCGGGGCGAAAACACGACGACCGCCGATTCGACCCGATATTTCCGATGGGGAAGCAATCACAAACGAATGCGGACCATTTCCCCAGCATAGGATGTGGAAAATCCCGCGCACAACTACCAAAAGTGACAAGCAGGCGCAGTTTCCTATGTTTTGATTTGCCCTACGCCGACTCAGGGGGCTCGAAGGGTCGTTGCGATAGGCACTAATTGGGAGAAAAAACTTGAGCCCTTTCACAGGGCTGTGCACTACGTTCGCGCGTTCTTCACGCGCGGTTGCGCCGCTTGGGCGAAACGCACCCGCGGATTACTTTCGCCAAGCCGGACGGCAGAATCCACCCAAGAGCCCCAAGAGCCCCAACATTGACGTACCGTTTGTATCGAGGCTCCACGGCGACGGAGCAATAGATAGTGTTGTTGTTGATCGCTTACTCGCTCATTCATTCGCTCGCTCCTGAGGCACGCACGCACGCACGATCCGATCCTCACGATGGGTGAAAAGGGGGTGGTGAGGCTTTCTCGCGATCGCGACACCGACCGGTTTGGGCAGGAGTTCGCGAGGGCTCTAGAACAACGCGCACTACATACACACAGGCGGGCACTGCACAACGATGACGATTACTAGCGAAACGGGCGAGTATCGTCCACTCCACCGTCACCGCCTACTGGTTGCTTGCTCTGCATGCGTACCCACGGCTCTTTGAGATGGAGCAGCACTTCATGCAGCAGCACACTCCGGTTGCGAGAACGTCAACACCAAAATGCGACATGCCAGCGAAACTGACTGAATGCGAAAGCTGTTTTCCTACCCATACGTGCTCTCTCATGAATTCTCTCTCTCTCTCAATATCACGCTCCTGGTGCAATTTTCTCGCTCTCTCACCATCAGCAGAGATTGAGCGGATTTCACGCACACTACCTTGTGCGGCTCCGATTTTTCGCTCTCGCAAAGTGGCAGCATCAGGAAAATCCCGCGAGAGCAAACCGCAGCACTAAGCAAACGCACACACGCATCCCGGCCCACTCCGACCGGTTGCTTCACATTCGCTACGCTCGCTCTCTCACGGTCTTACTCTCTCACGACGGCACAAGGTGAGAGAATCGCCCAAATGCTCTCGTTCCCTCGGAGTTGTAGGCTCTCGCACACAGCAGCTTTGGCAAAAGCCTCACGCAGCGCCACCCTCGCAAAACTCACCCTCTTGCGCTGTTTTCCCGTGGAAATCGTACCCCTGCTAAACCACCGCTCCACTGCGCACACGCTTCCACGACCTACCCGGCGCCATTTCCATCCTGAACCTTTCGCAACCTCTCGAGCCCTCCACCAACACAGCCGTGCGCACGCCTCGCCAAAACACCGGAGAGCTTCCTTTCTACACGTGGCGGTACGCCGGTGTGTGTGCGCTCTCCGGTGGCGCGTCCCAGCTGTCGAAGGCTGGCTGGCTGGCAGGCTGGCTGGCCTGCTCGAAGCCGCCACCGCCGACACCAATCCACGTTTGCGCCGAGTACAATGTTTTCCTTTCGCCGGCTTTTGCGTCAGTTCCGCTCGCCATTCGCCCGCCTTGGTCCGTCCTTTCTCTTTCCGTTTGTGTTAGAGTTGGACGGATCCTTGGCGTGCCCAACACCGACTGCGGGAAATCTTCGTTCGTTTTCCACCGCAGTACATGGCGGGTTTTATATAAAACCAGCCTTCACATACATTGGAGTACATGCACGGGTCAACTGAGCCGTAAATTCATGCATTAAAATATGTGATATTGCGCTCATGCGATCATAATTAATGCATTTAGTATTTTTTTCCGTGGAGTTTTTTTAAGGTGCAATAATACACCATATTATCGAAAAGAATATATGTAAAAATCCATGCACTTTTCAAATATATTATTCAATTATATATACATCATCTATAATAGGAATGTAAACACACTACATTTGTACATGTTGTAATATTAATATTTTTTTAATATAAATATATTGATTATTCCAAATCGTTTTATTTTATAACGAAAACTGAGGGTGTGTACATAAATTGACATTCTTTTTCATGAGACATTCGTGACTGGTACGTGATTTTGTCAAATATAATAATTATAGCTGCCAAAAATATATAATTATTTATGTCCTATGTAGGTTTGATGAGAGTATAGCATAGCTCACATTGAATATAGAAATATATTTCCCAAACAAATAAATAAATGTAAGATTTACTTGACATATTTAAAAATTTGATTGATCGAAAAGAAATATATATTCTAACACTTTGATAAAACCATAGAACCATAGTAATTATTCAAAGTATACATTCCATAAATTAAAAAGAAAACGAAAATTTTAAGAATATGTTACTCATCATAATTATCACAAATGTTGCAACAGTGAAGGCCGTTTATTCCTAGAAATGGTCAGTTCGTCGAGAAGTCAGTTATATTGCTAGAAAAATATAAGCTAATTTCCGAAAAAAAAAATCGTTAACAAATGTGTTTACTAGGTATACATTAAATATGAATTGGATAAAACATTAGAGATTTATTTATGGTACTCGAGATAGGTACGTGTGACGTCAAAAGTCATCAAAAGCTGTTTTTATTCATGCTCTTTGTAGTACGTGGCATTGCTCTTTGCAATTATTGCTCGCTCTTACTCATTCCTCTGCCGCTTTGATCTCGCCTTCGAGAGCATTGAAGTTTGATGTGTGTGACTTTTGTTGACCTCTACTCAACTGTAGCACTGAGTTTTGAAACCATCTTAGCATATCGAATATTCTTTGACAATATCAAAATCAGAAATATTGTTAAAAATATCTGTTTATGAATGTTTCCATATTCGTTGTAACTAACGCTGTACCTGTTGAATGCAACACATATCCAGGGTAAGATAATCGTATTCATTCATTACATCATATTATCTTGTTTTCGCTTAATTATTTCATATCACATAGCAAATAAAATGACGCTAGAACACGCCAAGGTCCTTGTCATTATCCTTAAGGTTGAAAAAAGAAATTAGATATTAAATCAAGTTTTAAATCAGATCGCAAATTGGTGTTGATTAAAAGAATTAATGATTTTTCTTTGTTAATAGATATTCTTGGACATTAACTATACATTTTTTACAACACATATATTAGTTTTAAAATTAAAAATTTAAAAATAATGAAATTAATATTATTAATTTAGCGTGGGAGACCAATGTATATGGATCGTTTAATCCTGGGTCATTATTTTACGAAATGATCCATTCAACATGGACTGCCTGCTAGTCCTATCTTTTAATTGTCCACACAATATTCATGCTGTCCACACTGATGGTGAAGAAGTTGATGGTGCGCTCGTACGAGTGTTATATTAGGAACCCTTTGGATGGAGATAATCTTTTTGTTGGACCGGAACAGCAGGATGAAGTTTTGGGTCCTAATCGGATTACGTCTAATTTCGAGAACAAAAGCTATCGAATGAGGCGTAGGTGTTGAGATACTGGAGAACTTTCTCTGCTGTTCGATGGTACAAAACAACCTGTACATCAAAGTTTTTCTAGACAGCGTTACTTTCGGGTAAATAAAAAGAGAGAAGATTTGCAGATACGGTTAATGAGATATCATGAACTACATAAATTTATCTACCATTACAAGGATCATAGAGCAGTCCTCATTATGTTTATCTCTGTTATGAAAGGGACATTTCCCACGGTCAAGGAAGTAGTTATTCTATCCAATCACACTAGTTGGATATTATTGCAGCTATTTTATTATATATGTACACGTTTTCAGAATATTATTGCAGCTGTTTTTAACACAATCGCTGGTGTAATTCAATACGTTTTCCAAAAGATATTGTGATAAGCGTATTATTCCCTAATTCGATTCCAACAAACCAGCAAGAATTTGGAAAATTTGATAATAGTTTTATTGCTGACACAAATTAAATTGATGAATTTTAATTACGACAATCGAATAGTTTCTTGTTAGGTTTAAGCAAATAAGGGGAATTTGGTGTAAAGAACTAATGTGCTTCTTTGTCGATGCTTTCAATTATAAGAAATAAACGATCTTCAGGCAGTCATATTTAAAAATAATATATTATATGTTATCTTATTCAATGTACATCGAGATGCGAGATCATATTCTGAATTGATAACCCTTCATACGTATGCTATGAGCATAAACATCATACGTTTTTCCAGTCATATGATAGAAGTCACAAAAATGACAGTTTTCATAGTACATAAAGCAGAACTTTATATTACATTTAATTAGGTTGAAACTTGATTACAGTAGTGTACAGAAAATATATATAAATAAAAATTAACTAGAACTATAGCTTGAAATTAACTCAAAATTAATTATTTACAAATGCATTATGAAGCGATCAGCTTGCAACTATGGGTTTGTAAACTGATTCAAGATTGAATTTTCTAATGTAAAATCATAACATTGTAAACACTCAAGAGTGCACAAGGTTCTGAGAGAAAATATTGCCGCACAGATTCGAACAGAAAATCTTGACGGCGTGCGCAACGTTATCATCTTCATTTCCCGTCTATAATTTACCATCAAGCACACGCTGCGGTCGCATAAATGTCCCCTTGCATGATGTGTGCATTTGAAATCATTTGTTTCTTATCACTTCCGATCGTCACGGGACGGGGCTCGGATGTATTTGTGCACCCTATCGACCATATCAGCATCGGTGCAAGCTCCGATTACACACTGCACTGGTGATTGTCTAATTTACGTTCAGCTGAGCTTGTTAGACTACTTAAGTGAAATTAGTACACTTATCGTACTACTCGAACCTTCACATCCGTGCAGAAGCAGCGTTAACGATTCCAAAAACACCATAAAGGGTTCAATATACTGATCCGGTTTCACACCCGTCACCGTGTTAAGCTGCACATGTTTCTAGACGAGGTTGTGATAACTATACCGTACATACTTTTCTAGGATTGGAATGCTAAATCAATACGATGCTAGCCCAAAATCTACCAAATAGACCATAAGTATGGCTGTTAGCGGTTGAACTAGCACGAATTTGCATCTCGTGCTCCTATGAATTTCTCGCCTCAAAATCATAAAACAAGCAAAAATAGCTGTTAGCTCTAAAAATAGCAGAAATTTTACTGACATTTGTTCCTACATGCCTGTACCAGGAAAAATACAGTTTTCCTGGCGTTGGTTTCAACAAGGAGAGCGTAACATTGAGCTTAGTCCGTCAGCTTCAATCATGATGTGGTACATTTCATATTATTTCGAAACAATCCCATGAAAATGCGACCCACCGTGGGTCCGATGGAGCTGCCACGTAAGCTCGAACATTCGGCAGCCTCATCAGGCGGCCGCTGAGAGCGAGAGCGAGGCCGTTCTAAATGAAGTACGACACGAACACCAGTAACGGACACCAGCGGCGGCCCCAACCTGACCAACTCGAATGGGGAGCGTATGCGCGAATCGAACGCACGTCACGTCAGCTCCATCTCGTCCCATGCCCTGCCAACCCGACCAAGTGCCCTTTCCGTCCGTACGGAGACCGAGAAGTGGCCACTTCGTTGTTGCAACCACACAACACTCACGCATGTACACGTAGTACACCTTGCAGCTGGCGGGTCGTACAGTTTTCTTTCGCCTTCCATCATCGGACAAACGACTAAGCTGAATCTTGAAATCTCCCAAATGACCATGCCACCCAAAAGGCTGTGGCGGGCTTCAACTGGTGTGGCATGGAGCAGCCACACCGATTGCGCCACTTCCTGGTACCGCCCGTTAATTTGTCACGTTTCGTTCCAACGTTGCCGCAAACGGCCAATTACGCAACCATTTCCCACACGCTACCGGGTTGGTCGTCGTGAGGGCCCGTTGTGAAATGACAGCCGTACGTCAACCCAGCATGACCTTGTTCCTTGCCGAATCAGCAGCAGGATGACGTTGGTCTTCATAACGCCAACGCTTGATAACAGCTTGATAATTGATAACAGTACAAACTTATATTTAAATATTGTATGGAGACTATTGCTAGATTAAATCGCTGAATTTCTGAATCTCCGATTGTGAATTGTTTACTACTAATGTAAATTTTTAGTGAGAATTGTAGAAATACATAACAAATTATAGTTAAAACAAAAAAAACTCATAATATGATAGTATCCAAAACAAATTCTACTCTACTTGACCCCCATCATTAAGGCGTCATTACTTATGATTATCCACTCGAGGTAATTAGTCATGAAACTTTTTGTTTTTGTTTTCCCTCGTTTTTTTTTTAATTCTATAGTGATCATTTGAAATTGTATTACCATCGGGAGCATCCATTAACACAACGAGCTTAACATAAATCATCATTGTAGCTAGTTGGAACGATTTTTGAGCAATATTTTTGGCCTTCGTTTTCGTTTTTCGTTGCCGCTTTTTCTACTCTCTTTTGGCCAGCGGGTGACCGATAAAGAACAAAACGTGTCAAAAAACTGGATCATAATATGGCCGTAGAAATACTGAATGAACAATGAGAAAGAAATCGTACCTGTGTGTGGGAGTCTCTCGATGAATCGTCCAAGGTATCCCCTTTTGCTTAATTCTTAAATGCGATTTTTTAGCCAAAACACGAACGGAAACACCCAGCGAGAGAAGAACGAAGTTCAAATGAGTGGCAAAGCGGAAGAACATTAATTTTAAAAATATACACTTTCCAGAAGCTGCTTTTTACACGCCGTATTTCCTTTTGGCAGCTTCGGTTCTGTCGTCACCTATTCCACAACCGTTATATTCATAGATCGCCTCCGTTAGGAGAATGGACAAAAAATCGGTTTGTTCTTGTTCTATTACTTTTTTCTTAGATGTTTTTGGAGAAGGTAAGAGAAAAGATGCCCGAAAGGCGCGTAAACTTTTGCAATTAATCGTAATTGTTAATTGTAATTTCCAATCTGTGCGTTAGTGCGAATAAGAGCTAACAGGACGAGACTTATTTCCCTACGCGTTTTCTCATTTTCTTACAACCGGAAAGACATTTCCAACGTAGAACGTCTCCTTGCGAAAGCGCAGTGACGATTTCCCCATCGAATTGAAAGTTGTTTCGACCAACTTTAGGAACTTGCCTTTGCTGTAGGTTAATTTAATCGAGTTTCACGACTCGCGCCAGTCCCAAGCCGCGCTCCGCTGACAGGTTGAAGATTTGTTCGAGCACTATACATTCGAATCAATGCCGTCACCGCCGGTTGCCTGGGGTTCTTTTCAGTTCGGTCCCTTCGCGAAGCTTTTCGGCGCAGCTAATGAAGCTTTTAACGAGTGCCACCGCCGAAAGGCATCTCATTTTCAGCTCGACACCCCAAAAGAAACGAGCCACCCCCCGTTCGCTGGAGTCGGTTGGCGATGAGCGGGTCGTTATCACGTGAAATATTAATTGAAAAAGGCCATTGAAACTTTCTACATTAGCTTAGCCTGGTGAAGTACTGCGAATGATGCCGGCTGTAATGATGAGGGTAATCATAGCCGAAAAAATATGTTCAATGCAGCTTGATCCTAGTATGGATATATACACAACCTCAGTAAAATCACTTGAGATAGTGTAAATCGCAATAGTTTTTTTGTCAGAGCTTTCAAAATAGAAATTAAAAAAAATAAAATGCTTTAATTTTTTTTAATTGTTTTTTATGTTATATTTGCCTACACTCTTTAACATAATTTCCCATCGATATTGTTTGTATATAATAGAGCATGCATGCTACTATGTAGTATAGTTTTTTATATGATGTAAAATAGATTATACTAGCTTGTATTTTATAGTTCCAATACTTAAATAATCAGTTGATAATATATGCGATCGATAAAAATGTTTCATAATCAAATGTTCAAATGTTTCATAATTAACTCAATACTTGGCTCGGTTCCAATGATGTTTTATAAGAGCCAAGCACAAGAGAAACTTTCTTCATCAAACTATCATTTTCAGATGTGGTTGATGAGGCTAAACTGCTAGATTTATATTGAAGTACAATAATATCTATCGAAGAGAGAGGAAAATAGATTTATTGTTAGAGTTCATGAGTCAGCTTTCTACGACGATACTGAATCAATGTTACAACATTAAGCTATTCGTATATTAAGATCTTATGTTACACTCAGTGCTTGTACTTTCATAGCACTTTATGGTTGGGCAAAAGTTTTCATTATTTAAATAATTAAATTGATTGTTTTTTTTATTAAAATATTTTTTTAAATATTGAATTGCTAAATACAGCAGATCAGATACGGATAAATAAAATTAATATATAAACATTACATTTTATCAATTTGAAATGTATCATGTACAAGCCTTTTTAATGCTTAAAAGTTCTAAATTAAAAAAAATCTATGTGTTTGGTTTAAATACAAATAAAATGAAAACTTTAAATCACAACATATTTTCGATGATATTGAAACTATGCTTTTGTAAGAAGAGCGAGTGTGAGCATCATACCATAAAACCGGTTTATTTAGGCACGTTGTGTAGCGTATAAGGGTGTTTATCAAACGAATTAATGCTTCCGCGATGATCATTGACTTGTTTAGAACTTTTTGAAATGTATTTTGTACATAAATATATTATATTCTCTATATTTTCAGCAAATTTTCTTCATCCGATGCCGAAAGTGACGTTGCACCGGTAACGAGCGCGTGCACCACCATGCGTCTCCATCATGAACTCAGAGACGAATAATGTGGGCACAAAATGACATTTCTTTCAAACAGCCGAGCCCGAACCCTCAACGAAAGTAATGCTGGCTTCTATTGGCTTCATGGCCCGTCGGAAATCGACCACTTTTCTACACATTTTTGACGCGGTCGACTCATGCCATATGCAGGGTTTCCTAATCGCACACCACTGAAGGACGTTGGCTAGCATACGGGTACCAACAAAGTAGTCTTTTCACAGCGTTTACAGGATGTAAAGGGTGCCATTTGACACTCATAAAAATGGTCACTTGGATCGGCTTCGTGAAGTGGCTTTACCAAGGCGTATGCGGGTGGGACAGCCATGTTTGATTAAGGGATGACTTCTTCAACGTTTTGTTCCGTCTGCACACGGACGACAATTTCTAATGGAACGTGCCAAGCAGAGGGTAGAACTTAAAATAATAAAAATATGTACACCAATTTATTTCCAAAACCTTTTTCGCAATTCTCATCTGTCGAGTACATCTCGCTTTCCCGTATCGAGCTCAGTAGCAACCGGTTTTCGCCAAGCGCCTAATGTAGTAGGTGTGTTTCAATCCGCACTCGGGAACCGCACCTTTTGAACCTTTTTTGCTCGAAACCACCAGGGCACCGAAGAGAAGCAGGTGGCAGAGAAGCTTAACCTTTTCGAGAACCGTCTTTGCTTCCGTCTCCGTCGTTAACCACATCGATTCACATGAATCCTCGATCCGAGCTGATCCGATACCGGACCGAATGGTGTGTTGTTCTGTGTGCTTTTCTTGCTCCTTAGAGCGGACCAAATAAATATATCACATTTATCAAAACACACCCGTGCTACCAGTTGGAGATGGTGAAGGAGAAGTGAGAAGAATTACAAGTAAAAAAATCGATTACATTCATTGCCATTGTCCAAGTGCTGTCGGACCACAGAATGGCCCAACATTGGTGCCCCTTTGGATGTAATGTGTTTGGTCAGGTAAGGAAAACATGCCACCAAGGGTGTTATGGTTCGGGATTTATCTGGACATTATTTTTTATTGTTTTAAGCACAGATTCCGAGCTCCGGCTAAGGTGAACCACAACGACACAAAGTCGGCGGCAACATATGATGTCGTATTAAGCGATTGCGATATCTCTGTGAGGCTGAGGGTAAACATATTTTCCTCTCATGATCGAGATCATTCAGTTCAAGTGAAGCTTCTCAACGGCAGAACCATTCCAACTGACAGCTACTAATTCATCGACAAACATCAGCACGTCAAACAAATGCGTGTGTGGAATGTTGGGTCCGTTGTTGTCGTTGACAGGTACTACATAAAACTGGTCACTCTCGCTGGCGTCGCGTTATGTACTAAACGGAAAATTGGGAAGCAACAGGGACGCGCAAGACGCTGCGCCGGTTCGACCGCTGGCCACCGTATGCTTAAGCAGTGATTAATCGATCGTAATAAAATATCAATCAGTGGCGTAAACGCGCCGGAAGAGAAAGGCGAGCGAAAAGCCAGAAAGCTAAAATAAAGTACCGAAGATAGTGTCGAAGAGGGATATGGATAAACAGCCAAATGGTGGGAGAGCGAAAAAAAACGACCACATCCGGCTATCGCGCGGGAAAAGCGCTGGAAAGCCAATCGCCATGCCGAGCGAACCGAACGAACGAGCATCGGTTAGAGAAAACATAAATATTGCTCGCTCAAACACAATCCGTTTCGAGAGCTATAAATCTTGTTTTCTTTCGGTAGCGCTGGGAGGGTGTCGGGGCGTGTATTTTTCCTCGCTTATTCCCGCACCCAGTCGAAGATCCTTATCGGAAAGGTGGACTTTTCGCAGGGCACTGATCTGAGGGAAAGGTGATCTTTTGGCACTGATGCTCGAGCCTTGGCAATTTTTTCCCTGTCAAGTTTCATGTTCAGTTGGGAAAGTGTTCGTTTTTTGTGTAAAATTAAGTATCTCACTAAAAAATTATATGAAAAATTTCTGAATTAAACGCTAAGCATGGTGTGATATTAAAGATATTATTATGGGCTCAATTCCGATGTAGCTATTTATTCTAAGGTGTATGTTTTGATGAAAATAACTTTAATGAATACTCCATTTTAAGATTGAATAAAAACATACTCAAAATTTTTAAAATGGTATTTATTCAATTAAAAACATGTATATTATAACAATTGATACAATATAAAAAACCGTCAAACGTGAAAAATAATTTGAATTTTTCGTTGTGTTAACATTTAGCAATAATTGAAATGTACGATTTTGAAATTGAACGACATTCGTTATGTACATAAATACGACTCTCCAACATCTATCGTTTCTGTAGCTCCTCAAAGCCGGATCCTTTGTTTGACATTAAAAAAATCATCTTCGGTCGAGACAAAATGGCTGCAGATGAATCATATTTTGATGGGCTCAACGAACATCAACAACGCCTGCACGGACTCGGCTCAATAAAAATCATCCTAAAGTACCTCAAATTCGCTGTGTAATGCAATTATGACAACCGGAAGTACAGGGATAATTAATTGATCCGCAACCGGCGACATCCGCTGTCTTTACGACTTCCTTCGCCGTGACGCTTCCTCTTCCGATCGGCTCGTTTTCATGCTGCCATGCTCTACCCATCGATCGCCATCGGGGCGTCACGATCCGGCCGATTAAACGAGTTCAAATTATCTCCCTGCGCCCGAAACTCATCGACTGAAAACTCCCAAGTGCCTCCTCACCACCACCGGTGGTCAAGTTGTAAAACTCAAATGACTAGGACTAATTATTACCGAAGAGACCCACCACCCAGTCGGGCGGTGTGGTCGGAAAAGCTACACCACTCCGTGGTGGACGAACGCGAGAGAGATGCGAGCCGAAAATGTACGACAAGAAAATTCAATAATCGAAATTAATGTCGCAGAACGCAATCGGAGGGGATTTTCTGGCAGATCAATAAAAATCAATAAGTCCTGGCAGTCCTGGCTTTTTTCATGCTGCTCCCTTTTTCCGGATCAGAGATGAACGAGATACAGGGCCGAAGGGGCATGGCTCTGCTCATCGGCTCATCCTGTCCTTGTGCCGTCTTTGTTCTTCGTGGCGGTTCGATGGAGGGGCCCAATTTTTTTCCCAACCACCGTCTTACGCCTGTTGTTCTCGCTCGAGAATCTAAAGGTGGAGACAGGATTAAAGACGACAGTTTGGTTTTTGCCTCTTAAGCTCCATTACGCGGCGTCGAGGCATAGTGAGACAAAGCAGTCCTGTTGGTGGTTAAATTGTGTCACATTTTGTGATACGAAGTGGCAGGGAATTTTCAAATTGATACAACTTTACTCTAGAAAAAGAACAGTGATGATTTTTAAGAAACATCCAAATTTCCAACTCCTTCTGCATAACTCCAAATAAATGTTGATAATTCTCATTTAACACCCACTGTTTGGCTGTTTTCTCGTCGGAAAAGCACGCGCACCTTGCGACTGTTTCCGGTTTTATCAATTTCGCACCCGCAGGGTGTTCCTGCGGCACGAAGCTGCCCACCGGCGGCTGGCCTTATCGATTATCGTTACGATGTCGTCGTTTCAGTTGGCTGGGCGTGAGGAGCAAGCGAAAAATAAAACCCTCAAGCTCGAGCGGATTGGGCTGCAATGGCAAAAACCGACAATGCGAGTGAAATTAATGAATTCTACATTAATCGGAAATCGGAAATCAGAGCTTCGAGGGTGCGAATTGGTGCGGAAAATATTCGGCACGGTATTGCCCGACCGACACGGCTTCTTCTATGCGCAACACGTCTTCTGGTGGGGCATTCTGAGGCGTGTTCCGGATCCCCATCGAGCATCTCGAACGCTCGAAACGGTAGCAATGCTCGAGATCAGATAATGGGAAGGAGAACAAAATCCGTCCCGTAAGCAGGTCTAGGCCAAGGGCACCCCACAAGGGTGGCTCCACACAATCTTCCTTCCAGCTAAAGAGCTGTAAGACACCAGCACATCTACATCATTGGAAATTTTGCACGACGGTTTCCCCTAATCTGCACGTTGTCTCCAGCCATACTGCATGGAAAGCGCAGGTACTGAAATAATGGAGCTTGGGATTTTCCATCTCGCAAAATTCGCCCGATTCGCTCGAGGTGGTTTACGGAGGTGGTTCGAGTCGAAGGAATTTGCGGGATAGCAACAGGGCGTTGCGGTGAACGTGGAAAATCCACTTCCAACCGAACTTTGCAGCAGCCAGTCTTATCCTCGGTCTCTGGGGTTGTTGAAGAATATCCCTGCCATTGCCATTGCCGGATGTCTGAAAGAACGACGAGCCGAATCCTGTTCTTCTTCGCGCACGGTGAGCTATAAAAGCAGGCGTCTCGAAACCGGCGAAACCCCCCGAGGGACCCGTTCGTCGATATTTAGCGGAAATAGAAGCTTTAATAAGAAAACTTTACGCAGTGCAGTGTTAAGTGGCATGTTAGCAACCCAATCCCGACGTTTCGGGTGTCGGTGGTGGAAATTTGAACGTTTCTGCTGTTGACACACGTGCACGTACGTACGTACGATGCTATCGAACGCCGAAACGGATGCGCCGATTTTCCCGGGCGTGAAAATCGGTGGAATGTTGCTGTTCATTAGACTGCGGAATATGACTTCCGGGGAGGAGGGAAATTAAGCATAACATAAAATGGCATTCGAGATGAGGGCATCTATGGTGGTCGTATCTATGTTTTTGCACCACTGCCTTATAAAAGCGCCCTTAGCGTCGCCGAGCTTGGCGCAATGCGACGACAGGTATGACAGGGGCCATAAATGTTGATGATAAAAGTTTACTTTATTAGTAGCGGCATTAAAACGGGCGTACCGTTAAAGTGGCAGCACATTAACGGAACCCTTGCACCGATATGCAACGGGTCAGGGCAGCCACGTGAGCTGTTTTGAATGTCAGTTGAAGGTTTCAACAATCGACGCTGATAAAACACGATTCAAAACTTCTCTACGTCTGTGTGCCTGCTGTCACACAGCTACCACAGCAAAATGGGATCGCTTTGAAGCAATGGCCAACGCAATGGCAAGTAGCCTGACATAAAAATCAGTAAATAGCTACATCAAATATTCAGCCCATCTCTCCGGAGACCGCGTGCTCTACTTTGTAGGCGATTTTAGTGGTTTACACTACTTTGTCCACACGGTGTGCCAAACCACCCGGAGCAACTTCGGACCGGCAAGGAAGCCGGTCCCATTTTGATGCTCCACTTTTCCTACTATCACAATGCCCACCATATTGCCACCCGGTGGAGGGGGGGGGAGTAGAGAACCGGTTGGGTGGGCTTGCCAAGGGGCCATGAAGTTTTCCACATGGCCGACATGGCCGGGCCCGGAAGGATGGAAGGGAACGGTCCGGACCGAGCTTAGGGACCCGTTATTGATCGCCGAGCCCGTCTGCTCGCGTACGAACGAACACCAGCGCGATAAGCTTCGCGGAAAAAAAGCCCACCCCCCGCCATTGGAACCGAGTGGGGCTGGAAAAGCGTGCCAGCAGCGCGCGTTGTTGTTATGTACAAAGGCTCAACATGGTGACGGAAACTCGCGCGCGGCCTCGAGGTGGCTGCAGTTTGCTGCTCTCCTGGACACAAAGTTCGTTTAATCGTGCCCACAAGCGGCGCAATTTTCCTCGGCTAACGTATTTCTTGTTTTTTTTTATTTTGTATGCTTGGACAAAAAGCGAACCTGAAAATACATCGCATAGGCACATCATGAGCATAAATAAATAAGCACGTTTCTTGTGTGATTTCGTGCAGTATTTACAGCGTTCTGGGCGAGTTCTCGGTTAGCAGTTGTTCGTTTGGCGGTTAGAGCGCTTGAAGTAGAGCAGCTAAAACCCTTCATACACGGGTAGATAAATCCCATCAGGCCTTCTACCCATGTGCGGCTTAGATAACAACGTGATATGAGCGCCGAAATGAGCCGAGCTTCGATCAAGTTGAACCGCCAAAAAGGTCTACGGTTCAACGCAATCGCTCACGAAACGATCGTACCATTCGTGGGGGTCGTAGCCTCGGATCTTTCGAAAGTTGAATTCCGACGTCTCGGTGGCGGTTTAGTCGTCTCTAATCAATAAACCACACGAAATCGGTCTCCTTCGGTTGCTCGCAAACGGCCGCTGTGGTTGATTTAGAGTTGCCAACCGAACTAGGACGGACAAACGCGGGTGGTTGGGGACGGATATTTTTTTTTTGTTTCTTCTCCCACACCATCAAAATGCGCCTTAGTGTTGGTGGCGAGCCGCTGTACTGGGGGAAAAGCAAACTAGCAAATTTAAGTGTTTCATTACGCAGCTGCAGCGAGGGTGGAAATCGTCTAATTCGGCCATGAAACACCCGCCCACGCGTTTCTCTCGGCCAGCCACCCACCCGAAAGTGGGTGGAACGTTGCAAATAGTATTTCGCACATCGTTTTTCTAACGTGCGCAGTTGTTGTGCATCGCAAAGGGCTGCATTCGGGCAGAAACCCACGAGGGAAAGCAGCTCCGTAGCGGTCGCGAGTGATGGCGAGTGTGAGAGAACGGAAAGGAAAAGAAGAAAAATTGGAAGAGAGCGGACAAGCGACGGCGTACGGAAATAGGACGCAGGTAGAAGAAAGCGCACCGACCGGCATGAGAAATAGGGCGCAAAATGTGAGGGAAAACGACCATTTGCAGGTGTGTGTGTGCGTGTGTGTTTACGCTCGTTTGTGGGCATAATGATGCACACACACACGCACACACCGACACGGCAAGGCCACAATCCTATTTGGAAGGATGCGGATGGAATTTATTTGTGCTGCATTTGTGAGCGCATTGATTTGCAAAAATGCATCCCTCTGGTAGAGCAAAAAAAAAGGGGGCTGCCGGCTTCGTGAAGGCTGCGGTCCTTTCGCAAACCCATCCCCTTTGGGAATCGATAATGCAGGGGTTTTAGACGGGGACTGTTCGATCCCATTCGGATGGTTTTGCACACACGGACCAGCACCAGGCGCGGCCAATTAGTGCCAGAAAAACACCAAAAAGCAGCGCCAATTGAGCAGGCCACCCTCAGCAGGGAAGCCAGTGCGCCAAGCGGAAGAAGATGAAATAAAAAAAGAGAAAAAGAAACACCGATGGAGACGGAGATGGTTTTGGGGAAACGTAAAACGGTTGTATTATAATTTGCGCGCTGGCTACTGCGTTGTACAAAAATCCAGTTGCGACGCCGTGCTGCCAACAACCGGGCGTTCGGTTGACCCTGACGGTCCAAGCAACCACGACCACGAGGGGGTTTACAGTGGGCAATGGGCGAAGGGACGCGCGAACGAACGAACGCGTGAGCGAGCACGCGAACACGTGACTGTTGCGCGCGCGAACGAGATGCCAGATGCCTCAGTCGAACCCGAGAGCGCGCGCTCCTATATATCGGTGGCCAACGCTGTGTCCGTCCGTGGGTTCAAAGCGGGGAAACGCACGCGGTAGAAAGGGGTGGCTGAAGGGCGGCGGCCAGTACATAAGGGCGCATACCGGAGCGTTCGTAGGGCGGGTTGCGTGCTGGTGGTGCGACGACGCGTTGTACATAAGCCACGTAGATACGGTTTGGCTGTGGCGTCGTTGCCGGGCGTCGAATGTTGGTGCGCGCTTATGTAGTGCTGGCAAAAACCGGGTGGCAGGCTGAGCGTCATCGCTTCGGGTGCCGCGCAACCCCAAAACCCAAGGCTGCATGTCCCCGTCGCCGACCGGAACGGTGGGGCGCGAGTTATTTTCGTTTGTGGCGAAATCAAAAAAAAAAAAAAAAGAAATGCTTCGAAACACACAGGTTGACTTTATTCTGCCAACTATCCGGGGCCGCGAGTTTCGACGATCGCTGGACGCGTGGGATGCACGATCGTGCACTTCCAAAGCTAGGAGATGGGAAAACTTGTGCCCCCCCCCCCCCCCCGGTCCGCTCCATCGGGGAAAAAGGAAAATTGGGAGAGCAACGGTGGCAAAAAAATAATTACACCCAACGTGACGCGCGAGCACACATCCGGCTTGGTGCGCGATCGCGATCGTTTCGGCGTGTCATGATCGCGGAATGTGTTTGTTGCCCGCACAAACGCACACACACACACGTGCATTCTCGTGTGGTGATCGTGCGCGCTGACACACACACACACGTACACAAACGCGCCCCCAGGGTGTGCTCTTCACGGTGTTTTCTTTCGTTCGCCTTCTTTCCAAGCTCCATCGCGTGTGCTGGTGCGATTTTCACGTCGCCAGCGTCGCCCGAGGGAAAAACTGTCCGACGATCGAGTGATCGTGCGTGTGGTGGAAAATGAAAAGCTGACTCGCTACTGCGTTGTTGGTCGATCGTTCGTCCTAC
Organism: Anopheles nili; assembly: GCF_943737925.1. Taxonomy (NCBI): domain Eukaryota; kingdom Metazoa; phylum Arthropoda; class Insecta; order Diptera; family Culicidae; genus Anopheles; species Anopheles nili. The sequence continues at coordinate 16,260,158 of NC_071291.1, forward strand.
ACATGTCTGCAGGAAACAAACGGACCCTCGGAGGGTTGAAAGGTTGCTGATCGCGACGTCTCCATCGCGAGCTTGAACAGAGTGTGCGCCTTTTCACCTTCAGCAGGAGGACAAAGGTCGTGCACGATTGAGGGTTTGGAAAGGAGCGTTTGCTGTGAAAGGGCGTTGTTTACGCGATATTGCAAACGGGCCACGAGCCACGCACAAACACACGCACGCACGCACGTTTCGGAACGTGGCAAATGGGGCGACAATCGGGTGATGGGTAAGCAAAAAAGTTATAAATAAGATCATAATTATACTCGCCCGGGTCGCACATAAAACGGAAGCGCACCACACGCCAAAGCGAGACGGGGCGTGTGCCGATGAAAGCGAGATAGGGCAAAGACGATGGGCTTCTTGGGTGTGGCGCAGTGGGAAGTTGCTGGCCGAGGACGGAAAGGAGCTGTACATACAGATAAGAAATGTACCACTCCCAAAAACACCCCACCGTAGCATGGGGGCTGCGTCACGGGATCGGGTAATGATCGTTCGGGCGTTGGGATCGCACAAAACATCGCACCGGAGGCTTTTGCGATCGATTATTTTTTACAATCGAATTTTACGATCATTTTTCGGTGTTTTTTTTTTCTCGCTGCTACTGCGCTTCACATTCGCCCTTGCGAAAGCATTTTGCCCTCAAGGGATGCGCAAATGATGAGCCACACGAGAAGGGATTTTGGGATCTTCAGGAAGGCTCGCAGACTTACGCACACACACACATGCACACAGCGACAGACACACCGGCCTGAGGGCATTTGCGAAGAAAATCTTAGCACGCTGCAGCAGGGTTTTATGTACCACCGATAGACGCTCCGAACGGCTCCGGTTTCGAGTGCCTGTCTTCCGGGGGTTGGAAGGTGCCTTTAGAAACTCGGAAACTTGTTCTTCAGCATTTTCCTTCATTCTCTCCTTCTCCTTCTCTCCCATCTCTTCGTTTCCCCCGTTCATCCGTCCGTCGGTCCGTCCGTCCCTTAAGATGCCAGTGTGTGCACGCTATCGGTCCGGGTGTGCCCTTCCGCTCAGACCGATCGGTCCGCGCCCCGTCGTTAGGCGTTTGCTAGAATCCCTATATACAACGCCGCACGCACGCACACAAACTCGCAAACGCTCGATTTATGCACTTGGCATTTTCATCCAGCCGGGCAAAGATCTCGACCCTTGTGCTGAGCTGGCCGGGTATTTATCACGCATCCCCTGCGGTTCTCTCCGGACCCCGTGCACGATCGTCCACCGTCTCCCCGGGGACTCCCCCTTCCGGCCGAAGCCATAGGGCTTTAGGGCTAGGTATTGGAGGCTCGCTTTTCGTTCGATTTTCTCCGCGCTCTGATGATGGTTGCACGCGCGATCGCTGGTCGGATTGCAACCGGGGTGCATTTCGCTCGCAGCCTGAGACGTGGATGAGAAATGTGTGCTACTACAAATCGGGTTTCGGTGTGTTGGTGATACCGGATGCATCCGGGAGTCGACCCCTCGGGGTGTGCTAGGCGCATCGCTCGAGCGGATGATTACGTTGACGTTTTTACTAGGAGAGGAAATAAAAATGCTGCGCTGTTGCGCGTCCGTGGGTTTGTGTGTGGGCAAAATCAGGAATTTTTACTGCACGAAGGTTGGTACATAACGCGATACTGCAGACGGCGGGAGTTTTATATTTTTGAGCGAACCACGTAGAGCTTTTATTTGGAAACTATATAAGGCGAAGAAAAAGGTGGACGAATTAACTGGCTTAATGAGTCATACATCATTTCGTATGCAGATATTACATGTTTCTATCGAATCCTTCATGACTGGGGGGCTAATTTAGATTTATTTCATTTTAATTTTCGTGAAAAAAACATTTGATTGAATCTCTGTTTAGATCTTTTTTAACACAAAAGTATGACGCTACCCGAAGAAAGAATTTAGCCAGAATTATCGTAGTTAATTTTTATGTATTGCTTCGAAAAAGCGTTCTCCAACATGCCTACCCTTCGGTCTTCGGGCAATTTCATTTAAGAGCCACAGTAGGGCAATACTCCAATAGAACCGCTGCCACAATCTAACGCAAGTAGCACGGCAGCTCGCCGTGGTCAAACAAATTAGCCTGCACCCGTAGAGATCAAACATCCACCCGTCGATTGCCGTATTGCACCCGTTCTAAAATCCATGGGAATTTCCCAATTTAGGCCTCGCTTTGAGGCCCTCTGAAAGTCTCCTCTAACTCGCGTGGTTTCCAACGGTCCGCCAATTCCAAGTTGCCCCGAAAGCGATGCACACGGGGGCGAATAATGCATACGTGCATCTTCTACAACCACCCACGGTGCCACCGCCCCCACGCGAATGCCCCACACGCGAATAGCATCCCTCAACATCGACGTGTGGCGGAAAAAAAGAACGCGATCGTGTACCACACGGACGAGAGGAATCGTTCAAGCGCGGCTACCGCTTGTTGCACTCGCGCCTGGCAAGATTTGCAAGCGATGCACAAAGAAGAGCAAATTGCGCAGTAAGCATCACGCCAAACTCAACACATACAGCCGCGTGTGGCGGTTCAAATGGATCGCGAGCTGGATCGAGCGTGGGCACGCTCACATTCATGGGCGTTATAGTGCGGGAGGGTTGAAATGGACCACCAGGGGGTTGTTGCGAGAGGCTGCCGTGAGTCATTGCGATGGTGGTGGAACCTTTCACGTTCTCGCTGGGGTATTTTGGGGTTAAAACAGGATTTCGGATAAACCCACGGCGGGTCGCTCTCATGCCTCGGAGGCTCCTTGTTTCGTTCTTTAGACGGGGCAAAACCAACGCTTGTAGAACGCCGTTTCAATTCGTCGAGGTAGACGCAGCAGGATGTAGAAGAGACAAACAATAAACAAACACTGATGATGTGCAAAGATCGCAGGTTGACCAATTGGGAGCTCGTTCCAAGGACGAATCTGACTAGAGCGTAGCTGGATTTGTTTGGATTTGGTAATCATCGTTTAGAGTTGGATAATTTCCTTGTTGAGGATTTCACATCCTCGAACTGGGCTTAAACTGAACTGTAAGTACTCTTATAACCTTCTGCAAGATAATTGACTTTCTTGCACGAAGTGGAAGTTTTACTCATCCAAATAGACGCGCGATGGAAAATGTCATAGAAGGAATGCATCCGCTAATCGTGTTTTCTTCGGTGGAAATGGAAATAATTATGCAACTTCTCGTTACAGCTTAATGTCGTTTCTAACGCCACTCCGATCGAATTCTAACTTTGTTAAGAGTGTCCATTAAATACGACCGATGCAGCACGTACGGAACTGGGCACTAATGAAGTTTAGCTACGTTCCGGTTTTCGCTCTACCCCTGCCCGATAGCCGGTACGTGATCTGTTGAAGGTTTTTAATCTTGTGCTGACGTGCTCCTATCACGCCATTCGGTGGAAAGTTCGCTAGCGCGCTGCGTAGATGAACGTGAACGGTGGGAATTGGTGGGAGGTTTAATTAAAAAAATAAAACAACCCAACCTAGCGAGAGCTTCAACAGGTCCAGCGGAGGGCCATCGAAGACACCGAGAACCGATAGAAAATGGAAACGAAGGGTAAAACAAAAAAAAATAGAAACAATCTCGAAACTTCTGGTCCGGTAACACCATCCACCTGTTTCGGGCAGCGTCTTTGGGCATTCGTCTCCCATTTCCGGTAAGAAGATCTACTCGTCGCGGCGAAGTCACCCAGCCGTTTCGAAGGGAAACGGTGCGCGCGCGCTCGCGGATCTCTTCGGCAAACGAAGCAAATAATTAAAATTTCCTGACCTTGCCCGGGAAAACTCAATTAAAAGTGCTACCAGGGTTGCTACTGCCAACCCTTCCGTGCTGGGATCGAGCGAAAAAGGGTTACCGGTGGGAGGGGGGATGGAAGGATAATTTTTCGTTGACTCGATACTTCCGGCCGGTGGAGAGGTTCTGTTAAATGACTCTATTGGGGTGACAGTTTCGAGGAGTGGCGATTTTTTTATCTCTCCTTTCAACGACACGCCGCAAGAGACCGTTTACAGGGGTTTGTAGAACGAAAAGCTCTTCGAAACTCGGAAGAAGTTTTGAGATATCTTCCCACGAAAACAATCTTTTTCAAGGGCTTACACGGCTTCCGGACGGTCGGATTCCTCTCCGTTTGAGCACTCGCAAGGAAATCATTTCATCGAAATCAATTTCCGATCACGCAACATCCTCGTTTGAAACGCCACCGGAACCTCGGAGTGTTTAACGAGCGGACCCAAGGGTCAACTCCTAGGGCACCATTTCAGGATCCGACGGGACTGGCAGGGTTTTTCAGAGAGGTCATCACGATAGCGGCCAGGCCACCAGACAGGTGGATCCCGAAATTCGCACAACCGACCCAAGCTCACGTCCGCCATGTCTCCGGTCCTAGACAAATAGATTTCACCGCACGCATCCTCCGAACCCGGTTCGACCATATGGGACTCGGATCGGGAGATCCTCATCCACGCAAATCACGTATAATGCGACCATTACGCTGACCGTGTACGAACCAGTCCGGGTGCCGTGGCCCATTACATCCCCGTTACGCCGATTCACCACGCAAACACCTTTCCGGGACTCCAGCGAACTCTTATAAATCAGAGCACCAACGTACCGGGCACCCAAATCAAATCCCACCCCAACAAGGATGTGAGTGGGAGAAAAAAAAATCCCACCCCACCGATGACCGAGACCGATATCCTCCGGCCACTGGGTGGTCGGTGCGAAAATGCCTTACCCTTCTCATCCTGCCAGGCACGCAAAGGGAGCTGTAACAAGTGGCGAATGAATTTGAAAGTCAACCAAGCGGAGATAATTTATGTGGGTTTATGATAACTTTATTTAACTTTGGACACAAAACAAAACTAAGCCATTACGTCCTGCCCGTCGTTGGGCCACCGAATGGACCGCACCAACGGGAGAGAGCGAGAAAAAAAACACGAAAGGATCATCCAAAGATGCGGCCGCTGGTCACCCGTGACATCATTTGCTTGCGCAAAGAATCGCCGAGGATGGCCTGAGGACGGGACCGAGATGAGATTTTATGAGGATTTTTCCCCGGGTGCGCTTACGGCGCCACATTTGCATACGATCCGCATATGATGTTTTATGGTAAACGAAGAAAAAAAATCGGTTCCTTCCCGGAGTCCTTCCCGGCTCGTTTGCTTGTATCGCATCGATCTCGTGGATGCGCAGTGGAAAAAGGGTGCTTTCGTGGGGTAGGCTCGGGGAAAATACGCGACATTTTTCCTACTTTAGGTGCGTGTGTGCTGGCCGAGTTGTTGGTTTTTTTTTCGGAAGCAAAATTATATGCACGCTTGCCGTGCCGCCATTGTTCCGGTTGAATATGTTTTCTCGGATAATCTAGCCGAAATGGGAGAGTGCCGGTAGTGCCGAGCCGACGAGCCCGGTAGCAGATGTTGGCACTGTTTGGGACATTCCTCTGGCTCCAATGGGACGTTAAATGGCCGGTTGGCAGGCCACATGATGTATGATTGAGCAAGGTTACTCCACCGGTGAGGTCAAACATCCTAGGGGTTTTACTAAGCCACGGAGGCGATTCCATCTGATCCTCGGGGAGTCAGGCGTGTCCTTCGCATCGGTGGAGAGAGGTAAAAATATTATTTCACCATTTTTACCTATTTTCGTCCAAGTTTGGAAGGTGTGGGATAACGTTAATCAGGATGTTAGGAGGATTTTCGACTGAGAACAGGACGACATGAGATGTGTTACATTACTCGAGTCGTGTGATATATGAAGCTAAGGGATGAGCATTAAGTATTCCAATTGTTTAGTAAAGTGCAAATATACGTTACCAACTGATGGATGAAATTGAAATTGGAAAGCTGGAGCCATATTCGGCTTCTTAAGTGATGCAACAAACATCAAGTCTATTAAAGCTTTTTTGACTTGAAATTTCACTTAGCTGGATATTGGAGCTGGGACTCATAGAGACCATAGAGTTTATACTTTAGATTGAACTATTAGACGAAATACATAAATAGTAATAATATATACTTATCGTGGCTTTTTTTTATTTTAGAGAATACTTTATCTTGAGGATCCTTTTAGAAGGTCCATGATTGTTCATTTCATTTTATAAGTTCAGTTACAAACATTTGAAAATATCGGTGTTTATTTGGTATATATTTCTTCTAATAGGTTTCATCGTCAATTGAGTGTTGATTTGTACTCCTGCCAACAATCGGATATAAACATTCCATTATCGGTGTCATGCACACCGCCAAGTATATTAATTTCCTTCCCAAGAATATGGTTTCCCCATTCGGGTGGAAACTAGCACGTCATCATTAGCAAAAGTTCGCCCGTCACCGGTATCGTAAAATCATATGTCCAACGTCCAAGACGCGCGAGCGTGGTAGACGAAACCGTGAAGACGCGTAATAAAATTCCACCCATTCCCATCACACAACGATTGGGCCGCGGAAGGCGACATTTTATCGTCCTGTCACGGGCCAGGGCTGATTTTAATGCCCACCCAGAGCCGGCGGAACAGCTGCCGTGAGCCGTGAGCCGTGAGCGAGTTGGGTTGTCGACTAAAACCGTCACGTCGAGTGGGAGGCATTGCTGATTTCATCATGTTCTGAAATTTTAATGATTATTCCACCAACCAACCAACCCGACCATCCACCTCGACCTATCTCCTCCACCGTTCACTTGACGATCGTGCAGATAAGACGCCGGCTCAGCACCTGAAGGATGGCTTCACTTACCCTCGGTGGGCGGAAAAAAGTACCCCACCAAACTCGGCACTCGGCTGGTATGCGGAAAATTTGCACGTGGTTTTTCCGTCGTGAGGCAGTCTCAGACCACCGGTAACGATTGTTCTAATTAGTCGCTTTATTTAAATTAACTTTTCATTACTTAATCTCGGCTCCGAGCCTAAGCCCAACCGGCAAGAGATCCACGAAAGGGGGAATACCGTCCTGCTCCACCGGATACGGAAACGGTGTTGCCAAACTTCAAATCGAGCGGCAAAGATGTTTCTCGGGCGCAGGGCGACAGAAACCACCCACCCGGAAGGATGTGCGAATGTACCGCGTTTGGGCAAATATTTGGCCACCCTCAAGCCACACGGTGATTTTCCGGGGGGCGTAGCTCTCTCCGTTTCCGGGGCAACCACCCCATTGGCAGGCAAGCACGTGCACAAATGACTGTATGCTGAAATATTTATAACAGTTAATTAAATTAATTTAAATTACACCGAAAACGGTGCGACGGAAAGGAGGAAGCGCGATGGACGCGACCTCAGCGAGAGCCTTTCTTATTATTTTGCGTTGCGATCCTGGGGAGGTAAATTTACGTCGAGCTTAGGAAGCGGCAGGATAAACGAAAAAAAAAGCAACTCGCACTTGGTTCCCTTTTCACGGCGCGCTGTCGCAAATTCGCAGTCGGCCAAAGGAATGACACCTAACGGTGTGTACGTGCGTTACGGCGAGTATTTTTCACCGCAGCCCTCGCCAAGGGCCTGTTTCAGCAACGAGTCTGCTTTCTGCAACGTGTTTCCGGTATCTTAGTGTTGTGTGATTCGGTAGAAGAAGAAAGCGAACCGTGGTCTCTTGTGACGGGAAATCGTACGTCTTTAAGCAAGCAAAAGTGAATGCTTTTCCTTGCGGTGTAATGGAAACGCCTGATAATGAGCAAATGTTTTGCTAGTGGAGACGCCACAGTCATCTCGAAACGTGCATTATTATGTTGGTTTTTCCATCGGGGTGGTGAAAATATATACGGACTGTTCTTTTATGTCGAAACGTTTTTTACAAATGTTTTCAATTCATAATCATGCAATTCATAATCATCAATTCATTTACAAATGTATTCATAATCATGCTCAAATGAATACGAACAAAGAACATCACTTGATTACATATGCTCATGCATGGTTTTTAGAACATAAGAACCAGCTTTACTAGAATCGAGTTGAAATTCAATAACTAACATGATTGAGCTCGAAAATTGGAGGCGCATTTGCTGGCAAATCCTTTTGATCTCAATTGTACCATAACTCACGATAGCCTCGATTTTCTAGGGTCATGTTTTTTGCCAATCAAACACATCGCCAAAGCGCCTGCTACGTCGAGCAGGCTGTGCTCCAATTCAACCCAGCTCGTCTAGCAGCATCTAGTAGTCGCGGTAGATGCTACCCAACCACAACGCATCTTCCACACGGTTTCATCGTTCCACGTGTGCATGAGGAAGGAAAGCAATGCATACATAAATGCCGGATGTGGAAGAACCCCGCACGGACTTCCTACGACGCGTCGATCCGCGGCCGAATTGAGGGCTCAAAATTTGGCAACATTACGTATTCACGGCATGCCACGGTGCTCGTTGTGGTGCGGCTTGGCCAGGCTTGCGGATCGCAACGTAATTGAAGCTATCCATCTTATTTGGCGATTGGTGGGGTGGGAGATCCTGACCCCATGCTGGAGCTTCCCGCATAACGGGATGAGAAATCGGTCCAGCCGGTGAAGGTGAAGTCATCAACGCATGATGCCAGGAGACCCGAGGCGCGATTCTGCAGCAACACAAGCCCTAGCTAGCGATGTGACGTTGAATAAACTCACAAAACTTGTACGGAACCGTCCCTTGATTCAGGGATCAGCGACGGTGGTGCTAGGACATGGATTAGGGTACAGCTTTACGACACGCCCGACTCAACTACTTTCACACCAAACCGCGGCTCCACCAGCTAGGGGTTACTAAAGGAAGCAATTTCGCGTGCAACCCCAAGAAATCCGCGTTTGCGGATCGTCAATCCTTGGGAGCAGTCGCTTCGCACGCCGCCGATGGAGTGTGAGTTCATAATTTCAATATTGAAATTTGCCACCTCCGGGACCCGTTTCGGTTCCTTCGCCGGGTGCCAGCTATTTGTCTTTGAGTTACGCAAAATGCAACATGTGGAATCGATCGATTATGAGTGGCTCATAAAGGCGGTGGTTGGGGTGCCGGAGCTCGGAATATCCTTGCTAATCCACAACGCAAATAAACCTAAACGCGAGACCGTTTTCCCGGGAGGAGCGCCGGCGGAAAAAGCGATTACAATGGAGTGGATCCCCCGGGTGGGTGTACGATTATTCAAATAGCGGCAACAAATTGTCTTAAAGTATCTCTACGGTGCATTAATTCAAAATCAGTTTTCGGAAATCGGTTTCCTCTTTGCTCGAAAATTTGGGCCATATGCGAGCTAGCAAGGAGCTTCGAACGAACGTAATACAGCTCCTCCAGAACGTGCTTTTGTGGCTGCCAGAGTGAAAGAAAACCGTTTAGAACGTCTCGCCTTACAAGTGCCATTTTATCTCTCCTTCAAGCCGGCTCCTAAACAATAATTGTCCATGAATATCACATTGCCATTGTAATAAATTTAGCATTTCTCTTCAAGAAATAACTTCCGGCGAAGAGGAAAAAAAAAAGTAAACCAGCACTCATAATACAGCCACCAACGGATCGAATCATAAAACTCATCTCGAACAATAAGGCACCATAAAACACTCCCCACCCAGTGGGCGGAGAGATGGGGCCGCAGCGGGAAAAGAATTTCCTCCACCCATTTGTCTTGGTCAATTGAAGTCAATCGGCATTTGGAGTCCTCGCCGTGGCCCCCGAAAACTCAACCACGATCATCAAACAGGCGACAGCTGGCGGTGCCGTTTCGCTTTGGCAAGCTGTTGTCAGGCCATTCTTTCCCCAAGAATGGGCAGAAAACAACTTCTCCCTCAGCGACTTGGGAGCAAAGCTGAGCGGTTATATTGAAATCGAACGCAATAGTTTTTGCCCCCGCTCGAGAAGGAAATAAAACGAGCCTCCATTAGGCAGATAATCAACTGGCTATTTATTAAAGCACGCCGGTCGCTTTTTTGCCGGCGGAGGGCTTTGCAAAGCATCCCATTTTCAAGGGACGCAAAGCTTTTCCGCGGCCGAGTAAGAGTCACGTCAACAGATTCCCCTCCGTGGAGCTTGGCAGCAATTATGCTGCTGTTGATCCGAAAACAGGCTGCATTTTTAATGAGCGGTCGGGCTTGCGTGGGCTCCGAATAAAGTCGTTGATAATGGCCGCTGTTCACTGGTGGAATCTTCGCCCCCCGGAATTTGCCACTGGGTCTGCACCGTTGATTAAGCAACCGGAAAATAAATATTTACTCGAAATTCTCGGGCGCTGTTTTTCGCGCTTCATACGGTCGTGAAAGCACGCCGTGGGGGTGTGCAGTAAATTATCTTGTAAGCTAACATGCTGTCGAGCTGCTGTTTTTTTTTCATGTTTGTTGGTCAGGTGCTAATTCTGCAAAAATATTGTATTTAAATCTTCAACCTTTGAAATGTAAACAAAAATACACATTTTCAAATGCTACATCCAATTGTTAAAGCAACGGTATTATCCATATCATGGCCTACTTTTCTTGTAAGGAAACAAAGGATACCAAACGATCGTCCTGCCTATCGGGTTGCACTGCCCCAGTGGCACTCGTTTTAAGGACATGCAAACACGGCCATCATTGTTATGACCACTCCTGCAGCCGGTCCATTTGATTGCCATTTGTCACGGCTAGTTATCGGTGCGATGGGCTGCGGTCGCTTTTGCTAATTTCCACCGATCATCGCTCGACACCAGCGGGACGCACATTTCTGTTTCGCACCCCCACGAAATACGCTTTTAAGTGCCGGTTGACGGTGGCATTGGTGGAAAATTTATAATTACTACACCAGATGAGCAATTAAGATTTGGTTTGCTTTATCTGTCGCTACCAGATTTCCCAGCATCCGAGACCAAGAACCCCCGTCTTCCCAATCCACTGCCAAGGATCCTTGGTTAGTGACAGATAAAAATGGGGGCTTGGCAAAGAAAAAACCTCGAAATCGACCCACACAAAAAATGATCCGTCCTGGTGCAGGGGATGATAAAAAAATATCAAATATTCCATCCGTACCACAGCGCAGGGATGGAGATTTTTCAGCTCCATCCAACACACTCGCATTTGGCACCGTCTAGCGGCCAAGGACGCGGGCACGCAGATAGCAGGATCCAAATTTCTTTTAAAGTATTTTTCTCCCTCCGACGAGCGCTCCGAGTTTGCCCTTAGCCATCTTGAAGACGCACCGATGCTAGAGCGCTTTTTCCTTCACCGGTTATTGCTACCCGGCTCAACTTTTTTTTCTCCCTCGAGGTCTAAGGACCTCTTTTTTTGGACTGTTCGCTTTCTTTGGGACTCCCGTCAGCCGACAATTCTACGCAATTTGCATAATATTATCTCGTTTTTCGTTCGCCACGCGCTCGCATCGTTTGGGATAGGTTTTTCTGATATCCCTCTTTCTCTCTCACACACACTTTTTTGTCAGCCTCAGGGCTCCCGGCCAACCCGGTCCTTACAGCTGACCATTAGTCCTCGACGGTAGCCTGCGAGCGACGCTCCTTGCCAAGGGTCCTGCGACGCGCCCGGTTTCGTCAAATTTATTCGTATTTTTATGCGCCGCTTGCGCTCGAACGCGGGCCAGCTTCCGTGGCGGGTGCGATTTGCTTTTCAATTTCCATTTGCTAGATGACATTTCCGACCGGTGGCGGGCAGCTTTATGGCCGCCTCGAGCGCTCGTTGCCTGCGTGCCTGCGACGGTGAAAAGCTAGTGCGGCGGGGAAAAATTCTTCAGCTCGTCGAAGCGGTATACTACTTGAAATCGTTCGGCTTGGCAGACACTTGTCCTGCGCCATGAAGTCCTTCGGTGGGGTGTCGCTCGAATTGATTGTTTTTAATGGTGCAATCGGTTTCAAACGTGACCGGGGCTGAGAGACAGCTTTTCTTTAGCAACGTTAATGGTGGAGCGTTGTGGCAAAAAAAAACAGCATATTGTGAAAAATTTTATTAGTCTTCTAATCTCCCGGGTGCGTCACGGTCATGCTAAATGTTCGAAATGGAAATTAAATCGGCTTTCTTCGATTCATCTAATCGCATTTGACTCGAGAATGTTATGGCAATGCATTACAACCTTCAATATGTCCTCACAAAATATATTTTAATGATTTGTTTTATTTTTATTTCTGCTTTTATATACGATGCTTCATGCAATTTATAACAAATTATTCATTTTTAGTTAGTTGGTATATTTGAAGAAATCCTTTTAGCGCATTTATTTACAATCTGTTGTTGAGTATTTTTGATTTTCTATCTAACTTCTAAAGTTGATATCTCCATGGACCCTCGCTAAAAAGGCACCTTTCACACTCAATAATCATAAAACAGACCATTAACGATAAACTTTTTCCCGCTTTTTCATCGCAAAGCCGCATTCCAAACCGATTCATATTTTCCCCTCCACGCGCATATGTTTTCCGGAAATAATAACACGGACGCTCCTGATCAGCACAATCTCTGCTGTGTTGTCCTTCCCACCATTATTCCTCGAATCCAATGAAATCGAACATTTGCTTTCTCATGCCGTTCATCGTCAATATTATTGCTTTCTGATCCTGCCACCTCTTACGCCGAGTCGATACTCAGCGAAAACTTTCTGCTGCCCTTTTGATGTGGTCCCCTTCCGGGCGCGGTTTAATATGATTTTTGATGAATGTAGCGAAATCATCTTCAGCCGAATTGGGAAAGTTTCCGCTGCGTGTTTGCGTTCTTTTTCTCGAGCGAGCAAGCTCGTCTGCCCTGCAAGTGCTTCCTCGCCATCTGTCCTCACCGGGGAAAGGCGCTTAAAAGTAGCCGGCGATATTCGATCTGGCTGGTGATCGCGGTACCAGGACGCCAAGGGATGGGAATCGAAAAAAAACAGACGAAACAAAACGACAACATTTACTTTTGCTCGACGGTTTGATCGGATCACTTGGAAAGGTAAACACGGCCACACGAGCAGCCCATCGAGGGCGGAATGCTCGCCTTCCTAAAAGCTGCAGCAATAAGACAACCCCGGCGAGAGACTGACGACGTCGACAAGGACGACAAAACGTAACAGATAGCGCGCGAGGTCCCCAGCGGGAAGTTTCCGAAGTCTTTTCCACGCAATAATACGAACTGCAAACACTGATTGCCGACTTATCAGGGGGCTGTTTATTTTCGTTCCGGTTTCTGGCGAGTCGGCTTTGGGTCTCGGTTTGAAGTTTTGCATTTCTTTTATACGCCCTCGATCCCTGGTGGGCCGGTCCCGTCAGCCGGTAACAACCCCGCCCTGGCGCACGGAACAGGTCTAGGAAGGAAGGCCTTCCGAAGAGCATGCCTCGTTAGCATGTGCTTTTTAATCGGAGCTGCGTTTGATCTTTTCTTGTGGAAAGGCGTTTAGATAAAATGGAAGCTTCCGGGAAACATAATCATTTTGTTTTTAGTAAATTAATTGAAGACGATCTCATTTCACGCTTTTGACAGCTCTCAACATCTGACAGCACATTGACATCTCGACAACGGCTGGTTTCCGCATTTGTTTTACGATAAAACAAAGCATGAACCCCTGCGGAAAGCTTTATCCATGCCGTTTACCCGAAAAAAGTGCACTACAAACGATGCAAAAACACGCGTCCAGTTTATTTAACCTCGCCAGGGGAGCGACAAAAGGTGAACACACCAACATTAACCGACCCTCGTTGCAAAATCCTCACAAACCGGCGTAAACACCAAAACACGTATCCAATAAGTCACCCATGAATCATTTCTCGCCGGTAGGCATTCGGGCCCACCCGCGGGCGCCAGCGCAGGTTTCTTTTGGGGCGCTTTCACTTTCACCCTTACCTGAAATCCCCATACATGCGCAAACACTTTGCTTTCGGGGCTTCCGGGTGGAATCCGTGGCGTGGTTTAGGGTGGGGCACGGGGTTGCACTTAAAATTTATAGCCCCGTCGAGTATAAATTTACTCCCTCCGGAATAAAGCGGCGTTTTTGTGCGGTGGACGGTTGAAGGAAGCAGGAAAAAAACCCGTTGGGGATGCAAAAAAAGCCGTTCCTTCGCAACGGTGGAAAATAAAATGTCTGCCCGTTTTGTGTACATTCTATTAGCTTCGGCTAGTGTGACAGCGAGGAGTACACCGGTGGCACAAAGCATCGAGACAGACAAACCGGTTGAGTACTCAGATTGCGAGGGAACACCGTTAAAAGAGGTGGAAAATGTGTAGCAAACATAAAGGACGCCTTATTCCTGCCCAAAATTCACCAACCAACGAAGACATGGCGCACTTCGAGCTCGAGAAATTTCGAGAAGCTTTCACGAATGGCTCTCAAAAGCCCTCTACTACGATCTTGAAGCATGTGTATCCATTCAAGGAAAGGCAAAAAATTTAAACCAGCCAAGCCTTTCCGGGGTTTGTAGCTCCACACCGCGAGCAGGTCCTTTCGGGGACCTCTCCCCCACAAACTCACGACGACAAGCGGCGTACAAGTTTGCGGGAGAGTCAAAACCAAATCCTCGCAATTACGCCAACAGCACGCCGTGCGTCCCGGAAGGGCCAATCCCGCTAGATCCCTTTGGCATGCAACGCGTCGTCATGGTTGCTCATAAAATATTCTCTTCCCTGCGGTGGATCCCGGCCCCGGTCTTCCGTTCTGGCCAGGACCCCACGAGACAACCCGGGGCTTGATTTATCGCCATGGTCCTGCGCGCAGTCATGGTTCGGGAGAGCGAACCGGGAAAAAAAAATTATACCACCGGCGATATACATCATATCACCCGAACGCGAGGGAAAGTTCATCCTGACCAAGGCCCTGGACGGAATCGCCAGAACCACGGCCAGGACGAAACCGGCACCGTTGGAGGTTTGCACATAATTCAGCTGACTTCTGTGACCCTGTAATGGTAACGATGACAATATGTTAATTTTCCCCTCGAAATTTCCGGTGCAACTCCCACTCCACCCGCTTGGAAAAAAAAGGAACGCGTAGGGCTGCGGAACCAGGTTCAGTTGGCTGCTGATGCGGTTGATTTGATTCTTGATTTTTTTGGTCTCCACCGAAAACGCGCCATGCAAATTGAGGCGCGCGAGCTTCGATGAGTTATGAGCTCGGTTGAGACCACAATTAGAGTGCAATCGGTGGGTCGGGTGGCGAATTTGTGGGTGTTAATCATGAGATGAAGCCCCCAGCGAAAATGTTGCGTGATTAGTTGCGGCCGAACATTTCACTTTCACGGTGGAAACGTGCAGTTTCTAATCAAGCGAAAAATTATAATCAGATGGTTGTTGAACGAAATAGTTTCGATTTTGAGCGTGCTGGAAATGTCCACTCCACTCGATTGTCGACTATTATTGGGATTAGAACCTCACATTGCACGACCCACGGTCCGAGTTGCTAGTTCCAGCGACTGATCGCAGCATGGAAAGGGAAATGCAGCATACAAAAAAAGAGTTGCGCTCCAGTAAAACACTAGCCCGGATTAACATTTCTCCCCGTGGGCGGATGCAGCCTCTCGCCGGTCAGCGTTGGAATGCAAATTGTGCCATTAAAATTCTGCCAGCGTGGAAAGTGCTATCTGATTTTCCAGCCCCCTTCTACCTCAGCGACCTGATTCTGGGGTTCGAGCCACTCACCGTGCCACCGCGTCTCGTGGCGAAAGCCTAGGAGAGCAACAAATTAACTTGATTGTTGTTGTTGACACAATAGCGACGCTTGGAAGTTGGGCGCTATGTGATAGTTTAAACAGCATCTGGGTGGTGCTGAATGCTGCGAGGAATATATAATTCATGGTGGCGTTTTTTGGTTGCTTTTACATCGTGCAATTGTGTCTAAAACCGAGCTTCGGCCATGAGAGTTGCTGGGAAAATGGTTCTTTGACATAAAGGGGTGCAGAATATAGGCAAGGTATTAGGTGTTCTAGAATCATTTTCGTATACAATAGCTTGAAAAAATCGTAAGCTTTTCATTCTTCATACCCAGCCAAGCTTTTCTGTTATTTTGATGCTTTCGATTTGCTGTTTATTAATTTCTTTACTTACTTCTAACTTGAAAGAACAAGCTTCAGTCTTCCAACAACGATTTCTGCTTAGCATATTAAAGAAAACGGGCAATGAATACTGCTGGGCCAACGGCACTTTTGCTTCCTTTGTAATCGATCCCAAACCATCGGCCGCGGAGGGGTTAATTGCATTATCTAATTCAATTAAATTCACGAAGCACACCTTTACTGGCACAAGACAGCGCCTCCGCGACAAAGTCGTTGAACAATGGTATTTGAAACAACCATCTTTTAACTTAATCAATGATGGTTCACCTCCTTTAGAAAGTTTTTAAAGATGATGTTAAGGTGGATGTGGTTTTGACCACATTCTAATGCGTCTTTAACGAACTAAACGGCTGTTGCCGGAATGTAACACACCGTTCCATAATGGTAAGAATTACCAAATACTTCCTTATTGACCGCTATCGACCGAATGCTAAGCGAAGAACAATCAATTAAAATCATATTAACTCCAGGACATTCGACAAACCGGATGTGGACGAGGTTTAGCGAAAACCGTGTGCCTTACAGCAATGGTTGTGGTTTTAGAAACCACTAAACTAGCGACCTTTTGCAGAGATTGCCTGCTAGACCGGAAACTTTCGCCCGAAGAAACCCCTATCGAATAGTTTTAATTACGTCTTGGCGGAACTTTCACAACTGCTCGGTGTGCACGGTGGTTTCCGTAGGTTTAATTAGCTTGCAAAGAGCAACCAGTCCCACAAATTAGCTGATTGATAGCGTTGATCCAACTGGGAGGAATAAAAGAAAACATTCGCCTAATTCAAATAAAAACAAAAAACATGAAAAGCAAACTGCATAAAGTATTGCACCTTGCAGAATGTGACGTTTCTTCGTGTTAAGGAAATAAATTAAACGCCAAAAAGTGCAGAAAACACGACTGAGTACAGTGTGATTAATATAATTTATTCATCCCTGGTCGCCGCACCTCGCTTAGAAGCACACGCACGCGGTTAAAAGTGCTGCCGGCGTGCTTCGTAATTACGCCAACCGCGCTCAAAAAAGGCACGTAAACATGAACGCTTTCACCGTCGCATCGGGCACCAAAATTGCGCCATCTTCCTGCCAGGAATCGGTTCGAGTGCGGCCACAAGCAGATTCGATCCATTTCTAACATTTTCCAGTTACCCGTCCGGGCGCCCCTGTACCGGAAGGTTACCGCAGACGGCGGCGATGACACCCCAGCACAAAATTTATCCCAAAATGCGGCGGCGTAGGGTGGTGCTCGTGCCACCGAAAGGACGCCGGGAAAATCCCGTACGCCTCGTCTAGCGCGGCGCTAGCCTATGTACTGCGTACGCGGTGACGCGCTTGGGTCGGGTTTTTACATAGCCGGTTTGGGTGATTTTGGACGAAGGGCGCACGAATGACGCAGTTGCTCTTTCGATTGCATCCCGGTGCGGTGCCTGGGGTTGGTGGAAGTGGATTTTTTAGTCCCTTCGTCCATTTCCACCCGTTGCAAATCGGGCCCCTGGCAGGGACGCACGCATGTACGCCGGAGTACATAGAGAAGCAACAAGAAAGCAATTAAAGGATATTGCGTGCTGCAGCGGTCCTGTGGGAAGTGTGTGGGATTCGTGCGGAAGGAAACTCAAATACTATCAAGCGAAAGGATAGCGGCAGATAAATTATCCCACTCGGGGTTGCCACGGCGCGGATTGCTTCGATTGTCGGCTGAATTCGTCTTGTTGCGCGCATTTAGTTTTCCGCTTCGCGCCTTTTCTATGGCAACCGGAGGAAAGCTACCCAAACCGTTTTTTTGTTGTTGTTGTTGCTGTTGTTAAGGACATGCTTTAAAATAATGAAATAATCCATCGCCCGAAGGCACAGCAACCGAAACATGACGGATGGAAACCTTTCGCGATTTCAGTAGGTTTCACGCTTTTGCTCTGTCTCGCGTTTTAGTAAACGGATTACCTCGAAGGATTCGGACAAAAATAGAATGCTTTTCGATTGCGTCCCTTTTTTGACAACTGAACGACAAAAGCAGGGATGTTTTTTTTCCACATAAATTTTTACTCCTCATTTCACTACACGCTCTTTCCGAGTGAGAGCGCGTGAGTCGGCATGAGCATTTCTTGGGTTTTGGAGCATCAAAAAAAAAGGAAACTTTTGCAGCATATCCACGCTCCTGGCTGGCGCGTGTGACGAACGGGGTGGGAGTCCTTTTCCCAGAAACAGATGCGTATAGCGTTTTATTTTTATTCTCGTTTTCCAATCCATCCCCGCCGACCGGTCCGGGGCCAGGACGAAGTGGATAAGTGCGAGCCCGTTGTATCGCTTGCCGTTTTGTTTGATTTCGATCGGCGCTCGCGCGTTGTTGCTGGCGAGACTTCAAGGATCGAGTTACCGAACCGAAGAAGAACCACTCCATGGGGAGGAGGAAATATTCATAAAACGCAGTTGAATGACGCAGTCGAGGACGAGTGTGTGGGTGTATGTGTGTGGTGGATGTTTTTTTTTCTTCTTTTTTCCCTACGCCGCAACCGTATTGTGTGTCGTCGTTTGGAGCTAATGCTGCACGAAAACGTAGTAAAAATTTAACCGATTTTCCTGCTTCGCAGCAGACCTTCGATGTTGGCCTCGAGCTTTATATGGCTCACTTTCGTTTGTTCGTGCGCTTATTATTTGTCCGCTCTCAATCCGCCAATATTTGTACATAATATTCCACGAGACGAGCTTTTTGAGTGGTTTAGGTTTCGTTTCGTTATGGCATTAGAAGGTTTCTCGCTTGCCCAATTAGTCGTTTCTAAGAGTTCTCGTGTGTTTTTGAGGATGACTAGCTAATTTACAATGTTCAAACCGTCTAAAATCATCCATTACATAAGGCAGTTGTGCACGTTAAAACAACCAGCACTAGCCAGCAAAACTGCCTCGACAACGCGCTTAGTCAGAATTATCGATTCGTGTGCTTGAACTTTTGATTGCGCTGAGTTGTTTTACTCGAATGTATTTGTAAAAAGGTCAAATAAAACCCCCTCTGCACTCCGCACACGATAGAGTCGTCCTATTTACTGGCGTGCTGATAAGCTTTAACTCACTCATGAGGTGTGTGTTTGTGTTCTCAACCTAGTTGAGTGAGGAAGCACGCCTTTTGGGGCCTTAATTAGATAAGCATAATTACAAAACGCCCCATTCACACGGAGCCACCTCGAAACCAATCGCAGCCCGGTGCATGATCGGAGCTTTGGATGGAGCTCGACCAAGCTTCACGGGTTTCAATTACATTCGCTCGTGATGTGCAGCTCCATTAGGGACACAGGCACGTCCGGTTCCGCTTCGTCAGGCCTCCCCAGGCTTCGCTGATTAATGATGGGAGATAATAAAATAACTGATACATAAAGGGATTTGCCTCGTGACAGCACGTATCCGCCGCCTCCAAATGGGAGGAGAAAGCTGCGTGTCTGGCTCGAGCTGGCACACACCGTACGATTTACGATAAAAATCGATACCGTTGGCCCTTGCTGGGGAAATGTGTAAGCACTGGTGGAGAAGGTTTCTCGAAGCTTTCGCCGACGAGCGGTTGCCGAAACCGTTGCGAAAAGACGCCGGCTAAGACGAGAGCTTGCCGCTTTCGTACATTATGTACCAGCTATTTTGGGACGGCTCGTGTCCTTGCCAGAAGAACGACTGCAGAGGGAAGGCGGTAAAAACTCATCGAAATGTATTTTTCTTCACCAGCCCCACTCGGCGTGCTGCAGGAAAAATTGAATATGTGCGATCTGCTTTCCAGCTGTCCGGTGGAAAAAGCTCGAGCTTTTTTTATGTACTCGCTTCGACTAGCAACATCTTGCGCGGAAAACGTATATACCACGGTTATCTTCACTTGCCAATCAGGCTCCCGAAATGAAGACACCAAAGACAGTCGGGCATCGCGGTGCTTGAGTTTTGTGGCGCTCTTTGGACGGAAAAACTCCATCCTAAATTTGCCCCCCTCTTTGCCTAATGTGCCGAACGGTCGGGAAAAAGTGATGCCCAACCTCGAGGGCAAAACCGCGACAAGCTGACAATGGCGCTGATGGTTAGCGTCAAATCTATTGGAAAGATAAATTGCTGACTGGCAAATGTCGTTCTCATTGTTTATTTATAAGGCGCCGTTAGAACAGCGAATCGTCGCGGATATAATTTGTACTGTGGAGGTGCCATCGACGGGAAGAAGGAAGATGTCGGATCATCAGACGACGCTCATTAAAATTGAAACCGTCAGAGCCAAACGATTGTTTGGCCATTTTAGAAGAAACAAAATCTATGATGTGCGGTACTGAGCTATATTTTCCTCAAGGACGGTTAGTTTGGGTAACATTGCTTGTTTAAGTATGTTGCCAACGTTTAACAAGAAATATGAATGATCTTACACAGGCACTATTATTTGTTGGAAAAGTGTTCTTCTTCAATAGATTGCAAGCACTTAAACTGATGTCATTTTATGAACATATGCCACATATGCCATTTTATGAACACCACAAATTATCAACAATTTCATCAACAAAAACGGTCAATTCAAATCATAGATTTTTTCCCATCGTGCCTTATATTTTCGAAACGAGCACGTCCACTCGAACGCGACACGAACAAGTGATTTTATGTGATATTTTAATTTATTATTATTTTAGCAAAAGAAAATGTTAAAGAGATTTTTAAGCAAATATGGCTTTTGTACATTATGTACTACGACTTTATGTAACTATTGAATATAAATGAAATAATTTCATCATATTATGCTACTATGGCAAGCTATAGCTCGTTTCGCTGAGCTCGAGCGCACATCAATCACGTTCCTTGCATTGACAACATAATATTTACAAGGCGTAATTGTGCATTTTCTTACCGAAATACTAACATTTCGGAAATCGGAGATTCGTTAATAAATTTGTAACTTACCTACAAAAAGCCAAACCTTTTTCTCACGATGGCTCTTCGCATGGTGTGCTGCAAAGCATTCAATATAAAACCATTAGTATCGTTCAGTAATCCGCAGCAGTTTACGAAACAGCTACCGGTACATCATATGGAGGAAACATGAGGCAATATTCGTTGTAGTAACAGAGTTCTCTTTTCCAATTGTAGATTACCGCAGCTACCGCCATTCGATGGTCCTCGTTTCGTTCATCGGAACCAGTCGGTGATTTAGCTCAGTTCCCAGAAGTTGAAGTTGTACGGAATCCTCCGGAGTGGAAATTCGTCGAGAGGCTACTGGCCCCGCGTACTGTTCCAAAACCTGTACCTAAAGAAAACTATCCATCTGGGTGGAAGCCAGCAAATCCGAAGCCCGGTTTGAAGTACGTTGTGCTACGAACAAAAAATCACATGCTGCCGGTGTACTTGCGGCGTTCCTATCGCGGACAGCGTCGGATAACAGCAGTGCGGCACGTCGAAGGAGACATTTGGCAGTTGGAGGCGGAGTTGCGATACCTGATCGAGAAACAGCTTAACCGGCCAATTATCACGAGAGTTAATGAAATGTCGCGACAGTTGGAGCTGAAAGGCGACCACGTTGCGTTTGTGGAAAAGTTCTTACTTGACAAAGGAATGTAAGATGAGCTAGGAGACAAGTTTGTAAAATACAGTACATAGCTTAGAGATCATAAGCGACCAGCGCGAAGTTTGACTTGGGAGATTCGGATATTGAGAAAAATTAGAAGCCCAATGGCTAAGTCATTTTGTTTATCTTCGCTTAAAAACATTCATTATCGTTCGTTTGAAGTCAAATTGGTTCACGTAAACTGGCATAGAAAATGAATGTACACACAAATTGGGCATCGAAAGTCTTGACAATTTCCAATGCAACCGAGGAGTCACGTTATTGCAGAAACTTACATCCTACTTTAAACAATTGAGTGGATTCTCACTATAATAAATATCAGGTAGCGGCAGCCGTCGACCGTTTCAGGGCTTTTCTTATCGATGTCCAGTCTTCTACGATCTCTTCCTCGCGCAACATGTACACGATGTAAGGTCCTGATACGGTCACCGCCTTCTTGCGTCCCGGACCGCGTACCTTTGCCGTTCTCGTATTGGTGCCCCAGTCCGCCCAGGATATGTCTACATTATGGCGATCTTCGTCCAACCGGCGAATTTTCTCCATCAGTTCCTCGCAAATAACATCCATGGCGAGATTTTGCTCACTCTAAAGGAATCGGAAAATCAATTACTTTCTGATTGTAGTTCGCTCGCCACGACCCACTGTCTAACTTACATCAAAATGCTGGTACGATGCTTGGTGTTCACCATCAAACTTGTTCTTGGTGTTGTCCACTCGGTATTGCTTCATGACCTGCGCTACCTCCTTCCGGCTGTCCATATTGTCCAAGAGCCGTTGCAGCGGGGATAGATATTCCTGCGATCGGCCACTGCGGATTTCCTGGAGCTGTTTGTCGACCTGATCCAGGCGCTCTTTATACAGTTGTTCTTTTAGGATCGAGAATTGTTTCTCAAGGCTCGCTGCACAAGTAAATTACAATTGATTACAGAACATTCACGGGCATCGATGCCAAAGGCGGTAGTCCTTGCATGGAGCACATACTTAGATTATCCTGGCAATTGTTGCGTCGACGGTCACATTCTCCTTCGGACATTTCAGAAGAATCATCGGAATCGGGTTCGTCCGCTTCTTCCGCGCTGGAGTCGTGATCCTGCCCATGACTAGATCCTGAATGTTCCGATTCCGCCCCCGACATGTCGCCGTCCCCGTCACTGTCGCCATCGTTCTTCACTGGTGGCATGATGCGTTGCTACCCAGAAAATGCGTTAAGCAGCGAAAACGCAAGGTCGTCCTCACGAAAAGGTAAAAATCGTATAAATCTCACGCAAGAAGTAGTTGTTTACGGTTGAATATTTGTGTACTTTTTTGCAAGTCTGACAGTACCTGTATCGACTGCGGCTACACAAAGCATATTTTGGAGGGATCTTTGACAGCCGAATGAACGCTTGGAAAACGCTTTAGAAACGCTTCATGCTGTTCAATTTTAAAATCTTGTAATGAAGAACGTTATACGAGTAAAATTTACATTTATGTAGCGTCTAGCTGCAATAAAATCCACCTAAGGGTTGGTTTTAAACCATTTTTTTCTTTTTGATTGATCCTTATTGATTCTAAGTATTTTACTAATTCCTAACATTATTATTCTTGCTCATTTCGGAAAAACATTTCAATTGTGTGATAAAGATATTCGGGCAAACGAATTATTTTAGTAATCTGTTGTTTATTCACCTACTACCGTCTGTCAGTACGTAAGTTTGAGTAGAATTAGGTGTAATTTGTATGAACAGCAGCTATAATCTGTGTGTATGTCAATTGTTCCGTAAAAAATACTGCTTATCAAAATGTAACAGTGTTGAAAAGGAAGTAACACAGTAAGGCAAACAGAATATCGAATGCCATGTGTACCGACTAACTGACATAGAATAATACGTATTATGCAAAATAGTTTCCCATTACTTTCGTGTTCCTTGTTCCACGAACTCGTGCCCGATTGATTTAATTTAAGTAGTGTACATAGGTCTGTTCCTTAACGCTGAAAAAAATGGCGTCTGGTATGGGGTTTGCAACAAATGCCATTGGCTTCGTTCAAGATTCTGCAATCAGTTAACTGCATAGCTAATACCTGCTTAGACTGGCTACCACCTTCCAAGAACGAACAAGAACCACGTGACGGTTCCATTTCAAGATGAGCTAAAAGCAACGACGTGCGTGTTTGTAGCCGGCTAGAGATAGAACGTGACTTTCAAACTGCAGTTCTCGTGATGATGTTCTAGCAAATTGTATGAGTGGATGCCTAAGATCGATGGAATGTGTTTTTTTATTACCGACAATCACTAGGAATAACTAACGCATGATATTCCGAACAAGATTCATCAAAATTAATGTACGAAAGTCTTAACCGAAACGAAGATTTTCAATTCCTAAACCTACAGAAGAGGGCTCATTAAACCAATTTTCCAACTTCCAAAACAAGAATGGTGAGCCACGCTTTTTACGAGAGATACACTCTGAACACAGTTACGATTCTGGGCTGTTGAAACAGTTCGAATTTATCCGTTCGTCACACGTACTGCTGCGAAAAGTAAGACGAGCGTGGTTGCGTATGTTTGGCATGCCTGGTACTACACCGTCTGCTGCATTCATTTATTTTGTTTTGTGTCTAGATTGTTACGAAGAAGAATTTCCCGCGAATAATGTTCTTAGGAAGTCGATCCGTCCCGGCTACGGGCCGGATCTGTCGCTATAATTATTTTGATTTGTTTCGTGTAAATTTTCGAATCACTATCCAATACCTAAACCTCCACTTGACGTCACAGGGCGGGCGGGTTGTTTGCTGCTGATTATTTTAAAGTACCTTTATCTCCCGTATAGCTCATCTACTTCCATCCATATGCCTGCTGCATCTACGTACTTGTGGGTTGATTTTGTGTGTATGTGATTTTTATTTCCGTAACTACATTACATTGGTTTTGCATGTTTGCCCTATGCTCAGGGGGGTTGGGATCGCCTAGTCCCGCCTGCAGATTTGCAGTTCCCTCTACGCTGATAGTATTGTTACGACACTTAGAAATTGCTTGTTTATTGTGTACTCGGGTTCGCTCTTCCCTCCAGCATGATTGCATTCATGCTGCGCCAGTTCGACCCGCTCAGACCTACAGTTCCGGCGCTTGATTATGAGGTCGTCAAAAAACAAAATGCAACACCCCGCGTGTCCGCGCACCAGCTTTCTTTCCCTCCGTCGCCACATAAAACACTACGATACGATAAATAAAACATTCATTATTCTAAAAACAAAACGTACGCACTATATTGAACCGGGGAAAGGCCACCCGACTGGTCCTTCACACGAACGGAAAACGGTTTCCCCGCGATGTGGAAAAACAAACCCACTACTCTTAAGTAACAAACCACCGCAAACCCCACAAACGCAGGTGCACTGTGCGCGCGTGTGTATGCGCTAAAAAGCACACACAACCGCGCTCAAACACGCGCGCAATTGGTTCCTAGGTGAAAAAAATCCAATGCTGGGAAAGTCACTACGCTGCGGCCGATTTTCGCGCCTCCCTCCCAGAATGAGGGCTGGAAAAACTCGTGAAAAACCCCACCGGTGTGTGCGTGCGCTGTCGCAGCGCACCAGAGTAGCAACATAACATAACAACAAGTCCAATAAAGTATAAGTATCCGTACATGTAAGTGTATATATGCATATGTATAAGAATCTATTGAGTTTTGGAGTGGGGGTTATAGATCGCACGTGTCCCTGGCCCGCATGTGAGCCTTCCAAACCCTTTCTGCAGCAACTCGGATCCGAATGAGACACCTCTCACGTGCTTCCTATCAACCCGATCGATATCCGTCTCCTCGTTTGAAGAGCACGTGCAGTATGCAACATACTTGGAAGGAGGATTGTTCGTTCAGGGAACATTCGCTAGCGTTGCTGCCTCACCGTTGTACGACCAGCCCAACTAGCCCAGCTAGCGATCGATCGGAACGGCTACGGCTCTTCGAGGTGAACGTCGTACTAGTTGTGCAGCCAACTGCTTGGGACCCACTGTGGTTCCCGCTCGAGAGAGTTGATTTCGGCCAACAGCTGATGGTACGCCCGTTCCGTGTCATTGTTGATGATGATCATGTCGAACAGGTGACCCCAGCGGGCTTCCATGTCACGTGCGGTCGCGATGATCTCTTTCAGCTCCTCCTCCTTGTGAACGAATGGATCCAGAATTAGCCATCGAAAGTTTATTGAGGAAATGACGTCAAGCCTACCTTGTACGGTTCACCGGTCCGTATCCGCTTCTGACGCAGCTTTTCCAAGCTTGGTGGTGCCACCAGCACGGTGTAGGGCTTCAGATCGGACGAACGCAACAGCTTCAGGCTCTGTGGGTGTAGGTTCAACACGCATATCTTGCCACTGGCGACCACGGCTCGGATCGCTTCCAAGGATGTGCCTGCAAAACGCGCGAATGTTAGATCATTCCTAGAGGTCTTTCTAGATGTCTTTAAAAACCCGATCGGAACCGATTGCTTACCGTAGTAGGCCTTCTCGTACTCGCCGTGCTCGACGAACTTACGCGCCAGGATGTCCGACTCGAACTGCTGCCGTGAGATGAAGTGATAGTCCTGGCCGGGTACCTCTCCTTCTCGTTGAGCTCGTGACGTATCTGGAAGAGGCACAAGGATGGAAGCATTACTGATGTGGTCTTTTGGATGTTGTAAATCAAGGATCACCAGAATCCCCACGAGACCAACTTACGAGGAATGGCGGCGGCGAATCGCTCAGAGTCAGCCATCAGCCGTTGTCGCAGTTCGTGCCGGCCAATGTTCGGAGGTCCTATCAACACGATCGGTCGTTTATGGGACGCTCGGGGATAGTACAACGCCACCTCCTCATACGTGAGAATCTCTTCCGGATCTGGATCATCCGCCGTGGCCGTCGCGTACAACGGATAACCATGCTCACTGCTTGCCTTCTTCTTCTTCTTGCGGCCCTTGCGTGCACACAGGAGCGTCGAGCCACCGCCCGCCTTCCCGTTGAGGTCCTTGCGCGTACGCAAACCCACCTCCCCGGCAATGGCGAGTTTCATCGATTCGCGCTGGTGTTGGAACGACTGACTCGGGATCAACCCAGCCAGGGTCTGGTCTTCTTCACCCTCCCGGTACGCCTGCCACCAGTTAGGATCGTCGCGCGAGATCACGTGCAGCACGTCACCCTTCTGGAAGCTGATGCCAAGCTCGCGGCACGGTATATACAGATCATCCTCCGGGTCATAGTCGAAGTGTGCCCGCACGTGCAACACCGGTGGATCGCGCATTCCCAACCCAGGCAGGATCTGTGGAACACCAGCAGGCACGACCAGGAACGTCAACGTGCCCGTCATCGAACCGAGTAGGGCGCACACGTCGTTCACCGATTTGCCCCGCATCTCGATCCCATTCACTTCCAGGATCTCGTCACCTTCGTGCAGCAGACCGGACTTCTCAGCGGCACCACCTCGCACAACGCGTCCAATCACGACCGCTTCACCCTCGTTGCGGATCGTCGCTCCGAGCGGTTCGGATGACTTCTCGATCTGGATGATCTTGATGTGGTCCTGGCTGCCATCGCGCAACACCCCCAGTGGCACGCTCATGGGTTCTCTCTGCAAAAAGGAAGAAAGCACACCGAGGATCATTAGCAAATAGCTCAAGAGCGTTAATTGGGACACACTTTGTCCTTACCTTCGCGATGTTGTTATTGTTATTGTTCACTAAGCTAGCGTTATTTGGAATCGATGGCATGACCGGTGCCGGTTTCACCGCGCTGGTCAAGGTGACGTTGTTGTTGTTGATGGTGTTGCTGAGGGATGGCAGGGCGGCGTTAACCGGACTGCCGCCGTACGAGGCGATGGGCGAACGGTCGGTACTCGATGCGATTCGATCGTGTGCCAACAGCAACCCTTCCATCTCGTACGTCGACAGCAGATCGCACAGCTCGATGGCGGTTGGTGAGCCGGACTGAGCCAGCGACTCGACGCACTGTGAATGAAGGAGAGATCGTAAGGACATTTTCTGACGGCGAATGGGAGCCAACACTTACGTCCTTCGCTAGAGCTTGAGCATTCGGGCAGATGGGATTGGGCACCTTAGGGCGTCGTCGCTCCAGGACGGCCGTCCGGACGGCTAGGGCTCGAGCGATTCCAGGACCAAGCAGCAGACTTTGGGCCGCTGTCACTCTGCCAGCGAGTGTCGCAAGGCCGTGCTTGTTCAGGTGTCCCTGGAGTCGTTGCAGAGCTGCCACTAGCTCACTGTAACCTGCAGAAAGGAGTCCAGATGATTAGTACAAAGATCAGAGACGAACACTCGGCGGTTACTTACCGATGATCTTCTCCACAACCTCATCGTCCGCATACGCCTCATTGTCCACACCGACCGGGGGTTTCTCGATCGGGTTGTCCTGAAGAGCGCGTAGTCGCTGCGAACCCCGTAGGCTGTTCCGCAGGAAGTCATTCTGGGCCGCTATCCGTTCTTCGTCCTCTCTTCGCCGTCGAAGTTGTTCCTGTGGAAAGTTAACCATTTGTGAAAAGCGTTAGACGTCTGACTGCTTGTGGTTCTGATCGGGATGTAGTATATGGGCTTCTGGAACCTCCTCGGAACGGGAACTTGCCTGTTTTTGCGCGTAAACGGAGCTAGCGTTCACGCCAAGAGAAACCCCGTTTGACTTAGCCCCGGGAGGCTGATGGGCGATCATTTTCGTGATCAGTTTCAGCTGAAGGAAATGAAGATCCTAGCTTCCCTAAACGCCAAGGTGAGCTACAGCTCGCTTGCACACCCGATAGCGATTGGCAAAGCAGCGAGTCAACTCGGCAACCAGCAACGTGCACGAAAAATCGACGAAACTCACGTTCGTGGGAAGCCTTTCGCTGGCGGGTGGCTTTATCGGGGAATTTCTCCGGCAAACTGGTTTGTGCTGAGCTCAGCTCCCGAGCCGTCTCGTCGCGATTGTGTGGGCCGAGAAAGGTGTCTGTCCACACGCCACCCCACACCCCGCCCTAAGCTGAGGGGTTGAGGGTTTTGTCAACCACCACCCTGTGGAACGTCGATGTCCCCGAGGGTGGGTTGAATTGGTTCGACCCTTAGCCAGAATAGAAAGTCAATTAGCTCAGCCGCGTGCAGCTGACCGGAGCAGTTTGCAAAATTCTTCCAACACACACACACACGCACGTACACACACACGTACAGACAACCGTAAGTGGGCTCTCTAGCGCGTAAGGTCACGCTTCACTCGCAGCAAAGTTCACGATCGCACGTCTTCGCGCTTCGACCACCTCGCGTGGCAGCTCTCGGGCGGACTGAATCGTGCGATGGAATCATAGAAACAACAAACCGGTGTCTGGTAATGCATTACATCATCAGCACCCGTTTGGCCTTCGGTAGCGATCGAGCGATGGTTTGAGCCACGGATTCGGCAAATGCAAATTCTACCACCCGTCGGTCGTCGGTTGAACGTTGGTCACTTCGCGGTGTCTTATCAGACGGGCAGACGTGTTGTGCCAGAGACGGATAATTTAATTATCCCTTCGGTCGATCGATTCCCCGCGAGAAAGCGCATGTAATCGCGGAACTTGAGCAGTTCCGTCGGTGGCCGTGGAAATGAAAAAGAAAACCCACAAAAGGGTTGTCCGTGGCCGTACGATGCGTTCGCGTTTGTCACGCGGGAGCTTATCGCGCTGGGCGAAATAGAAAATGATTACGATCGGGAACGCTCGATATCATCCGGCGCGTTTATAACAGGGGTTGTAAAAGAAAAGAAGACGCAACAAACAATGAATCACAGTGGCATTGCTTTTTCAACGCGCTTTATGGTCCGCCTTATCTGCGCAAAACCAACTCACTCGACAGCACACTTTCAACACGCGCATAGGTTGTGAGAAAAACCGAGGTTCAAAGGGGATGCGATGGGTGCGCATTTCCACCTCGAATTGCATCGCAATTACGCATGGGCGGTAGTATTATTATCACGCGGCCACACCACCGAATTGTTACGCTCCGGACCGCGGCAAACTCGTCTTTACGCAAGCACCGTTGTTGTGATACTGCTCGAAGTCCCGTCGGGGAGGCTTTTTTTTGTGTGTCCGTCGTTCATTCGTTCGTTCCCGGTTGCGGGGGTTGGATTGCGTGCGTTTTTTTTTCAACCACCCCTACGCACACATAAGAGCGCACCCCATGTCGGTTTGTGTCACCACCGGTACAACGGGGGCTGTTTTGTTTTGCTGTTGCACGGGGCCTGAAAACTGCCCAAGCTGACCAACCAACCCGTTTGCCGGCGTTTTAAGGGAGTTGTCCGCATGGGAAGGGGTGGCTTTTTTGGGTGGGGTGGTGAGAATTGAATTGGAATTTCATCCCACCACACTGTCACCATTGGGTTTGATGGAATGGCTCGCCCGTGGCACAGATAAACCACGCGACACCGGAACAGGGGCGGTTGTTAATGCTGCACGCGACAACGCCAAACAATGCTCCCGGAAAAGGGGCAAACAAAAGTGGTCAAAAGCGTCATCAAACACCGTCGAAGGGTGGCCAGTTTAACATACCACACCTGCGAAATATGGGCGTTTGGATGCGTGAACGTGATTCCGAATCGAGGGTGAATCTTTCGATTGTCAAAATGTAAACACCAACCTGCACTTGCGCGCGTGTGTGTGTGTGTGTGTGTTTGTGCGAGTGCATCTGACCCCGTGGGCTATTGCAGGTTTAAAACGGGAGCACGAGGGCTAAATCCCCACCGTGGGCATTCGCTTGCCCTTGTGTGTGGCGTATCGGTGACATGGGAACGGTGGCACCCCAGAGACAAACACGCGTGCAGTCACGCACACCACTACCAACAAGCGGACTGCGATGCACCCTTGCATATCGTATGCAACGCGAGTCACCACCGCGATTGCACCTGTCTAGGAGAGTGAAAGAGACCACCGGACACCGATGCAATGACAGCGCCTCTTACTCGTGTGAGTGCATTGGGTTGCGAACAAACGCGTTTGTTTGTTTGTCGAAGCCAAGAGACCCCACGATCGCGTGTGCCGCAATTCCAGAAAGCCTAATGGTGCGTCGTTAGTCTCCGACACTGTCCTGCTAATGAGCACGTCCCAATGTGCCAGGAAACGGTGCTGACACTGCAGGTGTTGAAAATCTTGCCCCCGGAACGAGCCCAGCTCGACTGACCACTTAACGCCTTGGGGGCGATCGAACTCACCTGGAACTTCTTGATGCTGTCCAGCTGGTCCGGTGTTGGTTCCAGGACCTGGCCGATATGCTGGTGCTGTGATGCGTTTGGCGCAATCTTGCGATCTGGCACTTGTGGGGCTGGTACTGGTGCACGATTGGTGAGCCGGCCGTCCTTCTCTATCCGCAGGTGATCCCTTGGTGGGGGCACCGGTTTCGAGGATCCGTTCAGCTGAAATGGAAGCATAAGCAAGCGAGAATCGGTTAAAGTACGGGTCTCAGACAGGTCTTACAAGGGTCAGTGCTGCACGCCACCACAAGAACGAGCGCTTTGGTCGAAGGCAGAGCCGGAGTCGGAGTCGGCGACCAAGAACTCGGTAGGAAGTACCTCTACAGTGCGGGGAAGGATCTGTGCCTTCCCTTTTTTCGTGGTGAGAAGAAACGCTCTAAGAGGTCCAAGATGCTACATCCAAGATTCCCAAGGGTGGTAGTTGAATGATGACGGCTAGGGGCAGATGATGATCTGCTTACGTTTTTAGGTACACTCTGAACGAGTTTGCGACGATAACATATCGAAGGACGTATGATCAACACGTGAATAAACTCAAAAAATGGGATGTGCTAAGTGTATGATAAACTTTATGGAATGTTGAATCAAATCAAATTGAGACGCTCTCGGAAAACACAAAATTAAGCGAAATGTACCACAAGTAGTTAGCACGTAATAAACTTTGGAAACAACTCCATCTTGATTATCAATTGGAGTGGAATTGAAATGTACGAACAGAGTGATCATCTTACTGTTATGTCGAACTACGGCACTACGGAGAATGTGCATCTGTTTCAGAATGAATGATGCCATGATTAGTTACACTCTTTACAACAACGATTCTACTACTGATCTCACTGTTACTAACTACTCGCAACCATCGTTCTAGTGTGTACAGAACGACACTCAAGTGGACGTTTCTAGCTAGTGGTTGGATGTGACTAACAACACTCTACGTTAACAACGTCTAATTGAGCGATCTTCAGCTCCAAAGTTTCTATTGCTAAGAGTGCTAAGGGTGCATGCTGCAGGATCACCCCTCGTGAGGTGATCCTCAAGAAGAAGACGGTGATAGTGTGTGGTTCCTTAGCTCGTGTAGTCAAGAACTAACGGAAAATAAAGGGGAAAACAAAAACAGAAAACACCGCACCAGCAAACGAAAAAGTGTGAATGAAGAAAAAAAAAGAGCTCAAATTCTAGCAGATGAGAAAACAACAAACAAAACAAAAAAACGAAAAAAAATGGTGGTACCTCGTTGCGCGCTGGCGACTGTGATTGTGCCTTGCGTTTATCAATGGACTCGTTTGATGAGCCTGAATCTTTCTTTCGTATACCGTCTTTAAAGGGCTTGGCTTTGGGCGGTGGGTACCGAGGTGGTGCCTTCACCGTCTCTACGAAACTGTCCGGAACGTCCACGGGCAGCTCCCGGTGAGGTCCGATGTCATACTCCGGAGGTCCCAGATCCCCAGATGAGGTCGGTGACGTGCTACGGTTGGTACTGAGCGAACTCTGCAGTCTTGGATCACCTCCTGGACCTTTCCGTAGTTGACCGAACCCGTTAAGGGACGGCTCAAACTCGCTCGTCACCGAACCCAACGAGGATGGACCCTTGCTGGAGCCACCCTTTTTCACGTACTCCTGGCTGCTGTCCAGCGAGGACAGGTGCCGATCACTGTACGAATCGACGAGCGGTTCCAGCTCCAAGGATACTCCACCGCCTGGCCCACCCACTGACTGGTGCTGATGATGCGCTTGCTGATGATGATGATGATGATGGTGATTCAGGTTCAGGTGGTGATGGTGGTTGGCGTGGACTTGATGGTGGAGCTTCGCTACCTGAGGCATGGCGTTGGAAACGTGATTTACCTGCGTGGCCGAGGGCGTCGCGGGTGCTGCTCCCACCGGTGCTGCCACCGCCACCGTCGCCGTGCTGCGCGGGGGTGGATACCGCGGTGGTGTCTTATTTCTGGCTATGAACGATTCAGGTACATCGACAGCCATTTCCCGGTGTGGTCCTAAAAAAAAAGAGCGGATTTTGATGAGTGTGTGGGTGTGTCCGGTCACGGGGCGGTGGCCATTTTCTTACCATTGTCCTGGTTTGCCGCTAACATATTGTACATCTCCAAGTCCTCCTGATAGTCATCAATCGGGATGGAGGGCTTCAGGGTGTCATCACCGCCCAGCACCACGATGCTGGAGCCACTGCGTCTGCGAGGCCTGAAAGGAGAGAAGAGATCGAATGTTAGTCCTTTGTGTCACTTTTGAGCTGCATCGTTACAGGTGCAGCAATTGATCGCATATGTCGGTCCCAAAAACGAAAGGACACCCTGCAGCTGATACGCGATCCTCCCGAACAGGCGGATCGATAGCGACATTTGATGTGGCTTTTTCACTTGCGTTTTAGAAACATATTTATCAGCCAACATATCGTCGACAGCAGGAAACCGAATGCGGAGGTAAAAAAAAAGGCGCAGTGCAACGATGATCATTCGATAGCACAATAGAAAGCAATGAACGAACGAAAAAAAAAGATGAATGAAAGTGCTGTTGGATGGCTCGTCGATCGGTGTTTTTTTTTTCGTCAGCGAACCACAGCAGGGACAGGAACTGGAACACAATGGTATGTTTTCCCTTTTTTTCCCAACCCCCGTATGCTCGATCACTCGATCGTCACGATCGTTACGGTCCGGTCCGTTGTACACTTGCGCATTTTAAGGTGCCAGCAGAGCAAGCAAACAAGCAGAAGAAAGAAAGAACAAAACGAGCGATCGCGCTACAAGTCCACCTAACAACCGCATTCTTGGTCAATGAGGCAATACGCGTCACTCGCTAAGGGATGATCGCCGAGACGGGAAGGGCACGCAAGGGCTCTGGCAAAGGGAGAAAAGCTGCGTAAAGAAGACGCAAGCTGCTCGACGGAGCTTACCGCGCTAGGGGTCCGTTTTCTTCCTTTTCGATGTGCACGTCTCGAGCAACATTGAATGCTGACCAGGGGCACAGACACACAAACACACACGAGAACGAACGGAAACACGTCCGATAGACGGAGCAAAAAGGTATCGTTTGTGTCTGAGCCAGCCCCGGTAGAATACAAAATGAACCTGTGTGAAGTCGGGCCCTGGGCCTTGGTCTAGAGGACCTGCCTGATACCTGTGCTTACGAGCGTGGTACGACGATGTGGGAATCTTAAATTACTCAGTCATCCCCCGCCGCATTTGCTCGCTCACACGGCAGACTCAAACGTCCAGAACGTTGACATTAGAACGCTCTGTGGTTCGCGCTCTGTTTGCTCTTTTCCCGAGCTTCGGTAGGCCTCGGCCATGATTGTTTATTGTTTTATGACCAGGCGGGCGGGATTTTGGAAACTCCCGGCTGGGGGTGGATAAAAATTCCCAAAAACCAACCACCCTCGTGCCGTGGCTGGGGTAAGACGGATGTCACTAGCAGGGGGTGTGCTACCCCTATTACAGGGTGGCCAGCGAGATGATCTCGCGCTGGAGAAAATGCCCATTGTCTCGCGCACGGTTAGACATTCGCGATTACGCCAACGAGAAGACGTTCGAGCTGGCCACAAGGCGGATTAGAATCGGGTGTGCTGAGTTGTGGGCTTGATTTTCTTTTTATCTGCTTCCGCGTTCCATCGGGAGAAGAAGAACGCGAAACCATGGGCTGAAATTAATTTCACGGTTCACGAATAATTGACCAACGGTGCCGCGGTATGTTTGCTTTTAGGCAGGTTGTTCTCGAGCTGAGGTTGACCACGGCATAAGGAAGAGTCACCCCACCGGAAGCCCATCAAACAGGGCGACAAAATTAGGTTGGCATGGGGCAGCGGAACAAGCGACGAACGTACAAAAACCCGTCACATTCAAACACACACACACACAGGTGGGCACGTCACATGACGCTCGAGTGGTCGCGGATGAGTGCGAACCAGAAATGGCCGCGACCGGAGGAACCACTCGTCCGGGGTGTTGTGGCTCTGGCAGAAAATAAACTTCCTATCGTGATGGCGGACGAGAGAGCGATTGACGAGAGGCAGAGAGACAGAGATGGATCACGCGGAAACGAACACAAGCGCATCCGCGTGATCGTGCGAGGGTTGCACTCAACAAGTGCCTCGTATGGGGTAGCAGAGATTGCAACCCTGCGGGAAAAGTCACCCCACAACGGAGGGAGTGTCACGCGATCGAGGGCCTACAATGGACGGGTGTGGGACCTAAGGTGTGGAGGACTGGAAGGCGGGAACTTCCGGGCGCAGATCAATCATTAATCGATCGTCGTAATGGGAGTGAACACGGCCCGAGGTTCGGTTTGGTGGCGATCGGTTAATAAGCTCAAATCACCGTTTCGGGCCCCGAAGCTGCGAGAAAAACCGCTCCCAATTGACTCTGCCTGGGGGCGGATGTGAAGGCAACCTGCAATTCGACACACGCAGACAAACATACCGAGGGTGGAACGATTGAAACGGCTTGTTAGGCCGATCCCTGCGTTCCCAGGTTGTTTGGGAAACCGAAAAAAATCTCCCGTAACGCATTCCAACGTCTCGCGGCTTTTGGACCGGTGTTTGTTTGTTCGACGCATTTCAGGACCTTTAATCCCGAGACCTGAGGAGACGGTATAAAGTTACCTGGAAGGTTTCGTCCTGCGGGCAGACGGAACGGAGATGCCCTGCCACCATGGGAACACTCATATTTGCCTCCCCCATTAGGCGAGCGAGCAGATCCGTTTGTCTGTTTGCTGCATTCTTTGGCATTTTTGGCTCGAAAAAGGCACAAAAGGAACCGAAGAAAGGTGCATGCTATTCACGCATGATCGAGGACATGAGCCTCTGCAGTAATTGCACGCAACTGGCGTGAGAATATTGGAACCTTCCTTTTTGCTTTTGTAGCGCCGAAATTCCATCCATGGGGATTATGTTTTTTCTTTCCTCAAACTGGGTGAGTCGTGGAAAAACAGGTTCAAAGAAATGTGCACCGATTGATGATAACTGCTCGCTGGCTAGAGCAACCCGAACCAACATCAGTAGCATCTTTTCTACCCGCGTAGAGAATTTGTTTCCATCCCTCCGACAAACGCGTCAGGAATTATTAATCCTTTCTTCCCACTGACACCTTCTCCGAAGCCATCCCTAGACGAACGAATGAAGGATAACGACACGCCGGCAACAAAGGGAAAAGAACATCTAAGCAGCTAATTTACGACGCTTATCCGGCACTGCGCGACCGTCTCCTGACGAGCACTTATGCCGTCGCCTCCGAAGGGTGCTCCAGAAGAACCGCCCGTCTTCTAGGCGTTCCCATTGATCGCTCTCATAGTGTCGCGTCATCTACATAACAATGCCCCGGGGCCGCATGTAATGACTTTCCACGACAAAGGACTCCCAGACAAAGGCATAATGATTGGAAGCACATTAGAGCGACGATCGTGCTGCGATCATGAAGACATCTTGATTTTTGAAAACACTCGAACGTCCGATCTGGCTGCTACAAACTGTGACTGATTGTTCCGTAAAATGGCGCCCGATGCGTGAAGAAGAAAAAACAGCTCCCGAATTGCATTCGTCACCGTCATAATTACCAGTGCTTGAGGATCCTCATGTTGTGCGGTTAAAAAGCGGAGCGTTAAACCGTGCTGTGCATGCACTTGTGTGTGCGTCACCTTCACCGTCGTCGTCGTCGTCGTGGTCGTGGTCGTTGTCGCCGTTAGCATGTGAGTGCAGTGCATCAATGCACACTGCTGGGGATGCACTTGCGCTTCGATGGCCGTTTCCGTGCACACCTCGATCCTGCGCGCGGATGTGCTTGCCGTGCCTTGCGTTTATCTCCAGTTCTTGCGTTTCACTTGCGTTCGCTGCGCGTAATGCCACTTGTGGCACCGATGCGCGTGCAATTTCACCGCACCACGCTTGGGGCTGTAATTACCTATTTTTGTTTTCGCTATCTTCCACGGCTCACGGCGGGCTACGCGTTGGAGACGCGGGCTCCGGTTGCACTTATCGCATATGCAACACGAATATGATGATTGCACATTCCCGCCGTTGCTTTTGCATTGCTTATGCGTATGTGCACGGTCTCCCCCACCCCCCGTCACACACACACACACACGCGGGCGCTTTCTTCCCTCTCGGATTGCAATCCGTTGCACTTTTTGCGCGCACACTTTTGCCACCCCCTTCTTTGGTGGGTTAGCTCTTTCGAGGCCGCTTTTTTTTGCCACCACGGTCCGGTTTGGTTTGGGGTTTTTCCTCGCAACGGGTATCGGAAGTTTCACTTCAGCTGGGGCACTTAAATTCGATCGTGCGGCCGATTTTCCTCGTTCCAGCGATCGACGATCTGACGCACCTTGGCGTGGAATGCGCAAGGCTGCGCCGCGATCGTGGGGTGTGCTTTTCTTTCTCTCGCTCGCTCCAACCGGAAACACAATCGCAATGTCACAACAACGGGCCACCTTCAACTGCGTCCGGTTGGGTACATCTCGTGGCCACTTTCACCCCGTTCTGGCCCCGAAAGCGCGAAACGGACGCACCACACGCACGCAGAACTGGTTCACCGTCACAGGGTGGCTTTTGTTTACGGTCGCTGATTGATCGATTCAACTGATTCATGGGACCCCGGTTGCCATGGGAAAAGGGAGGGGGGGGGCGGAAAGGGAGGGCGCGAATACGCTTTCGTGGTTCCACCCCACCTGGGACAGGTCAGGTACACCGGATCCTTCGGTTGTAGCGGGAAAATGCGGCAAAATTCCGATGCTCCAATGGAAACCGGGAAAAACCGGTTGGCTGGCTACAAGCGCCTGGCGGGCAGGTCAACTACCGGTACTCGGACCGAAGCCAGCACTTGTACGCAATTACGGCACGGCCCTAGCACCTCGTGCGAATGACCAACGAATCCCCCTAAAACGCCTCGAATGCAGGATGCGCGAATGTTGTGCAATGACCCCGTCGAGATTTGTCGAGAGTGATGGCAGTCCGACAAGTTCAACACACCAACCAGGCACGTCCTCGCAGCCCTCTTGTTTTTGCCGATGCAGGGACACGTTCGCGAAGGTTTCCTTTTTTTCCGCGAGACACACGGGTACGAGGACGATACACCGACCGACACGACCGTTCACTTTCGTTCCGAGCAGCAGAATGAGAGGACCCCTTGTGTCCCCGTGTGTGCAGCGGTCGCGCTCTACTCACTCGCCGTCTCACTCACTCTCGACGTTTCTCTCCCCCTCTCTCTCTCTCGCGCGCGAATGCGAAGAAGTCGAAAACGTAAGGGGGGAAAAGCGGTGTCCGTGCGTTTCTCGCCACCTTCTACGCATCCCTTTCGGCAGCCATGTTGCTGTAGGCTTTGGCCGCTGGGTTGTGTGTGCTGGTGGGCCAGGTAGCATCGTGGTGGGGGTGGTAGGAGTTTTAAAATGAGAAGCCCGTCCGGGTTCCCAAGGATGGATGGGACGGACGAAGACCGGCGAGGAGTGAACAGGACTTCTCGACCTCGGTAACGGCCGTAAAACGGGGATGGTTGTATTAGAGCCATAGCATGCTGTCTGACGGCGAGAGATTTTTTTTTCACAAATTTTTTAAACGTTTATTGCGCATGGAATGTGTTGGTACTCGCTCTTGGCTTCTTTCGGTTGGTGGTGATGGAAGAAAAAGCATCTAAAAAAGCCTTTAAAAAGCAACTCCACTGCGTTTTGGGAAGTTCCACGTCCACGAAAGTTCCAGAGGGACTGGAGCTTTTCACGCGGGAACTTGGACTATTTTCCCCATTTCCATTTCGCGGCCGTTATCGTTAGCAACCTCCCCACGGAGGTACGCCTCAAGACGTGTGAGAGCACGGCCCAGTTGACAGATAACGCAATTTAACGCATAAAATACTTTCCATCTGTCAGTGTTCCTTCTCTCGAGCGGCTTGTACAAATTGAGAAGGAAAAAAAACTACGACCGTTGTAACGTCACTTTACCGTGGCCCTTCCTGGCAGGCCAAGAAAGCGAACAAGAGCAAGATGGAAGCCGCACTTTCTTCCGTCACGCCGTTCCCTGTGGCTGGGTTTTGCTTCATTCCCAGGGCAAAAAATGTATAGCCCTTCGGAGGATACCCAGCCGGAGCCGGGCATGCTTTCCTGCGTGTGTGAAGCCCCACACAGACGCACCTTGCCACACGGCACACACCTGCACCACGTACAAGGGAGCGGTCTCATCGCTCTCTTGGACGTTTTCTTTTGCTGCCGTCTTCTTTAACCTAGCTAGACCCAGGTTTGTCTACACGCACACACACACACACACACGAGAACACGGCCCTCTAAGTGAACGGAATGGTAAGGAATGGGCGAAGGAGGACAAGTCAAATCCCACCGGAAGGATGCTAAAGCTACTTGAGCAAGGATACCGGCCTCATGAGGCATGTGTTCGAAGTACAAAATTTCAAATAGAAAGCATGACGTAACGGCAGGCGTTTAGCTGAACATTTACAGCATTTACACCCTCCCAAAAGACGAGTCCACTTTAGCCGCATAATTTGGCGCAAAATTGTACCACAAACTAAATTATCTATTCGCGCAGAATGTTATCAATAAAAAGGCAATTTTTGAAATGCTTTACCGGTCGATTTAGGATCCTTACAAAAAAGGACGGACCTCATTTCCCGTACATCCGTATCCTGAGACCATCCGTCAGGCATTTCTATTTACAGACAAGATTCGAAACCGAATCTCCTAGGTGTATGAGACGAAGGATGAGATCCCTCCAAAGGATGCTCGTGTTGACTTTAGGCTCCCGGTGTCACCCACTCACGACGCGCTCGTTATCGTTATCCTTAGCCACCGAGAAACCCCATCCCAGCGGCTCTATTAAACATTCACTCGAACGACATCGCCTCGTGACGACGATTTGCGTACAAGCGAGAGCGACTCGAGGACCAAAGCCTCGTCATTTAGGCCTTCCGTCTAATCCTCCCAGAGGCCGGAACCATCGTGGGTTGGTCATCGCGCGAATCGTTTGGCCGGCAATAAACACACGCTATTTGCGGCCAAAGTCGTCGTTTTGGGTTGTGGCAGTTTCCTTTTTTTGGGCATCCAGTAATTACGAAGCTCCGAGTGACCGAGATCGGCATCTTGCTGCACAATTATAACGTCAACCCCGGTGGCTGATGGCCTCGTGGTGTGTCCTTTTTCGGTGTGTCCCCGTGCTGGGTCGTGTGCCCAATATAGCAGCCGGTGAAATTGGGTCGTCCAGCCGCCTGGAGACGACGAAATTAATACGACTCATTCGCTCGGTGTTCGCATTCGACACCGGGAGTCAATCTGGCCGGCAGAGAGGCAAGAAACCCGGTGCTGGAATGACGATATGAATAAGAGATAACCTCCGGCAAACATCGTTTCGAACGCATGAATGGCACGACGGTCTCGACGGTGCACGCAGCGAGGCCTTTGATACGGTCGGTTAGATGGGAATTTTTGTTTGCGAACGGTTTCCTCGTAAAACAGCGAGTCGCATTAAAAATGTCATCCCCATCGGGTGAAGGTGGGAAGCGGAAAAGTGATCCCACACTACCCCTTCGAAAAAGGCCGAGATGGTCGAGGTGAGTGATTACTTCCCAGCGAAATGATTGATGCGCTCCTCGACCGTACCCTGCACAACGCGATCCCTTGTGCTTCCGACGATCAGGTTCTGCGCGTGGATGATGTATCGTACGGTGTATTCTGAGATCCCGGACCAAGGTGCCTCGAGAAGAAGCACTCGAGACGGCTGCCGAGGCTAGCGTGTCGAGTGTGTGAAGTGATCCATCCTCGGTGAAGAGGCTCGAGTGAGAGCCTTCGAGCTGACGGCAATGGTTTGCTTTCGACATCCCTTAGAGCCACGCCTGAGTCTCGAAGAACACGGAGACAATGACACCTTTGGCTTGCTTTCCAACCCACCGTACCGGGCGCCCACGTTCCAAGACGACGACCCGGACCCGGACCCAGACCCGGACGACGTTTAATAAGATGTTGTGGATCATTGCGTTTACAGGCTAAACAATTACCCGACGGGCCCGCCGGTGATGGTGAAGAATTCGATTCCCACGCAAAATAATCCTC
This sequence comes from Anopheles nili, assembly GCF_943737925.1. NCBI lineage: Eukaryota > Metazoa > Arthropoda > Insecta > Diptera > Culicidae > Anopheles > Anopheles nili. The sequence continues at coordinate 16,300,931 of NC_071291.1, forward strand.
ACTCTTGCACGCTCCCGGGCGGGTCGACTTCGAGGACACAATGGGGAGTTAATTTGGGACGGCGATGCCGAAATCGTCGATCAGAACCGTCGGAGCGAAGGGGGAAATAGTTTCTTCGCTTGTTCGCCCTCCTCGCACATCTTCTCTCTGGGTCGTGTGGAGGCCAATGCAGACCTGCGACGTGTGGGGATGAGTCTCAGACACCGGATCAGAGTTTCGTGTCCTTTGGACGACTTTCGACGTCCGAGTGTGGAGACGCCTACGCGCTGAACGTTTTCCATTTTCAATTCGGCAAACCCACATCGCTTCGATTCCCATGCTTGGAAAGAGTGTTGTTGCCGCAGCGTGGAGAAGAAGGGACCGTTTAACAAATAACCCACTACCCCGGAACGCCATTAAGAACGAACATAAGACGACGGATGCTCAGGATTTGCCATTAAAATTCACGATTATTGGAGCATTGTCGGGAGAGGAGAATTGATGCACACGCAACGAGACGACATTTCCCGGAAGGCACGCGATTTTGGAGGCTGGCTTTATTGCGTAGACAACCGTGGGTATTCGTGGGGACAGACAGCGGTATTAACCCATATTACCCATTCTCGGAATCTCGACTTTGAGTTGATCAAGAAAATGGCGCAGGGTGTCGAAACTTACCGGCTTTCCTGGCGTAGATTCTGGTCCCCGAGTAGAACTTCGGTGCCACCGCGCGATATGCTGCCACTCGATTCGTACTGCGGTTCGTCCTGAGGCTCGAGTTCACCCTCGGACAGCGTTGCCAGCTGTTTGCAAGGACGAACAGAAAGAGAGAGAGAGAGAGAAGAAATTGCATAAGAACAGGCGCTAACGAGTATTTCGAGGTTCTACACAGGAAAGCCCCTTTTTTCAAGGATGACGGGTGGTACTACGGGGTGTTAGGGTTGAGGTTAGGTGTCGGAGAGGTTTTGGGGGTTCTAAATTTCTCCTCACGTTTACCTCGCGCTTGGAACCATGACCGTTCGCTAGGAAGGTGTTAGTTAGATTACTATAGTAACTGTTGGCGGTCGAGTCAAGCCCCTGCGGCTTGCCCATATTGCTGTTGAGGTTGTTGTTATTTACAAGACTGTGGTGCAGGTGGTAGGCTGACGCGGGGGCCGGTGCCGCGGCACTAAGGGCCACTAGGGTGTTATTGTTGCTGGTACTTGGACCCGCCGGTATCTGGCCCTCCGGACCCTTAAGGGTGGTTCCGGAAACCGGACCAACACCGATCGGTCCGAGCGATTGTCGAACGTTAGCGTATCCACCGGAACTGGCCATCTGCCCACCAGATGGCGCTTCTCCGGTCACATTCACCCGTACGCCCCCATTTCCGACGGCGACCACGTTGCTGTTGCTGGTGGTGTTGATGTTGTTGTTGGTGGCGTTTTGCTGGCTGTGGATGTTGGTGCTGTTGCCGAGAGTGACCCCAGCAGTGAAGGTGGTCTTCAGACCGGCCGTCACCGTCGTGCTGGTGTTGGTACCCGTAACGCTGTTGCCCGAAAGTGACGTCACGTAGATCGGTGAGGCCTCCTTCAGGAAGCTGAGGTCCTGCGTTGCGCCTCCCTTCGCCTGGCTCTGCTGGTTCAGCTGGGGTGAGGGCAGGTTTTTTGTTTTGGGAAGACGGCCAGGACAGACAAACGACCCCCGGGAATGACAGGAAAAGAAACACGCACACGGTTACACCGGAACCACGATGGGGACGATCGCCCAACCAACCAACCAACCCCTGTTTGGGTCCCACCGATACTTGCTTTGATCGAAAGCTGCGACATGTCGACCGGTGTGATCCGTTTGAGGGCGGACAATCGTTGAAGCCGCTCTCGGGCCTGCTGCTCGACGGCGATGACGAATGCATCCTGTACGGCGTTTCCCAGCTCGCCCGCTAGTACCCAAATAGCGAATGTAAACAAGCGTTTGGTCAACCTATCTCACACTGGTAGTGGAAGGAATGTGTGGAATGTTGCTCCACAGCTCGCCGTTATCAGTGTCGTACGGTGCCGATGGGGGGCGTTATCTGGCGCACATGGTGAGAACGCCCCTCTAGGAAAAAAGGCCACTAGCCTGTAGGTGCCCATGTGTGCAAACACGCGCTCTATTTTTGCGATGCATCGTGAGAAGAGAAACATAGGGGGATGATTTATATGGGACACATTCCGTTCGGTTGCGTCCCTTTGTTGTGCCAATGCACGCTGTTTTATGTGCGATTTGCTCTCGGTCACATCCTTGCCACTCCTTGCTCAGTCGGATCTATTTTCATGCACGCTCCAGCCCTTCCTTCCCCAAAAGCAAACTGTCGCATTGTCCTTTCCGGAGAGATGCGCTGAGGGAGCCATTTCAGTTTTCAAGGTAACGCTCACCCCACCCAATGGGTGTGATTTCAACCCCCCAGACAGAATGCACTATCGATTTGGGCTTCTTTTCGGGTCGATTTGACCGCAGCTTAGCAGCCCGCGTTTTCCACGTGTACCGGTGCGGGAAAAATCCAATTAACGACATCCGTCATCGCTATGTGCGTGTGGGTGTTTTTTTTGTTCGTCACATTTTGGGGCCAGTCGGCTTAACTGGCCTCTGGACTGCGTATCGATTATTGACCAACGTCCGTTCGCCTGGCCGAAGGCTTCGACACTCTGGTGGCTATTTCCGATGGCCGGTCCGATGCCATCCATGCGGAGGTCAGCAAACGGTAACCCCCATTGTCGGGGTTCCGTTTTCGGTTCGCTATTAATACCTTTCCTGGGGAAAAGGAGCATGGCGAAAAAAAGGACCACTTTGGGGGGTGGTGGTGTTGGGTGCGCAATCGAATGTTTTTTGCCACCCTTCACGGGCACGCTCGAGCAGCCGCTTCGTGGTGAGGTGCGAGAGTGAGCTGAAGCGTGCAGTATTGGCAAACCGGCGCCTTTTGTTCGGCCCAATCGAATTACGGTGATTGCGCTGCCGATTGGAGCAACGATGGAGGCCTTCGGTTTAACAACGCCCTCTCCAAATACAAATACCACCCCCTTTCGCATCATCCCTTAGTTGGCGGAAAGCGATTTGCCTTCCACCAGATGAGCTGCTTAAAATAACACGAAACCCACCCCCACACACGTACGCGCATAAACTGACTCCGACACATGCTCTTTTGGTCGTTCGCAACCCCGCGGTCGGAAATTGTGGTTAGTCGTGTTAATGATTAATTTAGCCGTAATCCAGCCCGGTTCTGCCGGTACCTTGCACTACGCCTTTACTACGCTTAGGACGCTTACAGCAAGGACTCCCCGCGGTCCATTTTTTCGTTTTCATCATTACCTGTCACAGCCGCCGGAATGGAAGCGCCTAATCGGCCCGGAATGCCATCACTTTTTGGCGCAAGGTGAGCGCATAAAATTGAACGATCGTCGTTTAATGACACCTCTCACTGGCACACACATACACACACACAGGCACACACACACACGGCTTCACAGGTGGTGGGGGGCTCGCACTCGCCCACAAAACCCAGCCCAGGGCCTTTAGCGGCGAGGTGGCTGAAAATATTTCATCCATTTCGTAACATTTTCACTTTCCGTGCAACCGCGATGATCATAACACCCCGAAACGAACCCCCGAACACCCCCTCAAACCCTGCCCCGTGGGGAGGGGGTGGTTGGGTACGTAATGATGAATTTTGTACACGTTTCACGGCACACGTCTCGTTCACTCCACCGATTCCGCTCGCGCCTTTCGCGCACCGAGAAAAGCCACTTGGCCGCAGGGTTGCGCCGTTTCTGACAATCGGGGCACGTTACGGAGCCGCGTCGTAAACACACGCGTTTTCAGGGGGGTGGGGGGGAGGTGTGGAAAACAAGGCGAGAGAGAGAGAGAGAGAGAGAGAGAACATGGGAGAAAGAGCGAGATGATGGGCCAGGTAGCAAGCGAAAATAAAGGCACAAAAAAAAACACAACGCTTTGTTTAGCACGCCCGCGCATGCAATGATGGCCTCCTCTGCCAAAGGTGCACTGGTCCCGTGATACGCCCCTCCCCCCACAGCACACACACACACACACACACACCCATCCACACACTCATGCACATTAACAGTCATGGCGCCCGCTGTCATGGCGGTCACCCCGCCCTGCAGCAGTTCGATCGGATTAATCATGCGGGAGATATGCGTACGAGCCGGCTCGTGGAAAGCCCTCAGGTCTGCATGCACGTTGCACTTCGCTGGCATTCTTCGCACGCTGACTCACGCGCCCCTTCCCGTTCGATCGTTCCCGGGGTCAGTTCCTTGCCTGTTTTTCCTACCCCGTTCCCACGATGGCTCGTTGAAGTCTTCCGATCGACGGCAATGGGTCGATGCGTTCGGGTAAAAAACTCTCGCTCGGGTGGAAAACAAACCCGGGAACCACCTTTCCGGCGCGTTCTTCCCACAAAAACCTCAAATGTGACGTCGACAGTTTTTCTTCTGCCGCTTCATCGTCATCTTCTTTATCAAAATCCACTCGGTTGCGATGAGCGATCGTGCTCTCGCGGAAAACTCTCTCCCCCTGTGCAAGAGGCAAAATGACGACGGCAACAGGCAACCCCTACGAGCTGACCCAAAGGCGACCAGCAAAGTCGACAGCATCGATCCCGAGGCATCGATGCGCGAGCGAGACGCAGCGAGCCAGATACGCAGCCACGCTGATATGTGTGTGCTGGTCCGCTTGCAACCCCCTACTCGTAGGGGGTTGTAGGAGAAAAATAAAATGCCGATCTCCCGAGCCGATCGCTAGCGGAAGATACCTAAAGGGAGGGCTTAGCGGTGGTTCCCGCTATCGCTGTGTCTAAACTCACCCCCCTCTCCCTCGAACCGTGTGGTCCCTCACTTGCACCCTCTCTCGAAGGTGGTCATCCCCGAGCCGGAGACAGTGCCACGACAGCCTCCGGAAGCCTGAATGTTCCGTAGGGTGAAGGGACGCACTGATTCGAGCCATTTGCATGTGAGCAAGGTGGTTCGGAAGGGCGAGAATTCCTGCCACACACAGAAGCTACAGGCTCCAACTGGTGACCCAAATATGCCGCGTTGTTTGTCCTCCCGACCGGAGCCAACCGTTTGCACTTCCAATTACGACAACGTCGTCGTCGTCGGTGAGGCGATAAACGTCTGCCTTTTTTTTGTGTTATCGTGACCGACGCTTTAACATCTCGCAGCACACGCACGAAACGCGATCCGCAGCAGTTTTGCGGGTCTTCTTTCTCTCTCTCTCTCTTCAATAGCCACTCCGGAACACACTCTCGAGGACGCGGCAGAGATTCCCAAGGGTACGTGATCGATCGGGAAGGACATTCGATGCTTACGAGTGAACACCCGCGACCGGATGACGTAGGGGTTTTGGGACACGAAACCAACCGCACGGATCGTGGCCCTTTTTTGGACCGTACTGGCGAGGCGCGATTACACAGGGCGACACGTCGTCCACTACGGTGTTCCACTGAGCGGCTGAGACTGAACTGGCTGGCTGGTGTGTGCGCGTTGGGTTACGCGCTCGCGCTCCTCCCCGCACTGTACATTCAGCTCTTTTTTCCTCCCTTCTCCAGCCCCAACCAACCATCCCCCCACCACCCCACCCCTTCCATTCCTTCCACCCCCCCTGGAACCCACCACAACAGCAGCAGCAGCAGTATGTTGTTGGTCGGCCACGGGGCTCGCGTACGCTGCCTATTTTGACGTTCGAAAATGTTTGTGGAGTCGCAGCATAGCGAGCGTGTGCCCCAGACCTGCGGCCATTCGGCCAACATTCTCCCAACGGCTTCTTCCCTCGTCTTCCGCCCGTTCGGTGATCCGTTTTTCCGCGTCTTCCCAGCCCCGGGTTCCAGCGTCCACGGGGGGTTTGGTCAGCGGATCGAACGCCCGGGAGAGATCGTGCGCCTGTGTTCTATTGCGTTCGATCGTCTGCCGGTGTGTGCGTGTGGCGGGTGGTACGGCGGTGTGGAAAAACCTGTTGTACTCTCGCGCGAACCGTGCGACCACCACAAGCGCACGATCGGCTCGAAAACCCGTTTTCGCGCTGCGTATGGGTGGCAGAGTAGGGTAGTTTTTACCCTTTTCTCAGCCTATCGCGCGCTCTTTCTATCTTATCGGAAGCTCTCGCTTTCCTGGGCCGGATGATAGGCGCCGTGGAAATGCGCTGGAATCGGTCCGATCGTGCACGATCGCATGCCAACGGTGGCGCCATCTGTTGGGTGCACTTTCGAAATTCGAAAATTCGCTTTTCAAATGCGCGCCTCCTGCGCTTCGACCGTTGCGTGAACTAGAACGTGGTAAAAGGACAAGTGCATGTGGCGGAATGCCTTGCTACAAAGGCGCGGCTAGTTTATCTCCACGGCACCGCACGACACTGGCTATTGCTATAAGGGTTGGTTTCACTGAAATTTACCTAGTCGCGAATCACTCCGCCGTTTCACCCGTAGCTTTATCATGCATGACTGGATGCACTGCAAATCGAGCAAATCAAATATTAAAACCCATCTCGTGTGAGCCCCTGCCTTTAGGCCCTTACACCTTACCTCATGAATGTGCTTGATAACCTCTGCTCGGGGAGAGTCTTCCAGTTTCCGTTCGTTAACGTCCAGGATTTCGTCGGCCACCTCCAGATTGTCCTTGTCCGCCGGGCTGCCGTATAGTTTGATTTTTCCATCGCGACTTTCGACCAGAATTATCACGTACCCGTTGAGTTCTACCACTTGCTGAAATTTGTTCATACGAATGATTATTCACCACCATCTCCAAATGACTGATGGAGCTTTCAAAGGCAATTTCGGTGGAACATTTCAAACGAAAGGTACTGGAAATGGCTTTAGAAACTCAGGTGCTCTTCGTTCAAGGACACATTTTGAAAAGGTGCGTTCCATAACACTTTATTTTAAAATAAAATTGATTTATTTTGCGTCGAATGTATGTTAAACTTGGACGGTAATCATCGTAAAGTTTGGTAGTTTTCAGAGATAATTGGCGCAGAGGCCATCACATCAGTATCAATGTCATGCTAGATTCCTTGCATGGCGCCGTTACAGAATCGAAAGCTCGACTTACCTTTCCGGAAGATGAGGCGGTCGGTGGGCCAGCTGGCGTGGTCGTCCTTTGTTGCATTCTTAGTTACGAGATTGGCATGTGCTAGCGTATCAGCTTCTTGATTTGAATGCTCTATCGATTTTCTCACATGGATGTAAACTGCATTCTCCCAGGACACATTCGAACATTTGCCGATATCGAAAATCAAGGCGGCCGAAAATCAACAAACCATTTCTGCTGCACGTTATTTTCCTTTTCAGCTTTTCCACGCTATTCAACACCACTCGCTCACTTACTCACTGGCTCTGATAACACGTACACACGCGCACGCACCTACACACAGGGATAGAAAGATTTCCTTAGCTGAAAGAAGGATTTTCACTTGTTGGAAATGTGGAAGTGCAAGGAAGCTTGTGTAATTTCCTTATTTTTTGTTTGTTTTATTTTAAGATTGAAGAATTTAACTCACTTTACTTGGCAACTTAGTTATAGAAGGTATAGTTATAGAGGTATTAGTTGTAGAAGGGATTTGAAATGTGAAGGTAGTTCACACTTGACTAGCTCGCTAGGGAAGGATTATGTATATCTCTGGGCCTCTTTCGACGACGTGGTTTCACTCGAGATGCTTCGTTGTTGCAGTCTATTAATTGGAATCACTGTTACTGGAAAAGCTATCACTGACACAAGCATTGACATAGATTTTATGCATGCTGACCTTGTTGGTGTAGGATTGGTTCGAGATACTTTCGGAAGCTCTCTGTGACATACATTTCAATCAAGGCTATCAGATAAGATAAATCGCAATCACCTCTGAGCTGTTAACTCGCCGGAAAATGGGAAACTTATATATTTCGACACTCCTTTCCAACCCGACACAGGAAACGCGAGAAAAGTTACCACCACGAAGGATGTTGTGCCCCAAAGCTCAGCAGATCAATACTCTACAATCTCCCGACTGATGGTGAAACCCCAACCGTTCGGCGTCAAAGAGAGCATATCGGTTGATTTTCCTCAAGCTTTGAAGCTCCAGAGAGTACCGAGCCAGCTCACATTCACAGCAGCAGAGACGTTTGCTCTCGTTTGAAAGTATCTCGCAGGACATGCGAGATAGATAGCTCTGGCTGCTGCTATTATTGGATGCTGGGCGCGTTTTTCTCCATGCGCCACCTGCATCCACCCAGATCTGTGTGCACGGGAAGTCCAAGGGCGAAGTGTTTCTTGAAGTTACAATCATTTGCTGGAATATATAATGAGAACATGCTAATTCGAAAGTGCTATGAAATTCGATAAAATGCTGAAAAGAAATAGCTGCATTGAAAATATGTGTGCAATAGTATTGCAACCGAAATGCAGCAAATGAGGCACCCTGTGCGAGCTGCAGAGACGATAAAAATTTCTCCCTTTGTCGGCTATGTCAAATGTCATGTTGTGCGTGATACCGAATCGTCACAAAATACTATACAGTGCTGCCAGAAGTGGTTGAGCGTAATCTGTTTATTAATGTGTAACAACATTACTGAAACATGGTCTGCTGAATCGATGAGTTCATCGGTCTAAACGTAGGTTTTGTGACCAAATCATGAGGGTTTTAGCAACAATAAAGACAAGGTTCTCGAGGGGTTGTGAAATGTAGGTGCGAAACAAAAACACCATTGTGCCAATCCCGTTCACTAGCTGGCAGCCCGGTTTGGTTGTCAAATAAGGTTTGCTGAAAACATGAAAATTGTCTGCAAGTGTTGCGTTTTTTCTTCGATAAAATGAGTATTTTTGTACATTCTTCATGGTAAACGAAACTAGTGCGTGTGTTGTCTCGCAAAACGAACGCAAGAGCCCGCAGTGTTGAGAATCGTTCAGCAAACGCTTTGTTAAGTGGCGCTGTGGGATCGATGTAAAATCTTTTGTTTTGATACGGTGGTGGAGTATGTGCATTTCCCGAAAGAATGCTGCTACGATCCGGGATTGACTCGACCTGCCAGCGGGATCAACAGGAGTGGGCGACCATGTCGCCTCTGTGGACAGCCCGATATGACTACCAGGCTCAAGGGGACGACGAGTTGTCCCTGCGGGTGGGTCAAATCGTATATGTACTGTCCACCGACAGCAGCATCTCAGGTGACGAGGGCTGGTGGACGGGCAAGATCGGGGACCGTGTGGGCATCTTTCCCTCCAACTTTGTCACGAATGAAGATCCGACCGTGCTAAAGGTACAACCTGTAGAGATACAGTTCCACGAACTGGATCTGAAAGAAGTAATTGGAGTGGGGGGCTTCAGTAAGGTCCATCGTGCCTTTTTTAACGGGGAGGAGGTTGCCGTCAAAGCGTCTCGGCAGGATGACGAGTTCGAAGTGGCACGACAAAACGTACTGCAGGAAGCAAAATTGTTCTGGTCGCTGAAACACCCGAACATCGTTTCATTGAAAGGCGTCTGTCTGGATCCCCAAACTCTATGCTTAGTGATGGAGTACGCTCGCGGGGGCTCTTTGAACAAGATACTGGCCGGAAGAAAAATTCCCCCTAACGTGCTTGTAGATTGGGCGATCCAAATAGCTCGTGGTATGAAATATTTGCACTGCGAAGCTCCGATTTCTGTCATTCATCGGGATTTAAAAAGCTCAAATGGTAAGCAACATTCCTCTCTTATGTTATTGTGATTTCATTATCATGCGGATTTCTCTGTTCCTCAGTGCTAATTAGTGAATCGATCCAACATGGAAATCTGATCAATAAAACACTCAAAATAACAGATTTCGGGCTGGCTCGTGAAGCATATCGTACTACTCGAATGTCCGCTGCAGGCACTTTTGCCTGGATGCCACCAGAAGTGATCAAATCAGGAACGTACTCCAAGTAAGTCTTGCCAGTTGGGTGTTATGGATTGGTGGTTTCAAATTCCTTGCACTTCGCTTCTTTTCACAGAGCATCCGACGTGTGGAGCTATGGAGTTTTGCTGTGGGAATTACTTACTGGAGAAACGCCTTACAAAGGCTTCGACTCGCTGTCCGTAGCTTACGGTGTGGCAGTTAATACACTCGCTCTGCCGATTCCAAAAACCTGCCCGGAGTCTTGGGGAAAGCTAATGAAGTGTAATGATCTTCCAGCGGTCTAGCAGTTGAACGAGTCATTATCATTAACTGGAGTTATCTTTTTTTGCTCTTTTCTACATCTCATCAATAGCTTGTTGGGAAATCGATCCACACCGGAGGCCTTCGTTTAAGGAGATTGAAAAGGATCTCGACATAATTGCAAGATCTGGTTTTGCTCAAACACCTCACGAATCATTCCACACTATGCAAGATGGCTGGAAGAAGGAAATCGCGGAAGTACTTCAAGAGCTGCGTAAAAAAGAGAAGGTATGTCATTTACATCCAGGTGTGTTTGGTGAGGATATATTAAGTGTTTGAAGCGCTGCAATCGTTCACCAAAACTAGTGTTCGAATGAGTTGAGGATTACAATTGTTAGGATGTACTCTGTACTGTTAATTTGTTTAAATTTAGATAAGATATAAAATTTGTGTCTATACTTTTCCACGTTCTTCGTTCTCCTGTTAGTTTTTTTTCCGGTTCCAACTGATCCATAGATTTGTTTCTATTACTATCTTTCTTTTAATGACTTCCATTCTGCCTTTCTTTCTGCTTAGGCATTTAAATCTTTCGAGGAGGTAAGACGTTTTGTGATCTTTGTTGAGTATTTTAATCATTTAATCTCATATTGATTGCAATTTTCGCTTTTTGAGTGCTAGTTTGGTGTTTTTATTTCGCTAATTGACTCTTGGTTTTTTATTAGTTTAATTGTTTTGTCGATGAATCAAACATGCTCTGCAGTAGTGTCGAGTAAGTTGCAAAGTGCAAGACGCTGTTCCGTTCCATAAAAAGATGCCTCTTTGACTGAGCGTTTGTCTATTTTATTTGCTTTGATTTTCAATCACGCTGCTAACTTATGCATACTCTCTGAACTACTTATTTATACATTCTACACAATGAAATAGTTCAGTAGAGGCGAATTTTTCTTTTATTTAGAATGTCTGCCCGTATATGTATATTTTGTACCAATATGATTGCAACCCTCGTTTTTTCAATGGAATGCTTTTCACTATTTGGTGCTACCTTATACTAGATAACTATGAAATTAATCTTGGTGTATCACTTTTTTTTACAGGAGTTACGCAGTAAAGAGGAAGAACTTTCGCGTGTGCAGCAAGAACAACGCTGCAAGGAAGAAAATTTAGCTAAACGTGAGCAAGAATTACATGCCCGCGAAATCGAATTGCTAGGTCGTGAACTAACGATTCTTTTCAAACAAAATACTCCTACACCGAAGAAACGCAAGGGGAAATTTAGTAAGAGCAGAATTAAGGTAAAGCATGACGTATATTGATATTCGAAGATAATCTAATGCAATCTTGGTATTTCATATATACTTTTGTAGCTAATAAAAAAAGCACCGGGACAAATTTCGTTGCCATTAGATTTTCGTCACACCATTACGATTCAACATACGGCCATACGTGATGAAAATCGTCAACGCGTGGACACTCCCCCCGGGTCGCCAGCCACTCGATTACGGACGATTGTGTGTAAGTAAACTAAAGAGTCGCACGCATCTAACTAACGCAATACTCTTTTTAACTTTTCGGTTGTGTACGCGGATTATTTTTTCTGCTTTCTCTTTCTTATTTTTACATCGTAACTCTATCTATGTTTCATACGTCGAATCTCAAAAGCTTATATTTCGGTAGGAAAGAGAAAGCAAGAAATGATCCACTAGCGATCGATTTTCTAGGCTTTTTTATATTTTTGACTAAATATCCAATACTTTGTTGCATAGTGTTGTATTGCTCAAAATAATTCCTCTAAAGAACCGATTGGTCTCACACTTTTAGTCATATTTAGTAAAGCTTTTCAAAGAATTTACGCCAAACAGTGAAACAGTGTGTCACTGTTTTTTTCTTCTTACCGTTTTCATCGACAATAGTAACATTTATTCAATTTTTTTGCCACCACACGACGCTTTCGTCATAGATTAGCATTAGTTTGTTTGATTTATACATACGTTTTACGAAGTGTGAAAATACAATATTGACTTGTACCGATAATGAAGCGTTTTTGTAGCAACGCGTCTTGATATGCATGTTTGATACACAGTACGTGATTTAGATGCAAGCTATCTTTTAAAAAGAGGTTTTAAAAACATATTTGTTTTCTTTCATTTTATCTTTATTTTGCTTAAGATTACGATGGCAAATATATGCGAGGGGAAATATTGTTGATTGATTTTCGAAATTGTTGATAGGAGGTACCGTTGTGTAGTAGTTGTTGTCGCTTTAATCTTACGAAAATTAATAATGTTTTCGTAACATTCCAAAATCATGTTAATTTTTTCTTATCGTAACACGATGTCACATAACAATATGTGTTTCTTCTTATGAATCTGTAAATGATGGAGTTGTTTGCAATTCCAATTTTTCCATAATGAAATAAAGTTCATAATTCTACACATTTATCGCGATGCTCACTAATGCTATGAGCAGAGTTAAGTTTTTATTCGATGAATAGTTTCATCAAAATATCTGCAGGTGGATGGATAAATTCTTGGAAAGTATTAGAATAATTTACTAACCCATGTTTCGGAACATCTCTTCAAATTGTTGTGCCATGCTAACAACTAATACAACACAGTTCGCTTGGTTGCTACCAATCGAATGATGCAAAGAATAAATTCTCATTTGCGTACTGTTTGATCTTGCCATGACTATCAACCGTACTGACGATATGCCGTTGCGCCACCGCTGCAGTTCCTGGTGATGTTATCAAGGGTAAGACCTGGGGTCCATCGACGCTGCACCAGCGGGAACGAAGCCATTTGCCGACGATGCGACCGAGCGTTCGACCGCAACAGTTCAGCAAGAGTGCCCCCAATCTGGACAAATCCCGTATCACAGCGATGTCCGCTTGCTCGTCGCGGCACGAAATCCTAGGTAAAAGTCACGATGATGGCCTGAATGCCATCGAAGCCAATCGTAACTATAGCAGTACCAATTCTACTTCTTCAACTACTACTACTCCTACTAGTAATGATAATAGCAATATTAATCGTAATCGTACGCATAATACTTCCCAACACTACCACTCCATCTTACCCCGTATTATTCATAGTAACAGCGGTGTCTGTAGCAACTATAGAAACGATCATATTCAAAACAGTAATCCTCAACATATTCATCACAATCACACGGATAAGAATAGTGGCCGTTCTGTAGGACCGGCACAAACATCCAGTTGTTGCCACCGGGAGGACAAGGGTTCTAATAGCAACAAACATCATTGCCGGCTCGATAGTAGAGGCCCTGATGAACGGGCTGTTTTGGGTGACGACGAAAGATCTACTCCACATGAAGAGGAGTACGATCGTGTGTTTTATAATGCGATTCGAAAGAGTCTAGACAATATTTTTTCTCGTAAAGAAACCGATGAAAGAGAGTTTGAACACGCGAGCTACTACCGAATGTCCGGCTCTCGATCGAGTGATAATTTGCCCTCTACGGTGTGTGAAGAAACGCCGTACCATTGGCACGCGTTCGACTGGACCCAGTCGAAGTTTAAGCGCGAGAATTTCATAGTCGGTGCGCGGGACACGAATGGGATCGGTCCAGGTAGAGTCAGTGCGGACGACAGCCAAAGCAGCACGGTTAGTACAGCTGAAACACGCAGTATTGGCCAGCTGCAGGAATCGTTCGGAAATTTAGAACTGAGTGGCAGTAGTGGCGAAGGTAATGCTAGGGTTGGATCACACGGCGGCTCGTACCAGAGCGGTTTGGTGTCTTGGTCGCGTAAAAACTCCGTTGTTACGTTCCGCAATGACGTGGAAGTACGTCGTACGGATTACGAACAGATCTCCAATCCTAGCCAGCTGTTACGGCCTTCGGCAGTGGTAGTTGAGGCGGACGGTAGTCCGATATCTGGGTTGCCGAACGGAATGGGTGGAGATTCCTCCGCAGGGCTAGCCAGTCGTTCCTATGACTCAATTCGCCAAAAGCTAGATCGGTCCAATGTGAAATTGAAACTATCTCGTCTGCTTGGGCTGAAAAAGGATAAGACGAACGGAACAGACCGCGACAGCGGAATCCACAAAACGCGACGATTTGTGCAGCACAGGAACAGTATTCATCTGAATCGTCGGCCAACGATGACTGCCAACAGCAACACGGCGACGGATCAGGATCGTCTTTTGTTGCTTGATGGAGAGTCTGGCGGAGTTGAGAATGAATCACCGTATGATTTAATCCGAACCGACAACTATTTGATCGTACAGAACAACGAGAGAAGTCGTTTCGATACGTCGCAGTAGCGATGTTTGTTTGACTGAGTTTTCCGCACTACGTTGCGTTCCTTCCAGTTTTATTGGAAACACTGGCTTTGTAAGGATGTTCCAAAATGTGTGTGGATCATATCTTATGCACTATTGATCTTGTTGACAAGCACTCGATGTACTTCGATCGAACGTTTGAGTGTTAATATCCATTTTTTTAATTCTAGTTTAGACGAACGACGCACCGTTTCATTTGCTTACAATTGCTGCAGAGACGTACTGATATGTTTTAAGATCGCATCACTGAATACAGCCAAGCCAAGCTATTTAGAAACTAATGAATGGGATGGGACAGAGCATCCGCAATGTGCGGGACACACATTTTTTTAGGTTACAAAGCTCAATGTTTGAATCCATTGGGATGGCGAAATTTTAATCCTTTCATGCATTTTCTCCTTTTTCGAGGGCAATAATAATGTTGTCAATGAGAATGCTGAACGAAACATAAACAGTTTTTTTTAAATATATTTACAAATTTCATACATTGATAAAGAGTGTACGTATAATTAAAGATTTTTTGCTATGGCTTTTTATCTTTCTCGATAGCATTTGGCAATTTATATTACTCCATTAGCAAGCATGCTATTGATAAATGTTGATAAAGGACATGTTTAGACTAAATGACATAGCAAAGATAATTTGCTCAGCTTCGAAATATTTATAATTTGATAACTAATTTCGTTCAACAAGCCCTGTTAATTCTATCAATGTAATTTCTTTACATGATCAACTTGGGTTGACATTGTTTCTCGCATTGTAGCGGAAAATTTAGCAGCATTTCGTATAATTATGACAGCAGCTATGAGTTTGGTATATCGCGGTCTGATTTACGAGGGTTTTTTTGAATGCATTATCTCATGGCAATACGCCGTTTGTTTCGTGTTAAATTGCAGTTTTTCAATTCTAGACAATGATTTTTGTGTTCTAATATCAGTGATACTCATTCGATCTAAAAATATTTTTTGAAAAATATGACAAAATCGTTTTTGCTTATTGAATTGTGCTTTATATAATCATTGTCGTATTCTTTTTCCAAACAACTGTACTGCGCGTAGAGTACATTTCCAAATAGAGAAATCCATTCCTCCTGTCTGAAAAAAGAAAGTCTTCAAA
Source organism: Anopheles nili (assembly GCF_943737925.1). Lineage (NCBI taxonomy): Eukaryota > Metazoa > Arthropoda > Insecta > Diptera > Culicidae > Anopheles > Anopheles nili. Next base: position 16,316,444 of record NC_071291.1, read on the forward strand.
ATTTAATGTGTAACAAAACCAGAGTAGTTGTGTTTAGATATTTGTTGAATTGATTGGTTTAATGCATGTGCCAATTTTTTAAAATGGGAAGGTGGATATTTTTGGTAATTTAAGAACGTATACTATTTGTAATCAAATTAACCGGCGAGAGGGTTGAATCAATAATATAAGCATAGCAGTTTGTTGAAACGCATCCCGGGATAAGGCTACCGGTAATTTGCTATGTAACAGAGCTTTAAAATTTGATGATCCTCCCGGTGATGGTCGAGCATTTGCCCAGTTACAGGCTTTTAAAACAAAAACAAAAAAAAAAAAATAGCGACAAAATCGAATGCGACAATAATTTTACTTTTAATGAAAAATTATCAAAAATTCTCCACGGAACACATGTATGCGAATACATGCCCGAGAATTCGAACTTCTAGTGTAAAAGAAAACTATTCCACGATATTGAGCATAGAAGGCAGGAAAGTGTATCCTGTAGGAAGGCGTACGAAGGATTGATGGTTGCTTGATTTTGGCAATAGCATGGACCAACGCATAATATCAAATATGCGATTATAGAAACAATGGAAGAAGCGATTACAGGAAAATACAGTATCATGCCCTCATAAAGACACTCTTTTTACACTCTCATACTCACATACGTACACGAGCCATTGTCGTTAGGGGAATAAATGTTATTTTTTAGTTTTCTTTTGAGTTCTACAATGAAATTGTAAGCTTGAAGTATATTTGAATTAGGAGTACTTTTTCTTGTTTTATTATGATAGCATATTCGTTGATAATTTTGCAGCAAAATGAAAATTTCATTTAAGAAAAAACACGTTTGTAGAATATTACAATTATGATTATGATTATTATTTTTATTTCGAAAATAAAATATTGCTACTGCATACAATGATTTTAGTTGTTTGTTTTCGTTCTTGGCTCATCGGATGTTTTTAGTGGAGTTATACGTTTGGTTTTTGTATTTGTTGCGTTTGTCTTTGGTTTTTCATAGAGATATGTTTTGTTGCTTTTGTTCGATTTTTCTGCTATTTGAAGACCTAGATGTAAAAAGCTGTAGGCGTTTTTCTCTTGTAATTAGTCTGCTTTGCTTGCTGCGGTTGAGGTTATATTCTGTTTCTAAAAACATGGATTAAAGTCACATAGTTTTGAAATTTTGCATAATGTTTTTGGTAGTATAATATTAATAGTAAATTCCTCAGCTACCTAGTAACTTATTATTTATAGACAAATTCTTTGTTTTTGCCTTCAACTGGTGGTAAAACTAATGTGATTTGGCTTCAACTACAATATCGAATAATTTACATATTTTTGGTATGTCGGTGCGAATGAGTTAAGCAACGTAAACGAATACGTATTAATTTTACGATGCTAGAAAAAGGTGAAAAATAGATCTATATCACAAAATAGTTCTATATCGATATAGTCTATATCACCGACTAACGAAAATTCCATTAGTTTAACCACCTCGAGATAGAATTCGGTTTTTAGAAGATAAAAGTATTAGCTGTAGAATATTGCCTTTGATAGAATCACTGCTTGTGCTGGTTGACTTGTGTTAGAGTTGAGAAAAGAAAAATTATATGGCTGTGTCATACATTCTCCCTGTGGAATGTTCTTCGGTGTCCCTTTCGTTACCGGTGGTATTGATGTGTAGGGGTCTTTTCGTACTATGGTATAGTAACATCTGGTGTTACATCACCCTGTTTTGATTCAGATTACGATACCGACGACGCGTGGTATGCTACGACGGCAAACTTAGGCGCCGGTCCAGGTGCAGACGTGTCGACTCTCAGTGCAACACCATTATGTTCTAGTCTAAATCGCTTCGGTACCCTGCCCAGCTCGGTACCGATGCCAACTCTGTACGCTTCCGAGGGTCAACGAAAGCCCAAACTATCGATTATAGAGCTTGTGCTGTACAATATGGCCTCGATGCTGGCCAGTGTTGCTTCCGGCTACGATGTGCGGATTTCGAACGTAACACCGTTGCATCCGAAGCTACATCCTGGCCCATTGCAACCGTACGAATCGTACTCACAGCCTGCTAGTCCCTATCACCATCAACTACTACCGGTGGGTGATTCTCACCTGTTTCATACGGAAAATGCGCATCGTTTGGAGGTACTTCCACCATTGGCGGTCGCGCAAACTTTAGAAAATGTGACCAGTAAAGAAGTGTACGACGAGGAACTGGCACAAGCGCAAGATGAACGGTTGTATGCGCACAGTACAACCCCGTACCATGAGCCGGGAAGACAGCAAACTCGGTAAGTGCAGGGTTACTGCTTTTAGTTACATTTTAGACATTGTTAATGGTAAAATGTTGCTTGTTTGATTGGTTTTGTATTGAAAATGCGTGTTAGCAGCAAAGCTCACGCTCAATCTACTAGTCCACGGCAGGATGAACGAACGCTAAAGTACACGGACTCACCGCAACATTATCTACCATCGACGATGTCGACCACCAGCGGCTTGGGTTCTAACTACACTCCATCGGGGCCGAGCTCTTCCTTTAGCGTTGGAGCAGGAACTCAACCTCCGACACCTTCTCCCCGGCGGAAATCTAGCGCAACATCTTTCATGGACTATGGTGATCTGCCAGAGGAGCGCGAAAGTAGAGCGGGTCTCTACATTCCTGGGGAGTACGATGGATATACGCAGCATAATCCCATCTTCAACACGGGTACACGGGGAGCATCTGGAAGTTACATCGGTAAGTTTAGGCGACCGCAATGGAATTGCAATCGAATTGCAGTACGATATAAAATTAATTTGCATATTCTTCCCAAAACTAGGTTCGCATTACTTTCCATACCGGCCAGAAATCAACTTCGCCTTCGAACGAGAAACAAAGTCATACGGCGGAGAACAGGTGTATGAAGACCATCACTATGATAGTGCATCGTATCACGATTATACGTACGAAGGTCTCGGATCAACGGGTAGCAGATCGACAGTAACGCGTGTTCCGACAATGGGGGTTACTGCTACAGGTCATCGCCGAACGCTCTCCAGTATATCCAGCACTATGCATAGCAGCAACATCAATCAAGGGTTTCATATGGACGGCGAAGATATAAGCGCAAGGCATATTGATGACGCGACGTACAAATTGGATGATCTGTATCTATCTGGCGGTGGCAGCACTGGTGGTGTAGTAGCACCGGGTTCCGGTCGTCTTCAGGCAACGAATTCAACGAAGATACACGAACCTGTCGGGAGCTTCCAGGCTGCGAATCGCATGCATCAGTACGAGAATGTGCCTAATTTCTTCCGTAGGCAGTCAAGCCTTCAAGTGCATTATCCATCCGCCGGTCAGGGGGGTCATTTATCGGGTGAATTTATGAGCGGTATAGAGCAAGAGGAGCGCCCTTACACGGTGTTGGGCTTGGAGCACGGAGACAGTGGAACGTTGGTCACGAGTTTAAGATCGCAAACGAAACTGCGTTCTAGCATGAAGAAGTATTCACCGCAGCAACAGACCTCGGTATCCGGTTCCCAGGGCAAATACGGTGGTGCTGGCGGTACGCACAGTTATGGCACCCACGGCACGGTTCATGGCTCTACGAGTGCAACCAACCAAACGCCACCCGACAGTCTTACCAGCGACGACAGCTCATACCTGAGTGCGAAGGATAATTCGTCCTCCATATCGTCCCAAAGCCGAGTGCGTTTTACGCCGGAAATTGTGCTAGATGTTGATGCTTCACTTCAATCTCCGACGGGTTACGGCGGAATAGCTTCGTCTGTTGTCATCAGCGCAAAGGACAGACGCAGCTCGTCGTCGGGAAGCACCATGCTCACCGCTACTCCCGGTTCCGCTACCTCTTCTACATCTATATCTGGGCGGCGTTCAAATGCGTGCGATACGGGACAATCCTAGCATTACGTAAAAACCTACATGGTGTAGTGGGCAGTGGCCTGGGAAATACATGCTCTCTTATCCTTCGAGCTTTTGCCCCAAGTTGCATATGGGATGTGAGAGATTCTGTTCAATTGTGACTTTCTGGCTGAAAAACGCACACAGCGTAGGCGTATTCAATGGCAATGAGTGAGGAACTTTCTCCGTTCGTAACTGGGCAAGGATTGGTTTCTAACAACCATAACCGTTCTAAAAATAGTATTGCTTCGATCAAGAAGTCCAGAACATTCCAGCTATCGCATATAACGTAGGTTTCACCAGCCTCAAAGAATTGATATTATGTCACTAAAACGAATGGAAATGTAAAAAAAGCTTGTCACCATTGTCTATAAATCCCACACATGATAGGTAAAAAAAGGAACAAACAAGGACGTGCAAGCTCTCATCTACAGTAGGGTTACCCATAAAATTGGCTGTGATACATTGATAATTTTTACAGTAGATTTTTTTTCTAATTAATCAAAAACGTGTATGACAAACAAAGTACCCCGAATTCAGTACGGCACGAGTGAGTCGGTGAGGAAGCACTAGTTTTTACTTAATTTACTATTCACATCCATTATTTGTGTTTTAGTGTGAGCTGCGTTAAGATAGCGTGAGTGTTTTTTTATTGATAAATTAATAGCTTCTTTAAGATTAATGCATGGGAAGATTGACAGCCCTTACATTAATTTCGTATTCAGTTTGTGAGATACTGGCACAACATTCCAGGATGGTTTAAAGCTACTAAAAGAGTGCTCCTAGTATGAAAACATTCTTGGGAAAGGTGTTGCTGTGAAGAAACATCAACTTATTTAAACAAGCACAAACACACTGTGAATCGTTTGAACGCGGCGATATATGTAGAGACACTGCGGACTGATAGCTAACAGTATTGTAATTTGGCAGCAACAAGCTTTAGCACTCATTGCCCAATAAACCACATGTTATCGAGGCACCGTTTGATAGAACTACGAGCGCAGCAATACGTCGACACTCGGGCAATGACTAGTTGAACGTACGGAATTTGATAACAGGAATTGGTTTCGATTACGAATAAATTCTTTTGCTATACCGTCATGATCCCTGTAGGCGTACTTTTATGATCCCAAACGATCCAGTATCAGATATTTACAGTCAAATGCAATCGGCTGAAAGAAGATGAATCAACAACAAAGTTGTGGATTAACATTCGTCTCATGCGGCTAAACGAAGATCAGCACGGAAGCAAATAAGGGGGCAGATTTCAATTATGACCAAATGATTTTTGTTTCGCATTCGTATTCATACCCATCGTCAGAATGGAGTGAACTAGGGAACAGTGACAGTCGAAGCAGCACCACGCTAACATGACCAAATCGTTGCGTACAGCATAACATGCGCCGTGAAGGGAAACATTGAAAACAGTCTAGTCGTTTAACGTACACCTTTAATTGCGTGTATATAACTCTAGGAATTGTAACAGAATATACTATTGGTAGGAGTAAGATGTAAAAAAACAATAAGAAGGTGCTTTGGCATAGACAGTATTTATCCGGGAATTTTACTCACTGCATCTACAGTTGTTTCTAAGCTAACCCTGAGCTATGGTATTCACGGCAACTGTAGCTGGTTAGGCAGTTGTTCAAGGTTTGGTAGACAATGTAGCTGCGTTGATCAATTCAGAAAGAAACAATCTCGATGCACCGGGCTGGAAAAATAATCCGCATCGGCATGATGTAAATGCGAAGCGCCATGTGACGAATTGTATGTGTGTATGTACGCGCGCGTGGTCTTTTACGACCGTTGAACTGAACCGGATGAAAGAGTGGTAAAATAAATTGAACTTATATTACTTACAAAATCGCTTGTCATTGTTTTTCTTTACTGTACAAACACGACTGAAACCGATTACTCACACGTGGAAATCTACTTTTTTATTTTGTCGGGTATCAATCGTTTTCGATCGCCTTTTTCCATAATGGCAACGGTCCGCGAGACTGCAAGTGCAATTATTACTCGCATTGTAGACGTCCCTTTCCCGTCGCCCTTCCTTCTGGCCGGTAGATAAAACGATCAATTAAAGCCAACAAATTACCTCATAAATTATCGCCTTTTTGATCTCATTTCCGTAACGGCTTCCTCCGTGTCGATAATTGGGTGCGCATACATTGTGCATTTTTGCTGTTGCTATTGTTTTACCACGCGCATTCTATGCGTTCGGTTGAAATTGAGAATGGTGCTTCCAAAGAGGAAAAAAAAGCCACTCATCCCCATCATATCGGGGCCCGGCGGATGGTTCCATATCATTAGTCACGGGACCGATTCCTTCGGTGCGTCCGTTTCAACGCCACCATGCAAGATCGTTGTTTGAATAACGGATGGCCGCTAGCCTACAGCGCGGTACGCGTAAAGCCGACGGGTTAAACCGACCGTGAGAGCCATTTTTGTGTGACTTGTCCGCTATTTGCACGGTCGAATTTGCATGCGTGGCAACCGCACCGCACGCGACCGCAGCCGTTCGGTGGACGCACCCACTGGACGGCCATTTTTTAATGAAGTGTAAACGAGGAAAATTAATTAACGCACCAAAAATTATGACGACGGTTCACTGTGTGACAACGGCCGCGAGTGAGGGGATAGCCATTTTTTTCTGTCCTCATCAGCGGTCTCCCTCGTGGCAATGGGTTGTAAGCCGGATGGAGGCGCCTGGTAGCGTGTACAGCTTCCGCCGACCAAAAAGTGTCACTTTGCGAGACGAGTTTAAATTACGCAACGGTCGCGTGGGCAACTTTTGCATGAAAACAAAAATGAACTCGAAGCGTCGCCACATCCGGACAAGTTAATTATTACTCTCGTCAAACAATTTCCACGCTAGCGGTGTGCGCTCCCAAGCGTAACGGGTACGGGTTCGTTTCGATTTAATTAGGTGGTGAATGGGGTCCGTGGTGTGAAAGAAAGGGTTGAGTTTTTAGCCACAAAAAGCTTGGTTGCTATGGTAGCAGATAAAAAAATAGATGAGCTGTTTGCAGCACTATCCGCCTATTCATCTCGTGGAAAACCCGTGCGTGTATTGACCGACTGTATGGAACGCCCATTTGGTGCTACATCTGATTAAGGGATTAAAAGGGGGTGTCACCGATGCTTCGTCTCCAGAGTGCATGGGTTCAGAGGCTAATTTCGGAAAGCTCATTTTGTACCTCGGATCTCAGCAAAATTCATGAACCGGACGGACGCTGTTAAGCCGTTCCATTTCGTCGCGGAAGTTGACGAGGCCTACTAGGTTACTGTGGGTACGTTAAGCTCTCAATCATTTCCAGATTACGCAGCGGACAGTCGCCTGAGGGCGCAAAAAAAACACATGTACACAATCATTAAATTTACATTAAACAACCATTAAATAGTACAAATATTGTAGTACAATTTAAAAGCGCTTTAGCGCGTCCATTTCCGGTCGCTATCGCAGTGACTCCGGGCTAAGTGTACATTAATTCCCAGATATTCATGCGGCGAAAGCTGCTGAATGTTCGTGCTCAGGACCGGTGGGGAGATTCGACCGGCGTACTTACGGTTCTACTGGCAGTTCAGTGGCCGAAAGGTAAACCTACTCAGGGCTAGCCAGAACCCAGGTTTGGTCAGACAACGTTCCGGACGCTTCGGAAAGAGTGGTTCTTTGAATTTGAATTTCGAAAGTCTCGCATCGACCCTCGCCTTGGGATTTGGTAATTTGGCTCGTTTTGGCTTCGCTTTCGATTTCGGCTAATCAAATTTTACTTACCTTCGATGCGGGGGCGTACCATGCTCCATGGCGATCCTGGTTGGCAGGAACCCACGCCTGGCCAGGGTGGAAGATGGTTCCCGGGGACGCACGGTTTTGCGGGATCGGAATGGCTAGGTTAAATGAATTTGCCAACTTCATTTCGGACACGGGTAAATGAATTAATCAACTCTGTTTGCGTTTGGACTTTTGCGTGGTGCCCCGGCGAGACAGGGCGATTTTCCGGGTTTCTGATGATGTTTGAATAATTGAGCATGTCCGGTGACTGAAGGAGAATGGAAATTCCAAGCTAACTGTGCGAAAAACCCATCGTGAAATCAGTTTTGTCATTGATCACGCGGGACGAAACATCGAATATAAAATGCCTTTTTGATGCGTTGGCGTATTGAAATGTTTACCTTTATTCGAGTGCTGCGTTGTTGTAGTAACGTAAGCTACGTCGCGAGCAGTGATATAGTGATGGATAAAATTCCACTTGCTCGCCTTGGAACGCCAGCATCGGTCCCAAAAAGCTTCTTATGTTGAATCCCTGCTGACTGAACGGATCCGTAGGTCAATTTAAGAACTGCACATTACGCGGAATCACTTAATGATGGAAGCCTTCTCGTGAAACGCCAAGCTAATGAAAATCCGTCCATTCTAATGAAAATTGTGCAAATGGTAGCCTCGCTCAACGGCTACATTTCAAACACCCGCGGCAGAAGGGCACCATAAAGCGCTAATGGTTTTTTTGTTCGCGGTTGTACCATTCCATTCACGCATCCATAACAAGGGAATCAAATGAGCTTCGGGAATTGATTGAATTGCTTTATGGCGCCCGTGGAGCCAACCGTAATTAGCTGCTCATCCTAGCCGGAGGATTTGCAGCGATGTTTTCCTCGAATTTTTCAGCCCACCGCTACAGCCCTTGGTTACGGGAAAGGTGGAAGTGAAATGCCAACACAAACAACAACAAAAATGGAAGAAGAACCAAAGCTAGGTTTACCGATGGCAGCATGAGCTCAGTTAGCATACTTTTAAAATTACTCTCCCATGTTGTGAAACTTTGGCAAGAGCAGGAATTCGATATTGCTACAACTTTGGGCACGGTTCGAAATCTAGGTTCCGTGTACGTCGTTCCGCGAGCCGCAAAGAGCGAGAACCTGAGAAGACCGAACGCAGCTGGCAGGGAAAGCGTGCTGGGAAAACAAGCAGCTTTCTTTCTTTTCTTTTTCGCTTCCCACCCGTTCGTCCTGGCAGTATCGTTTTTCATTCGCAGCACGTCCATCCATTGTTACGCCACCTCCACGCGCGCAAGGTTTCGGGGCTTCGCGTACAAGCGCGATCACCAGAGCTCACGGATCAGTTCGGGTATCGCTTTCGTTTGGCTGTTGCCGGTGTGATGGCGGTCCTATTGGAAATCAATTTGTACCGTGATTCGACTTGATTGGCGTGTATGTTACGCGAGTGTGTCCCGCGCGGTGACCGTGATGTTTGCGTGTAGAGGGTTTTTTTCTTCTCTTTTGCATTGCTTTATCTTTCCTGCCGCGGAGTTTCCCTTCGACGCGTCGAAGCGGCGAGTCTAGCCGCATCTGTTCGCTGCGAATGGAAATGTCCCGGCTGGAGCAGCATGTCACCACCGGTGAAGGCTGGATTGATGGCGCGATACGCACGGCCACGTGGCGCAGAAGCACCGAACTCAGAGACTGTTGCTACATTGTCTGTTGTTGCGATCGTTGGGTGCAATTCGAGAATTTATTTTGTCTGTTTTTTTTTCGCAGTCGTAAAGGATTTAAATGTGAGAGAAAATATCACGCTCATGCACACTAATAAAAGTCAGTGAAAATTGTTGCCGATTCATGCTATGGTTGTTTTCATTTGGCATTTTCTGACGATGTTGAACTCCTTGGGTCATGTTTTTACATCGTCTGCTAAGCTTATTCTTTGTTTAGTTTCTCGTACCCTGGAGGAATTTATGCGACTGTCGACAACCGAACGCTCGCTGGTTGTGTTTAAATACATCCAAATTTGAAACTAGTTCAGATACTGCAGACGAACAGGACACATAATGATCTCGATGGTGATGAAACTAGCGCATACCTCATGTACAACCGATGCACTACTACTGTAACCATGGTGCATGCTTTATGCGACACACTTTTCCTCGGCGTACCGCCAGAACATATGGTAATTACTAGGGTGACAATTTTCTCTCGTACCAAACCGTCAAACTTTGCCCATGTCAGACAAGTTTTGCCACTGTTTGCTGTTGCTGATTGACTCTCCATAACTTTATCCCATCTCGGGTGCAAGCAATGTTTTCAAAACCCCTGCTACGGGGGTGGCAGTAGTGGCGCGCGATGGATGCCTCGTTCCCACTCGTCGATGCCTTCAGGTGTGGCAACACATTATTAACTCTTTGCGAAAACATTGGATCGTGGTTAGCGTAGGTGGGTCGATGAGGCTGATGGGTTCCGAGAGCCAGGCTGTGCGCCGTATGGTATGCTTTCTATGCACCGAATTGAAGGAACATGTGGGCAACTTAATTATGCTGCAACTGGCGTATGGTGAGGGTGCATGTATTTGGATTTAGCGTGCCAGTGTGGATGTGTGTGGTATGTTAAAGAATGCGGACAATCCTTTGCGCTGTGAGGTAGAACACGGACGAATGATCCCACAAACGGTCGATGAATCTAATTATGCACGATTCCGATGATTAGAGCATGCCGCTTCATGATCGATGTGGGGGAAATGTTGTTTTATTAATAATATTCTAAAGTGGGTTCGCATAAAATTGCGCGTGAATAAAGAAGTAAAATGCTGGCAATTGACCCTCGACACTCGATGGCTTCACAATGGCGCCACAATGCGTAGTTCAGTTCACGAGTTCAGCTCACGAACGGGGTTTATTTTCATAGCCACAAGCTCACCTCGAGTGGAATGCGGTTAAAGGGTTGCGAACGTTTTGTGAATAGCTTGAGCGGACGCGCTGCTGCCGGGCATCGGGATGAAAAGATAACAAATGATGTAGATTAATTTATGAAATGCCTAAGCGGAATGAATTATGATCCTCCCAGGCTAGGCGCACCGAAGCCGGCTTCTTTTCCGGCACGAGGGAAGTGAGCGATGATGGAACTGATTGGTACTAGTAGTTTGGGGTGAAGTTGCCTGTTGGTGAGCGCCTACCGGAAACGGAAACACGACGGGACGGGAGTTTTGCATATGTCTGCCTGAGCAGCTTCATACATAGTGCTCACGTTGTGCTACACGACGGGGAGCATATAAATTTTGCACTTACGACATATAGCACATCGAGGGGGTTGTTTACTGAAGCATTAAAATTTAAACTTTTTACAAATTTGTTGAAGGTGAACTGTTTTTTAATATTATGATAAAAGTATAAACAATGCAGGGCGCTTTTCATGACGTTTCATACATTTATTTTACACATAAAGACTTATTATTTTACACATTAAATTTATTACAATAAATTCCAGTTGTAGATTATTCATCCAATTTACATATTTAATAACTAATCATCGAACTAAAATCCATCATTATAAAGGGTTTTTATTGCAGTTCGATTCAGATTAATTTCAAGGTTGCGGTTTTATGATTCTGGGTACCACATTTTATAAATACCATGATAAATTCTTAGTAATTGTCATCATCAATTTGATTGTAGCTAAATTGTATGGCTTGATTCCGATTGCTAGGAAACATAACATAGCAAGCTTCCTTCGTAACAAAGGGCCATAGATCCGATTGTTCCGCGAATGTATTGAAAGCAGATTTGTGAACGAATGGCGGAAAGAGTCATGGTGCTTCCTCGAAGGAAATTGTTACTGCTGCTATATTATTCCCTTAACAAGTGGAATTGCATCATTTTGAATGGTTCTGCGCGTGGTCCGAATTTTGAACGTTTGGCTTCATGTTCGTGTAGCTTCTAGGTTGTAGCTGTAGCACTTGAAGTTTGGTTCAACACCATTTCCCATGATATCACCGCTAGAAGCCAGAGTGAGAGAAAGTTCTAATGGTGCAAATATGTATGGCTGTACAATAGAAAACACACTTTCATATAATGCTTTCATGTTATCACAAAACCGGACACGTTGCTTGCACTCATCTAGAAATGATCCATTGAATCAAAAATGGTAAAGTGCTGCAATAGAGTTTTCAATTTTGACTCCCATTTTATGCAGGCCTACAGCTAGAATGGATTCGCTCGAACGAGACGATCTATTGGCAGGCTGAAATGGTCAAACGTTGGTCCGCTTTCGAAACGTAACTAATCAAACGACCCATTGAGCTTCTGCCCAGAATGGGCAGTAATTAAAGCTAGACAGAACGGTTCCTAGCCCTTTTTGGGAGCATAAAAAGAAACAAGTCTTGAGAGTGTGGCAACCCATGAGAGTGAAAAGGAGCGAACCAGCTGGTGGCAGAGCACTGTCGGATGGCAGGTGTATTCAATAAAGGATTCAAAACTGCAACTCGTTACGGTACGTTACGCTGGGCGTTCTAATTTACATAGCGGCAATTTGAAACTCGTTTCGGGATAAAAACTGCATACAAAGTTCTTGCAGCGCGTGGTTCAATTTTTTTCTCTCTCTCTCTCTTTGCAGCGTGGCGAAGTTTTTGTAAAAGTATTTCACTTCAATCGCAGATGTGTTCATTTGGCATGCCGCACGAAGAGAAGGAGTAAATTTACCAGGTCTGACCGTTCGCCAAAAACTAACGTTCGGGTTAACGGGGCCGCACGCCGGATGGACGATCGGATGTCAAAAAACGGAGCACAAAACCAGCGCCCGGAATGGTAAATGTTCATTTGGAATACTAATCGACTCAATTTTGAATGGGATTCGATTGGAATTGCATCGGGTGAATGGAGAAAAAATCAATGTTTCGGAACGGAACAACCAGCGCAAGTAAGAGAGCTAGTAAGAGTGTGGCAAGTGGGCTGCATGTGGTTTGGCCAGGAGGATGGGCTTTTGTGCTTGAATGCGAAGGATTGTGCCCGTCGAATGGATGGTCAGGCCAGTACATACCGTCGTTTGACAGGGCAATATGGCTGCATGGAGGTGAAATTGAATATTTAGTATGGCTATGATTGATTTCAACCGAGACAATGTATAGCACGGTATTCTATAAGATCAGTTTTTCCGAACACTCGTTCTGTTCTAGGGCATGAAGTTTGGGAAACATGGAAGTGATGTTACGCTTATCTGTAAATTGCTTATTTTGCTTTCATCCATTGGTTGGATTTACGCTAGGTAAGAAGATATAACTAGAGATTGTCCTGGTGGATCATGTTTACAGACAAGTTGCACCTGGAATCATTTTCAAAGTGCGATAAAATTTAAAAGGAAAGGATGAACGTCATGATCCTATTACTCATAGCTCACAGTTTTTCCGTGAACGGCGTCTGAACGCCGGGAGATTATGGCATACCGAGAACGGAAACGTTGCCGGTGGCTGTATGGGCATGGCACTTTAGCGTTTAAATGTGTGAAACTAGCAAGGCCGGTGGTATGCCACGTGGTCTTGCGCAAACCAACGATGGTTGCCATTCTGGGAATGGCCGTAGCGAAATTGTTTTTCGAATAAACCTGTACGCTCGGATTCCTAGGCATTCTCCTAGGACAGGTTGCATGCGAAGAAAAGATGACTTGTAACAGTATACGGTAGCGATAGTAGCACTTTTGTAGTAGCTGCCATGACAATATTTGATAATGGCTCGGTTGTTTCGGGAAATGCCGTCACTCTCGTATACGGGCGAACTTTCCGTACCTCGCAACGCGCCAACGGCTTTTATCGCATTTCGACACATAAACACGGCTGCCGCTGGAGGTGGCAACAGAAAATCAAACGGTTGCTTGGATAATACATTTTTTGCTGTTGCTTCTGGTGAAAATCCATTTCCCACGATTGTTTCAAAGAGCTTCGTATAATGGGCAATGCAAACAGATTAAGCGTCTGCGCTAACCTAGTTTGCTTCAATCGTGTTGCCCCGTCGCTTAAGGGTGTGGTGCGCCATGTCATATTGCATGGAAATCTGTATATGAAAGGGCGTACGTAAGATCGGGTGCAAAACAAGCCGATTAGAGCGTCGGGTGAGAAGGTGCACGTGCAAGGAAATCACTCCCACTCAGCCTTTTGACGAACGTGATTCGTGAATTTTTTTTCCACATCACATCAGAAGCGTACCGCATGCATGTACCCGTTGATGGCTGGGACTTATGTTGTGACTTTGGGGATTTTCAGTTTTTTTTTCCAAAACACACACGCACACACACACACTCCTCCATTATTCGGCGGGTGGCTTTCGCCGTCAAATAACCGAACCGTCGGCTTCTTGTCAGCCATTTTTTTGTTGCTCCTCTCAGCAATCGTTTTGGAACCGTCTCATGGCTGCTCCTTTGCCTCCCGGCATTTCACCGCTTTACGATGTAGCCGGTAAGTGTCGGTAATCTGTCTGGTAACGAAATTCATCAATGGGTGGGCTTGGTTTTGAAAGGTTCATGGTGGCTGGTAAAGCGCTCGATGGCTCCTTGTGCATGGTGGCCACGTCCCACGCACCCTAAGCCCGCGGGCACCGTTTATCGGGCTCATAAATCTGGAGGAGAGATCCGATGCGTCCTCTTTTTATGTGGCGCACGATAAGCACCCGGTTTGGTTGATGAAACAAAGTACACAAACATCCGCCTCGGGCGGCCCTGCCTGCTGCAAGGGTCTTGCGCGTCGAGCGGAAATCACTGCACGAGATACAGCAAATACAGGCATCAGAAAGGCATAAAATTTTGCAACCAAAACGATAAAGACCATGAGTCGCTTCGTTATCGTGGCAGCCGCGCTGCAACCGACGGGGAATTAAGGATCCTTAATCGCGTTGGCTGTAGTTTTCCCAACAGAAAGTGACATATTTTGGGCCGATTATTTGGATCCATTTCATGGGCGCGGAATGTGGAAACAATGCGAAACAATAAAAGTACAGCAAAGAAAGAGAGAGGGAGAGAGAAAAAAGACGTTGGTGAAAGTATCTCGCTTGATGGGGAAGATTAATGTGAAGTGCTTTGTTTTGCTTCAAGAACCACAATCCGTACATTGCTACCATAAAGCTTTGATGTCGATAGTACTGATCGAACACTCCTCTTTCGTGTATGGAATGATAGCAGTAAGTATGATAGCAATCCCGAAATGGGATAATTCGTGTCGAGTAATCGTCTGCACTAGTGCTGCGGCAGATCGGTGTGTTAACTGGATCTTGCGTTCTCGTATGTTCGAGTCTCGCTTGGTTCTTATCATTTATAAGACAGAAATGGAGCATCATCAGGACACTCGAGATGGTTCCACCAATTGATGCTAATTATTCGCGAGCCGTTCTTAATGGCTTAGGTGCACAAACGGCACGTGCAATGCAGCTGCGTTCCGACGAGCGCATTTTGCATTCCTAGCCTCAACAGCAGCTGCAGAGCTCCCTTTCCAATCCCGAATGTTTAATGATAGTGTCACCAGGGACCATGGAACACCCGGTGATACTGGGGGTGGGAAAACACTGCTCCCGACATGTTGACATTGGCACAGCGTTCCAGGGCGTGTGCCCCGGTTGTCCGTTTGATGATCAACCGAGCTGTGCCGCGACTTCATTACCGACCGGGCAGCAAATGATTCTGCAATTCCCATCGCTTAGTTCACACCCGATTGATTCGCAGGTGCGTGTGCCCTGCGAATAATAGAAAATGTTTATCATCACCGTATAATGTTTTATGACGAGTCACGCGTGTTCACCGTTTGGTGGCATAATAAATTGGGAAAAGCTGGAATTGCTGTTCCGGAAACAGCCGGTTCCGGTTTGCCGGGGCAAATGGCACATAAACAGGCGGGTCGCGTTGTGTCCGAGCTTTTCCCGTTTTGTGGCGTTGTAAGTTTCGGTTTTGATTTGCCGGCGGAAGTGGCGCAGAATATGCACTATTAATGATAATATTGATGCTGATTTCATCCGCTGTCACCGGTGCGTGCGGTTTCGGTTAATGGAAATGGACCTATTTTTGTGCCACTCGGGTGCGGAATTTATAACGAGCTTGCCGGCCGCCGGGTTTGTGTATTATTTGCGATGCCACGAGCAGCCACTTCATTATGCGCTTTGCCATCGCTCGTCGTTGTCGTCCGGATGATGGATCGTGAATCATTCACCGCCCGTGAATGCCATCCATTCCCGTGGCCAAACGCAGACCGTTAGGAGGTTCTTGAGGGTTGATCTCACTACCGCAACCTTCGGGCAGGTGGGATTGGGCGAACGTGCACCCCCTGCTGGCTTTTTTGTGAGATTGATCGAAAAAGGGTCAATTGAGAAAATACCTTTCACTCGAACCATCAAGCCGAAAGCAGCCGGCTCATAATCGTACGGGGAAGAGCCAAATCCAGTTCGTTGGTCGCAAAATGTCGCCGACCCTTCTGCCGAAACGAGGGTTAGCCCGTCCGGTTTGGTCGTTTATAGTGAGGACGAATGTGCCGCCCTACGGTGAGTCGTACCCGGCAAAAGTTCAAGCTAGGAATGTGGCTCCATTTGCGAAAAAGGGGCATCTTCATGTACCAGCACCTTTTTGCCTTTTGTGCAGCGGACAAAGAATGGGGAGAATAAAAGGTCGCGTTCTGGGATGGAATTAGAGTCGGCGAGGATTGTGCGATTTTGGGACGAAAGCACATGGAATACATGCGCCAGCTACTCTGTAGTGAGTAAAGGAAGGAAGAAAAGCAAAAAAAAAACAGCTAGTATTATATTTTTCTTCTGTGCAAGCAAACACGAGCCAAACAAATAAAAAGAGGTACGAAAATAGAGCTTCACAAGGCAAAAAAAAAACTGTCATGTGGTCAATGGCATTATGGTGGTGATGTCAACATGGACACGATTCCCGGACGGCGATTCACGTTAAATCGTTCACCTGGTTGGAAAAGTCTCGCTTGTTTCATGTCGCTTGCTGGTGGGGAAAAATCCAATGCAGCTGCAACCGGCAACCGTATCCTGCTATCGATCGGGAAGCCATTCCGTCCACCGGTCGTACCGTTCGCGTCCCGGAAGTCGATCTGCAGTCGACCGTCCGGTGAGATTTCTCGGGATGCTAATAAATCAAGCCCGCAGCTATTGTCGGAGGGAAGCTGGACGGCTTTCCAAAGGGCACCCTCGAGTGCGCACACGCTTCCCTGGCCCACTCGTAGGAGGTATCGCACCGATCCTTGAGTCAACGGTGTGCATTGAGCTCGCATTAAAGGATAAGGCTTTGCGAGTACGACTCAATAGATAAAGATTAGCGGGAAAAGCGCCGGGAAGCGTCCGTTCGTCGTGGAATGGTTTCCCATCGGTTGGATTACGTAGTGAATTTTCCATTAAAAAAGTCTTAATTTTTTGTAAAGTCATTAATTGATAGGATTAGCTGGTTTAGCTGTGCTCAAGAGGCTGTAGCGTGTTTTTACGGCGCACATGCCACAATATAATCGTTTGTAAAATGGCGAATGTCCCCGCCGGGATTGTATCGCATCTCGCTATTAGAATAGGCTCAACAGCGGTCGGGATTTGTGATGCCTTTTGCCAGCCATTCTGAAAGCATGCTTTCTTTTTTTATTCACCCACCTCAACGACTCCACGCGACTCGTGACGGATAATGGAATTATGGTGCGGAAAGCTGTCAGCGTGATGTGGCTTTAAGGTGGCATCCATTCCCCGCCTCAAACCTAACATCGAAATACACCCCCCGATAGTTCTTCGCTTCGCGAACCATCGACCTGGAAGGGTGCCCCCGGAAAACCACAAACTACCGACCCCTGTAGTGCTGTCTAAAGTTTTAATGGAATAATGAAACCTGGCACGAAGGATTTGTTTTGCCCGCAGGCGACGTTCGGTGTTCGCGGAGCACACGGACTTGTTCTTGTTGGCTGTGGAAAAGCGCGGGCGGCGAGTAGCGCGAGTAACACGAACGCAGGAAGCGGAACTTACTCCCCCACCCCACCAGACCCACCCACTCGCCTAGATTGCCGATGATATGTGCGACACCACGAGCAGACCGTAAATGTGATTACCGTGTGATGGAAATGTTTAAACTCGTTACAGGTAATTGAGTTCGAGAAAATTAATCAGCTCAAACCAAACCGAGTGACAGTGGGCGGATTAGAGGGCCGACCGGGCGTTACGGGGTAGGACAGGTGTTGCCAAGCACGCTGGAAGGAGGTGATCTAGTGAAGTGATTAGTACATTCTTTCGCCTTTAAAGGAACTCCCGGCAACCACGAGGTGGTGTAATTATGCGGCATTCCGTGGGGCAATTACCGTTCGGTCGGAGGAATTTCAAGGCAAGGATAAGTGTGACAAGTTTAGATGGTTCCACATGGACAGGTGATGGCAGAGAAGGTTAGCTAATATGCCTTAATCAGGCACTGTTAAAGGACACTCCATCGTCCTTTTAAATATATCACACATACCAATGAGTCAGGCTAGAGCATGGGCTAATGCTGTGAATAAATATCGAATAACCCGTGCTTTACCATTTAATGAGAACAATTTTATGGCTAAAACGTGCTGCATCCAAACCATTGCACGAGCAAAGCGAACATCCTCCAACGTAGCAATTGCAGGCAAACGTTGATGAGAGCTTATGATTTGATGAAATAATTACACTGCACGGTTGCCATGGTAATGAGCATTTACCAGTTTGACGTTTTCCCAGCTTATTGTCCGGTCGCTCGTAAAGCGCAGCTTGATTAGCTTACTTTTCCTCTGCTCCGTGTTGAAGCACTGCCATACGACCTCGCTGCGCCGGGTCGTCCTGAGCTCGGGCGCATTCGATCGGCAGCATGTGATGCGAGAAGATGTAATTTGCATCCTAAAATGCGTGCCCTACCAAATATTGCTCGTTCATTGGTGAGCAACGTGTGGCCTGGGTTGTACGGGGGCTCCGGAGGCTTCCGAAAGCACCGAGGATCCAACTTATTGCAAAATTCATGAATTTGAAATGCATTTAATAGTCGGAGCAATTCCAACAAATTGCGCCACCGAAAACAATGGCCCCGGCGGATGCCAAAGGGGAGGTCGAGCAAAGGAAGAAGGATAGGAAGGATTCTGCTCACCCGCTGGCGTTTGGCAGCGTGCCAGGGTGATGGAAATGTTTCGGAATCGTTTAAATTCACGCTCAAGGTGGCTCTGTCCTCGTGATGGCGTTGAAAGTGCCGCTCCATCACGCTTTACAGTGCAGCCGTTTCCCGGAGCGATAAGTCCATGGCGATGGTGTTGTTGCGTGAGGTTTCCAAGAGTTATGTTACGTTTGATTAATATTGGAAATTTTTCACATGGAGCCGAATTTTTTACCATACAATACGATCAGCACTGGTACCAGGTTGAGAAATGCGTTTCCCTTTTGCCGCTGCTCGTGTCAATTTTCATTTTTCCATGGAAGCCGTGTCGATGTGAGATCACACATCTGGAACAACTGTTTTTCGTGTTAATATTCCGCCGATCGTGCGCTACGCTATGTAATCTACGAATTTTCGGGTGAATCAATGATTTCCATGCAGCGGCTTTTAGCACGGTGCGTGTGCTTGCACAGGTGTTCGAAAAACCACATATATCCGTCTGTTTCCTGAAGCCGGCGGGCGTCGGAAAATGCCATAGATGGTTTTTGCACGGCCGGTTTTCGTATGAACATTCCTACCTTTATTCAGCGAGAATTGGTACCCAATAAACGTAGTTTTGATGTGAAGCAAAAATAACCAGAATAAGTTCCGAATGTTTCGGCGCACATGAGCCGTTTGCTTGAATGCACCATTGCTCGTGAATCATTTATCTGGCACAATTTGATAACCTCGAAGCTGGAACTTTTGAGCTTGTAATTCAAAGCGAAAGTGAAATGAACTGTTTTCAACATGATTGAATCATTTCATTCATCGCACAAAAGCGCCTTCAAAAAGTCACTTCAAGTGTCGAAACAGAAATTGTTTCGATAAAACGCAACGGAACCGAGAAATGCCCCATGGCCAGAAAGCACCGAAAGATTTGGCTTGTTGAAGTGTTTAGAAATGCAAATCAGACCGGACCCGGGTTTAGCGTTCCTTTCGGTTCGACTACGACAAGTGACGCTTCGGTGTGCCTGACCTTATTCTTCGTTAAATGAACCCCGATGGGCACGGCACGGTCAACACCGATTCCATTGAACGAAATTCGGTAGAGGCTCCGAATGGAGCGAGCAAATCACAAAAAGTGCTCCCACAATAGTTGGTCGGCTACATTTGAACTGCTTGTTCAATATTGACGCTAGAAGTAATCTACACATTCGGTGTTCTCTGTCGGGTTTCAAAAAGTTGCTCTGTTTCGAGTTTCAAACTGTGGATTGGAACATTCGCAGCAGCGCAGTGGTTTGCATTGTAATCAATACAATAATGCGTGCACACGAGAAATAGGGATGAGAGGTAGCAAAAACGTAAGCTTAGGTCAGAATGCATCCAACCAGAGGCGCTTATCATGACGAAGTGGCACTTTGTAGCTTAAAACTTTTATTTCTTTCAACGCTTGCTCAAACGCGTGCCTGCACAATATGGTCGGTTGAGCGGGGGCCAACGGTGCACTCAGGACTTTCCATTTAAATTACAAGAAAAAAAGAAGCAACGATCCCATTTCGCTAGCCGAGAGCGAAAATATGTTTGCTAAACTATGCTTCTGCCCGTGCGCTCCGGAGTCGGTTTACCACGGGACGGTGGTTTTCTTTTTGCGTCGGTCCTGTTTTGTGGCGTCCTGTGGCTGCACGTGGCATGATACGAAATTAAGATGGAAATTGTTGGCTTTGAATACAGCAATCATTGCCGGCATAAATTAGGTGCGTTAAAGCCACCCACCGGAGAACTATCGTTTAATTGAAATTTGGTCCGCTAATGCTCGGTTCAACGGGCCAGCGGCCAGGGTCTTGAGGATGGAAAAATTAAAACGAAAAAAAAAACAAACTCCACCATGCGCCGAAACGTTAGCATAATCCACCGTGGTGTGTGTGTGTGTGGGTGGTTGGTGGGTGCGGTTGGGCGGCTTCCGTCTTATCTGCGCGGAAGAAGAGTTTTGTTTTCGTTTCGCTTTAGCCACCGAACAAAGAAAGACCACGGCGAGAAATGCGGAATATTTTGCTTTTGTAAATCTGAGCAGCACACGAGACCACGAGCGCACGAGGGTGGAACGGACGAAACAAAGGATAAAAAAAAAGGCAAAAGAAAGAGAAAATACCAAGGAGAAACTTGAACTTTCCAGTTACACGCCAAACATAGTGCCGGGAAAACTGAAAAGTTTTCCAGTGAAACCCCAAACCGCTCGATCCACTTCCGGCAACCTGTGCTAGCGTCTTGCGGCCGCCTTATCCTTAGCAAATCGTACGCGCCGAGTTTTCCAACAATTTTTGCGTGCATAGATGCTAACGAAAGATATTTTAGGTTTCTTGAAACCCAAGCTGAAAGGGGGAAGCATTGTGCGAACTGCGAAGGAACGCAATGCATGCTTTCCGTGTTCTACATGTAAAGTAGAGCTGCAGGATGGAATAAGGCTGATAGTGCAGCAGCCAAATGTACATCGATTTATGGCTGTTGGTGATGCAATTGTTTCTAAACAAAAAACTATGTTCTTGCACTTGATGTCACCGTGTTGGTAAATGGCACACGAACGAGAGTTTCAGCGAACCAGATCAAAGAATTTAGGTTTGTTTAATTGACGTCTTTCCGTCGTTCAGCTTGAGACGCGTGTTCATCTAAAGCGCTCAGAGCCATCCCGGTCGCACATTTTCCGTTGAAAGACTGTCGGTTTGCGTGTTGGCATGGTTCTGGTTGTCCGCACTTCGCGCTTCGTAATGATCCGTGTTTGTTGTCTTGTTCCGTGCGCTCGGAGCGTATCAACAGAATGGAAACCAAAACAAGCTCAATTCTACACGCTGCGCCTTGCCGTGCCTCAATAGCTCGCGGGTTGATGATGATTGTGCTGCTTGTTTGGGTTGATTTTTTGTTTCCTTCCCTTCTTTTCTGTTTTTTTTTGTTGCTCCCGTTTTCTACCGTAAAGTGGCCACAATGCTACATTGTGGTAGAGGTGGGCAAAAGGACGTTCCGCACCCCGAAGGAAAACCACGAACGAAAGCACTCAAAACCGTGAACCCTCGGAGCGAGCCACTCAGCTGCACCCACACCACGGTTCCCGAAAACGGAAGGGAAAACAGATTGTTACAGGGAACTTTCCGCTGCGGTGGAAAAACTCCCAGGCGACACGATCGCTGGCATTGATGCGAGGGAAAATAAACACAAAAAAAAATGTAACGCAACCCTTCGGGCGGTCGGGCTTCACGCGAGCATGCAACTTTTAACGTTTGCTCGTGGCATATTTTAGAACGTAGCAATGATATCTGTACTTATGCGAGCGAGGGCACTTGACGACACTGCTCACAGGTAAGCGGGGCCTCGGTGAAGATGCTGGTAAAAAGGAACTTCTCGAATTGATTACGCCTTTCAATTGAGGGCGCCCTTGCCGGGGGATCGCTCGGGGACGGTGGAAAACCAAGCACGTATTACAGCGTCGCTTATTGTTATTAAATTTTTCATCCCTCACGTTGCTGCTCGTCGCTTTATCGTTCTCGTGTGAGCTTAGCGTTGTGGCAGCATGAGTGTGGGCGAAAGTTTTCTCATTTTTACATCATTACGAGTTCCGAACTAAGGTGCGTTCGTTTGGGGGTGAGAACCAGCGAACAGATTCCGAAGTTAGTTTATCATTATTTAGCCATATCGTGGTTGCAGCTTTTATGGCATGATCGCGCGACGATCCTGTGAAGCTGACAAAGTTTGATTTTATTGCACATTGTGAATGGAGTTGTTGAATCCGCCATTTTTCTCTCACAACGTGTGTGTGTGTGAAACACCAGCGGTTGAAAGAGGCTCACGTAAACCACCAACACGGCTGGGCACGATTTCGCTAATGCAAATCAGGTAATTACGCCACCGAACAATGGCGAGCACACATTCTAAATGCACCGAAGACGGGAAACATCGCTCCCGCAACGGCACCCGATCCGTGGTGTCCTTGCCATTAATAATAAATAGCGCACGTAAACCGTCTGTCCTGCAATCCCCGTCTCAACAGCCACGAGCCACGAGCCACGAGCTGTGGTGCGTCGGGTGATGCATGTTGGCAATAAACTAGGCAGCCGCAGCGTTGACGGCAGTCTAAAGGCCGCCTCGATCTACACGAGCCACCCTTCCAGGCAGTGTGTGGCAGTTTGCACGCGCGCGCGCACGCCCACATACACGCACACACGCATACACTGACGGCATCACTTAGTGTAACGTTATTGTGTGATAATTATCCTCGCACCGGTGGCACGCAAGGACCACTGCTGATCCAGCCGATCCGACCGGAAGCGGCGTTGGGTTTCGGTTGAGGTTCCGGTTTCGACAATGGCAGCGCATTTAGCTCGCTGTCGAGATGCCGTCTTGGCGGTAGATCGAGATGGAAACCCCACGGCAGCGGTCTGCCGGTGTGAGGCTTTTCGAGGCTGTGCGATATGTACTTGTGGCCGAATAGGGTGGTCGTGTTTCAAGATGCCGCCAGCGTAAAGCATGGCGCGAATGTGGTTGCTGATTGCTGAACGCCGCACACCGTGTGGAAAAGGACCCTCTGTTTCGGATCAGACACGTCCTTGGGATCCATTTGATGTTGGCGCTTCAATTTGCTCCAATCATTTGCCTATTACCCGCACGCGGCTCAACAGGATGAAGATTGCGTCACGCGTACCTAGCACGATCGGGAGCGCGAGGATCACGCGCGTGATGACCGTTGCACGCGTTACGGTGGTGGTGGTGTTATTTTTATTACCACCAATCCTGCGATGGGGCGCTCTCTAGGGACGGTGGCCCAAGTAATCATTAGCAAGTGTCGGATGTAAATAATGGAAACGAGCGGCTCGTTCGTCTTGCGGTGGCTTCCAGCACCGAGGCTTGCCCCGAGACGGTTGATTATTTCGTTTGAAATAAAATGATGTGCAAACGTTCTCGAGATCGCCTCGGCGTTGCTCGACCGTCGGTCTTGGCGCAGACGGATGTAATTGAAATCGGCAGCCGGCCGGCTAGGAGAGTGTATCCGAGGAAATATTCATTATCGCAAGGAAGCGAGCGCCGGAGAAGGCCCGGCCTCGGAATGCGTGACCAGATGCTCGTGGCAGCGTTTGAAGTGGACGAGATTTATTCAAGCCATTCAGGCGGCGAGTGGGTGGCTATGAAGGATACGTGAAATCGCCGTTAGCTCCATTATTTACCGCCAGGCATCTCTGCTGGTGGTTTGAGTCAGCAGTCAGCTGTGTCGATTTGTTTCACAAATAAATTGTTGATGTTTCAACCCGGCTGGTGGGAAGCTTTTCATGAATTCTTACTCCATCACATCCAGTGAGCTTGTTCGCTTGAAATTTGAAACAACTTTCACGAAAATTGCTCCAAACAAACGCATGTCTATTGGTACGGGGCTCGTAATTAAATTACCACCGGCATGTTGAAACTTCACACGTGTCCCCGCGGGAGTAAATGCAACTCGGTCGTCCTGTAACACGCAGCTACCGGTTTCGAGTCGAACGGCAGGCGACATTCGGTTAAGAAAATCGCAACCATCGCCCATCCACCCATCCGGTCACGTAGTGCGACCCGTTCGAAGAGAGAACACGGCTCGGGGATGCTAATGGTTCGCCCGTTCCATGGTTGGTGGCAACAATTAAACAACAACGGCTATTATTTACCGTCGCGTACGTGCCAGAGGCCGCAGCGGGACAATCGAGCGAAACTGCAGCGACGGGAGCCGTCCCGTGGAGCAAGTTTTCCGTTTCGATTATTCTACATTCATATTCAATGAGGCGCAGGCAAAAGGGCCAGCCCGGCGTGCTGGTGCAAGGCAGCTGCAGTTGCAGCACTGTGGCCCGTGTTCGGGAATAAAGGGTCGAGGAAAAACGAACAAAAACACTCAAAAACAAAAAAACGGTGCTGCAAAACTACTGGCGAGCGGGAACTTCCCGGCGGAGGAATACCAAACCAGGCTTGCGCCAGTTTACGCGCAATCATTCATTCATGTGTTGTTTTTATTTAAGTGGCCGGTACGAAGATTTGAGCTTCGAACGTAAATTGCCCGAACGTGGCGTGCCATAAATGTTGCAGCATTGTTGCAACTTTTTGCTGCAAGAAAACGACTTGTTGGATCGGTCGGAGCTAATCCTCGGTGCCACGGTGGTGGCTTGATTTTGTGGATTCCCGCAAGCTCGATGAATGTTGCAGTCGCACAAGTTTGCCCCTGGCAAAGGATTAAATCGTTCAACGCGATGAAGTTTTAATTTAATCACAATTTTCCACAATCATCGCCGTTTGTTTGGCTGGAGTGTGCCCGTATGCAAAAGAGCATTAAAATTGACGGTTTTTATGCTGGTACCATAAACAATGCACGTGTTCGTTGGCATTTCATTCGTCAGTTTGAATTACATCAATAATGGAACCGGATCGAGGCGTCATTCGTCAAGGCTCGAGACCGATCGAGGACGCTCCTTCAGGACATTCTACGGCCTTATGCGAGCCACGGGAAGAGCGATAAATATTTAACCAACGTGCGCGTCGTACAGCCGGCACCTCAGCGAGAGCTGTCCATTATTCCGTTTCGATCCGATGGCCACCGTGGTTGGTCCGGAATTTATAGAGTGAATTTAAATTAACCTCAGCGTCCCGGTTTGCGCGCGCAGCATCCTCGAGGCTGGCGGGCTTCGCCAGGACGTTCGCCGCGGGCCGGCATACATTATTTACGATTTAAACTCGTCCTGGTGCTCGCGTGTTTGGTTCACCACGCGTGCTCATCATTTTCGGATTTCGCATTTCGCGGAACGCAACACCGATGCTTATCCATCGTTGGCGTTTCTCGTGCGTGCGTGCGTCGCGAGGAATGGATATGCTTGTGCAAACTGATCCAAACTTCCTCCCACTGGGCTTCCGTCCTCGTGGCGTTGTCGTCGAAGGGTAAGCTTGAAATAGAAAGCACCATTCCCATGCAGCAACTGTCATAAGCGGCCGCGAACGGTGGTGGGCCCTAGCGCAGTGACTTGGGTTTGCGAAACCCCTTGTTCCGGGGACCGTTCCCGGTTTTCCCGGGCGAAAATGCGGACCGGGTTTGTTTGCACATTTTTTTTTCCTTCGCATGCAAATTTAAACTGTCACAGCGCACCACCAGGCTAGGCCACGTGTGTTTGCCTCGTGCGAGGCAAAGTGCGTCTGGCACGCGAGTTCGGACCATTCCGTGGCGCTTGATACTATCGTGGGATTTTTATGGAGCACGAGATTGTGCGGTTGTTGGCCACCAGCGGGTTAGCGCTGGAACGGAGAAAAACTACAAACGAGAGCATTCCCGGTGTAAGCGATACGGCTGGGACCCGCATCCCGAGCAGATGGCCAGCGAAGAGAGCATAGGAATATTTTTAAACGAATTGCAACACCACCGAAATTGAGGTTAGGTTACGGTCGGCTGTTTGTTTTTGCAGCTGTTACCACGCCACCGTAATCGCTGTCTGGTCAGTCGTGACTTTCGGTCCATTCGAGGCCTGGGAGTCAATTCATATGACAATAGTTTTTGGGGGTTGTTTTGTTTTATACCGTTCCCATCCCTTTTGGGAGCAGTTGGTTTCGTGTGGGATTTTTGAACCTTCGGGAACCATGGAAAAACGAAATGGAAGCTGGAATAAAGATGGATGAAAAATCGTCTTCCGTTCCTGGAGATAGTAACCATTGCTCTGTCGATGGTCCTATCTGGAGATCTGGATGTAGCTACAGCTACAAAATGTCATGAATAGTAACAAGAGATTACATTTTGCATACTTCTTTGCTGTGTTTTTTGCTTATTGCTGAACAGGTTTATTTTTCATGATAACTACTGTAACAGGATTTTTCATTCTAATTTTTTATTCTATGCCACGATGAAGCTGTGTGTAAAAATAAAAAATAAAAACAAACAAAGCACAATTTGAAATCCGAGCAACATTGTTTTTATAGTATAAATATCTGGACCATTACTTTTAAGCGCCCGTGTTTCCTCATAAATGCATCCTCTGTAGCACTCTCTCGTTGAACTTGTACGTGTGCTGTTTGCTGTCTGTGTGCTATTATTTGTTGGCTATTTTTTTATACTTTATTCGGGCTCGAATGTTTGTTTGAGTCAACACTTTTTTTGTTGCCATGAGTAAATCGGATTATCGGAATGGAAGCTGCGCCTGTCACTGAGTGCTGATTTGTTTTGCCCTTCCATTCCAATAAACGATGTGTTCGGTTCCGTTTTCCACCTAGATGGCAATTTATCAGTTGATGACTGGAAAATCCATTTCTGCGAACCAGTTCGAGTGCGAGCAGGTGGCGAAGGAGAACTCGTCTCCACAATCAGCTAAGCGCCACCGGAACACATCGAACGAAAGCAATTATTTTTTCTAATTGAACAGCTGATATTCTCCAAACGATGCAAGCAGGTTGCAAGCCAGACTTTTCAAAAACCACCACTCGAGTGCAACATCCACGGTGCATAGTGATTACCGGCATGCATTTTGCGCAAGGACTGACGGCATCGGTCCCATCGGATTGGTGTAATAATTTTCCATAAAGGTTTACTGCCCGTAATGGCGTGTCGAACACCGTTTAAGCACTGCCGTAAAGCAGGAAATAGTAAAATCGGTAATCAATGCTACACTCACCCCGTGCTGCTGAAGGTCGGCACCTTCCTTGAGTCGCGTGCCGTGTGAGAGCTAGCGCTGAGAGTGTGTCCAAATCGCAGCACCACCGGAACGGTTGCCGATCGCAACGCCCGGAACATACGTCCCGGAAGCAGTACTAGAGCCTGCGCCTGCGGGCACCGGGCCGAGATCCATAATTATCGTCCTCATATGGTGCGCAAATGGGAAAGTAATGGTTATTTCGCTCTCGTTAAAGCGTTTATGAGCATTATAAAGATTACAGGCGGGAAGAATAATTGAATCAGTGAGACTGCCGGGCCCACGTTTCGTTTACGGCGGTCGCTTGGCTTGGGCGCGCTTTGCACGCTGCACAACCGTAAACCATTCGCGGGTTGTTTGTCAGGCTTAGGGCTGTTGGCTGAGAAAGTGTTGGCCAGCTTAGAAGTTTACCACCCGACGGGCTGTGGTGCGATAGCCACAAGAAGCGTTTCGGCATTCGGTTTGCCATTCACAGCTTACGGAACTCGGAAGCGACGGTTTAATTATACAAGATCAGCATCCGCAGCGGTGTTCGACTTCGTCCGTATGGGATAGCTCCGACCGCATACCGACACACCGGCAAGAGTAAGACAATGCGCACGAAGTGTTGCGCTACGTGACCTCAATAAAACAAAAACGCCCATAAATCATGCAATAAATGAGCAACCCCAGGCGTCGGTGCCTACGGCGAGACAGATGTGCGCGTTCAGAACGCCTGATTGACAGCTCGAACGGCAATCCGAAGCAACTAGTGCCAGGTGTTTTTAATCCGATGATTGCGGTGACGATGAGATTGGCTTAGTTCCCGGTCGCCTCAGCAACCGATGTTAGACAATCTGTGCCCGGAGCTCAGATTAATGGGTTTCCGTCAGCGCTGCCATCGAAATGTGTGCATGTGCGGAAATGGCTTGAGTGCGCCGTCGGGTCTCGCTTTCTAAGGGATACTTTTCAGCTTGTCTGTCGTCGGACTTCGCCCGAGAGTCGGTGGTGGTCCTGTGTTCGTTTCGACGGCAACCGGCACTCCAGTTGCATCCCGGTTGACTGACAGCATCCGGACGACAGTGACAAGTATGCTTGCCCCAGATAGTAAGCCGCTGCTGGCGAATAACTTTTCGAACTCGAATAATCAGTTATGATGAGCGAGCAGATTGGCCCGGGAAAACCCGACCGTGTGCCACGGAAGAAGGGGAGACATTGACAAACGTCGTTCATCCTGCAAGACACTATCCGGGTGGCGTTGATGCGAGCCGGTTTCGGAACCGACATAGGGCGTGCAGACATGCGAGCATCGACGGACGCACTGATGGAGCGCGTTTTAATTGTCAACGGAGAGTGCTTTTGGCCATTTCAGCGGTGAAGACCGGATGTGTGCCAGCAGCTTATGGGATTTCGTTGTGCACTAAGGAGTACGCTTTGCTTTAACGCACGCTTCATCATGGTGGCCAACTAGCTTCGCTTCGTTTTAAAAATTGAAGACGAATCAAGTTTTATGTTGAAATTTTCCGGACCTATTGAGTTGGGTTAAATCCATTAGTTTCGTTTATGTGTATTAGATGAAATTTTCATTGGTGCTTAAAGAAAGCAAATCAATAAATTGTATTGCTTGGCAACAATTTAAAGCAGAAGTTCGATGGTTCAATTACAATTTCCTACGAATAATGTGTGCCTTAAATGTGGCAATGTTTAAAAGATTTTAGTATCAAAACATTGATCATTTTTCCCAACCTGCCCAACGGTAGAAACATCATCTTCCCCAGTAGTCTGGTGTGCGGCTCCCGGCTCTTGGAATTTGGATTTTTCTCCGCTCGAATCGCAAAACAGCATGTCAGCCGTATGATAATGAGGCGACCGTTCCGAGACCTTTTAATTGTGAGTCGCAGACGCAAATTTCCATTTTCACCTTAATGCAAGCTGCAGGCAATGTCTGTATTTCGGTTCAGGCGCTCACTCAAGAGAACGTTATTCCTCTTGCAGGCTAATGGATTCAGTTTAATGTGATTCAAATGAGCTCATGGGGAATGGTCTGGGAGCATGGTTGAAAGGTCCTTAACGGCTGGTAGCAAATGGTTTGTTTGCCGGTCATATTTACACAGCAAGCGCAAACTTTGAAAGCGAGGTTTATTGTGACTGGATTGTCTCTTCGATGTCAAACACGAGGGGTCTCTCGATTTTTTTCTGCTGGTGTCGTTCAAGGATAATAGAGAAAATGTTTGTGTTATCCTAAAACAGCAAATTGGAATATCTGTTTATGTTTGGGGGATTAAATGCTAGTCAACAACAAACATAAATAGCAATCGCCTTTCAAGAGCCTTATTTATGGAAATCAAACACTTCAACAGAGCGTAACAACTCGGTTATCCTGCTCATATCGCTAAATTGGCTAGAAGATGTTTATATCGTGTCATGCGCTTCGTAAACGGGTTGATAATGCGGTACAATATTTATCAATGTCTGAGCAGCCGACCATGCACTCGTCCGACGAAAGGATCGATCGTTTGGAATGGATACATTCGCCTGAAAGGGCGCCTCGTCCTTGCTGACTAACAATCCTACCCAACCAACCCTGAGTGGAGTAGATAAAAATGTGAAAGTGTGTTTGCATCGGAATGAAATCCATTTTTCTGTTGCCAACTAAATTGTGAAATTTCTACATCTGGGTAAAGTGTTTTTGTTTGCATATTTCTTCCCGAACCGATACCACCACTGCTCGACGCTTGCATAATTTATTGAGGCTCCAGCACACGACGGATGTGCTTGCTCGGTACAGCAAGCATTTCCCTGCGGCAACCGCCCGTGCGTTACAACTTCGACAGCTTCGAATGGATGATCTGCAGTCAGTAGGGCCATCTGTCACTTGTTTATTGCATTCGCTGTTTGGTCGTTGTATGTGGTACTTCCCTCGCTTGACTCGATATTTCTAATCTCACTGCAGACGTGGAGCCTCGATTCAATCTCCTTGCATTGGGAAGAAGATTGAATATTCAAATTCTGCTTTGTGATACTTTATCAGCCCAGCAGAGGAGCCAGATGAAGCACTATTTTTAATCAAACGATAGATGGCTTCTCCCCCACTGCAGACGGTTTGAAGCAATCAGTTTGGGTTTTTTGTTCGAGCCCGTCTCAGCATTTCAGTGTTGATTGATTTCAAAAGAAACGATTTAGCTCGAGCATCTCCCGTAAGATGATAATTGAAGGTGCAGATGCTGCACTGTTTGTGCATTCAAATGTACCGTTCGCTGCGAACACAATGCTATAGCCCTCGTCAGCAATGAAAAACGTCATTAAAGCAGAACTTCACTTGACAGCTCATTACGGTGGATTCCGTTGGCAGCGATTTTATTGCCGGTGATAAAATGAAAATCCGCGAAAAACACCCCGTGCAACTGCAGCGCATTCCACAGGTCAGTGACAGCTAGAACCCGCCGGATCAGTGAAATGGAACATGAAAGCCGTGGGCAATTTCTTGTCATTATTTGTCATCGGCTGCCGGGGGGCGAACGACAGGGACGACGGTGAAAAGCATGGCGCAACCGAGCAAGGGGAAAATGAGGCTGTTTGTAAAGTTGCGGGTGCGGTTGGGTGTAGTGGTGCGTTGAAACAATTCACACGATAAGGAGTGCCTCGCGGGAAGCTGCATCGAAAGCGGACCTCGAAACGGGCTCGCAAGGATGCTCTTTCCCCTGGATGGCCGCGTGGCTCGAGTGAACCTGAGAGAAGCACATTTTTGTGCATGTACCGCGCAAACTCCACGACAGTTTCTCCTGATGTAGTGATAAACATGTACTCCCTTCCGTACGGTGAGTTCAGAAAGCATTATCAGATGGCCCTCGTTGAGGAACTTTAAAGGGACGCGTTTGGATGTTGGAATTTAAGATGAACTAACGCACTGTTGTATTAGCCTACAAAATATAAATTGAATTTTTTTATAAAGTTACATTCCTAATAAAACATACAATAAGTACAACTATAATAGATACATGTACTCAAATGCTTAAATGATTTACGTTGCTGTGATCATGTAGCAATCAATTGAATTCTATGTGCTACGTTTTGTTCCCGCTCGGTTACGACATTTCTTACGTATTCAATTTTACATGCAATATGAAACGTGCTTTCCAGCAGCTGCCAGTTAGGCATTGAGATAATACCGCTGTCGAATGAAGGAGATGATGTTGAGATACACGCAATAAGTCAAAGCACGTATTTGATTGCACATGCAACTGATTTTCTCTGCATGTCGCCAATTTAGAACAATGCATGGGCGTTCGTGTCGCGATGCTGTAACTCGTCTTTTGCAAGCAGATATTTTCGCGAATTCGACAACTACATGCACCCCATCATTTGCAATGCCTTATTTGGAAAACTCTGTCTTTTCGTTTGATTCAAACATCGTTATCCATAGCAATATTAGCTTTGTGAATGGAAGTATGTGAAGAATGGGGCATGTTACGAATCACATTACGGTTGACAGTGATGCATCTGATTTTTATATGAGTCTGCCATTGTACTGTCGACCACGTTGACATGGGTGTCAATGTCACTCGGAAGTTGATTCCTCATACTTGTCAGCCAGGTTTATTGCTAATCTGGAAGTTTGTTCAATTGACCAAAGAAGTGGCATGAAAGCTCGTCACTTAGAGAATGCTGCTAAAGCGCTAGACAGACATTCCATCGGCATTTGTTCGGGCTGAAGCAGTATATACCAACTTCACGCGAATTGAAAGTCAACTCTCAGCTTTCTGGTAATCCCATGTTGATATAAAGATTTATATGATCGTTTCCCCGAATTCCTAAAGCACGAAGCGCTCCGTCGTTGATCGCTATGGTTCTAGCAAACAATTCAATTACCGTAAACTAATTGATATCGCACCATAAACACATTTACGGTTACCAAGATTAGGAACATAAACCGTAAACAAAATACTCATTTCACCTCCACTCACGACAAGGAGCCAGGGCAATGCTGGTGTTTGCACATTTTTCAGCTTCTTGTAGAAAAATCTGCTACTCCGTACGCTTGTCGGGGGACACGATTCAGTAAAATATCACGCCCAATGATTATCGATGCCATAAAGTATGGTGCCTCGATTACGACAACAATAAAAACTTTCCAAAACAGCCAACGATCCGAGCATATGTGCACGGTTTTACTTTACGACGATAAGGCATGGGTTTTCGTTCGTTTTTCAGCCGCATCGACACTGCACGATCTAGGGATGGCCGGGGAAGCGAAAAAGGAGAGATAATTTCCTGGTTAGTCATAACCTTGGCATGATTTCTTTTCCGTGTACTCAAGGGCTGTTCTGTGTGGAGCACAAGAGCTTTTGCACAGCACAGGAGCTTTTGCACAAGCAGTAAAGCTGATAAAGGTGGTACACTAAGGAAAATGTTCTTTTCCTTCAGATAACGATTGTCTTGATGAATGCATAACCATAAACATCTCACGGCCACCAAGAAACACGGATGAGGAACAGCTCTTGCATCTTTGGAGAGTTTTGAGGTATTAAAACGGTTATATCTGTACAATGCGTTTGAATGATAGCATCTGCAATCGTTACTGTGCTTAGCGATTTCTGCTCTGTTCAAAGTTGTTGCGCCATGAGAAATGAAATATGTGCCTCACCGAAAGAATTTTAGCAGATATGTGCATGAGAAAATCTCCTTCTTAATAGCCGAACATTTTCCCTGGATTCACGTGAAATTGCTAGGCAACGACGGAAAATTTGCACATTTAATCCAGGTTTTTGGGTTGAAAAATGAGCACAGACATTGCTTGTATTTTCACTGTCTGCTAATCCCATCTCATCCCACTTCATCCCTCGTGATGTACGATTTGAATTTGTTGTTTTTTTTTACTGGAAAACAGGTAGAGAATTCTACTTGTGCTGAGGTGAAACATATACTTGTTGGTGCTCAATCGAAACCATATTGCTCGATTCACTTCACTTTAGTACATGGCGTTGGTGTGGCACCACATACGTTAGGTGTTGCCATGACCGCATTGCACGACACTTGAGCAGGTTCCGAAGATGCTCGTCATCATTGCATTGTCCTTTATTTCTGCCATTTTGACGCGAAAGCTTCGAAGAACAAACCTCGCTTGTGTTACGGCAAGTGTGACTGAGGTTTGCGATTGAATCCCAGCGGAATCAGTGCGAAGCAATCGAAACAAGTCCGAGCATTGTCTTGTGCGCTCAAGTAGTAAATCACGTCGCCAGGCAGCAAATGCAAACACTTCGCTGACCCAGAGCAGCGTGCATCGGGCACCCGTGCGGTACAACATTGACTGGGCACCGTGGACAAATCACTTGCTCAGTATGCAACCTGCTATTCATTACACATGAGTGCCCGAGCAGCTCGTTGCGGTTCGACTGGGATCGGTTTGGTTCCGGTGAAGGAACCACTTGGTCAACTTTCGATTCGTGAGCATGCGATACTGTTCAGCCGGCTGTATAGAAGATGGTACGCATCGAAGCAAGCGTAGCGCATCGTTATGCATCCATGCGGCGTTTGTGCACGCCTGAAAGGACGTAACCCGGGCAACCGGCTCTTAGGCGTTGTCGTCGTGTACTGGTCAAGACCGCAGTGTAATGGAAATGTGCCATTCCATCCGCACGGTCAAGATCGTTATCGTGCGCATCTTCTGTCATCGTTCGTTTCGGTAAAAGAAGCACATACGGGCCGGATGTGTTTGACTTTCGGCTAGCTGTGTGGTGTGCTGTTTATTTGCGTTCGTCAAACAGAGCCGAAGGAAATCGAAACCAATCCAAAAGCCGCATTTGTCGACGAACATGATCAGTTTTACAATGAGTTAGGAAGTCACTTTTTTTCACTTCTCGTTGCCTAGCTACACGAAGTTATTTTAATAATTTACCGATGTGAAGGCAAGAAGGCGAATGAAATTAGCCCTTTTCCTGCTGCGGGAACCGGAGCAATTTTTGAGCATCATCGCGTTTAACGTAACGCAAACGAAATTAACTGAGCCAGCGGAGGTGCATGATTACAAGGCTCAAATATTTTCGAAACGATCTCGGAATAACTTTCTTAATTAATTTCATTCGAACGGCAGCCTCGACAGCAGGGCTCGGTTAGAGCGACCGATACAAACAGGCAAATGCTCACGGACACCGAGCGAAACTTTGAGAATTTTGCCAAAAGCGCAACAATTTATACCCGATGGTAATTAAATGAACGTTCCATTCATTGCCGTCGCTCCGCGGATCTTGAGCACCGCGCATTTTCCCATTGCTCATGAATTGAAAGATTGCCAGAAGTGATTCCATAATTTTGGGTGCTATCGGCGTACGGTGTACGATCGCCCTATCAATGATACGTTTGTGCCGCACATTTGCATAATATTTTCGTAAATATTCATTGCTACAGTAATTGTACGTAAGCAAGTGATTTTTGCCATCCACTTCGGGCGGCCCGCAGTGGATGATTAAAATGCATTGGTGGAATTGATTGCGTATGATTTAGCACACTTACGAGTGAAAATGTTAGTATGCTGGGTATCTTTCTGGGTAGTTGCTGGGTATCTTTGCTTAACTTCAGCGTAAAATAGCAGTAACCGGCTGGGAACTGGGAAATTAACTTCTTTATGTCGTATCTCCTTGGAGTTGGCTCACCACTTTTCGCTGTCAATATTTCTCCAACGCTGAGGCTAAGTACATAGCGGCACTGTAGGAAGTCGACAACCGTAAACAAAAAGTCTGGTACTGCTGCAAGCGCTGCCGAAAATTCCACACCGACGTGGGAGCTTCGGGACTCCGTAGGGACGGTTGTCAACAGAGTCGAAATCCTATTAGCGACAGCTTTAATGCAAAGCATCTGCTACCGCCTGATATTTCAATTAAACTTATCATGATGAACCCTCCGGTTGTTGCGTTATGGTCGTCTTGTTGATATTTGAACAGGTTTTAAGTCAATCACCACTCCAAGCTGCCAGACCGATGGATGGATATTGGGAGGGAAAATTAGAAATTCCATCGAGAGCAAAATAAACTTCGCCACATCGAACGGCTCAGCGTCGAGCGTCTCTCAGTGGCGTTGGAAGCTGCTAGTTCGTTGGGTAAATGCGTGTGTTTAACTAAAAGTTTAATTAG
This sequence comes from Anopheles nili, assembly GCF_943737925.1. Classification (NCBI taxonomy): domain Eukaryota; kingdom Metazoa; phylum Arthropoda; class Insecta; order Diptera; family Culicidae; genus Anopheles; species Anopheles nili. The sequence goes on from NC_071291.1 coordinate 16,351,963, forward strand.
TGTAAGATAAGCTAATATTAAGTTCATTTAAGGAAAACTTTAGCCCAAATGAAACCCTTATGTCGGGGTTTTTCGATGTGGTTTTATTTACTAACATCATTTTTCTCGTTCCGTAAGGCGTTGCGTTCCGTTCGATCCACGTGCACGTTCCTGGTACGGCCACGGTACCGAGTTGTGGCTCACTGCATCAGCTATTCACTGTCCAAATTTATTCACACCGCATGCTGCTGTCGGTTGGTCCTGCGAAATTGCTCCGCGCCTACCGCCAATATTTGTCCGTCCGCATGTTTATGGCTCTCACCCGGCCGCTTTCGCTCTCCTTTGGGAGCTGGCCTGGCTGGCCAAACACCCGATGACATCGGGAACATCGGCCGACCAAGACCCGACGGTCAACGGCACAAAAGCCGGTAAGGTTCTGGTTGCGCTACCGTTTCATAATTAAGAAATTATGCGACCCTGAGGCGCACGCTCTCATATGAGCTATCGATGCCACGTGCCGCTGGTGAACGAGGGTGAGTTTAATGGTGAGCTCGGTCGCGAAGCATGTAGCGGTTTGAGACGATGGAAATAAAAACCCAACTAGGCAGACCGGGTCCGTGAAGATAAACCGTCACACTGGTTCTCGCGTCCGGCGTCCCAGACGGTGGAGGTCGGAAAGTTTCGCAGCATAAATTGCGGTGTGTTTTGGGGGCGGTCTCATAAATCGATGCGTAGGGAAGGGACCGATCGCGGATGGCACCGGAGAATTCGCTGCCGGCGTGTGACCTTACCTGTCTGGCGTTTGGGAAACGAATTAGTCCCTCGGCATGGGTGCAAAACTTCAGGCAAAACCACTTCGGAGGGAGAACATACGTTTTGTTCTCAAATAACGTTAAATTTGGTATTTGGCAGGTTTCTTTGAGTTGCAGCAATTTGTAGTCGTAAAAAATAATAAGAAAGGCAGGAGTTTTGTAAAATAAACAAGCTTTGAGCATTTTCGTTCTTTGAATAATGACCTACTTCACATGTTCATTCACTGTTTGCTTGTTCTGCTATATTATATTTTATTCAATTCAGCTTAATGGAATGCTATTGTATATATTGTGTATATTTTTAACCGACAACAATGGGTGCCCTATTGTCATCGTGTTTACACAGAATTTCGAATTTGTTACGCATTTCGAACAATATCCCTCAGCAGGCGAACAAACCACCCCGGGCTTGTGATACGTTGATGCGGCACAACGCGTCCTGCTGCTATCAAAGTTTCACCCGTCGCGTTTTTCCGGCCCGAACTCTGATGCCTGCTCAGAGCCCTGCCCGTTGACTCGGAAAACCGTGGGAAAAGCATTCGGAACGGAAAATCCGCAGCGGGCACAAATTTAATTTGATGTGTTTCTTGACAGTGTTATCTTATTACGGGCGTCCGAATGTCGCAAACAACCGAGCCAGGGTTCGGGTGTGAAGAAACAATACAACAAAATTGGTGCTGATGGGCCAGCGAAAGTGACGAAAGTTTGGTATGAAAATTTGTTATGAAACCAAAAATTTGTCATTGAAAACTTGTTTTTCTTGGCCTCCCCCCGAACGCCGGCCGGATGTTGTGTGGGAATAGCAACAAAAGTTGTGTGTATTTTTTCTTTTTCATCTGTTTGCTTTCGCCGCATTACTTTGCCAGCTGGGGTGGCTTTTTTGAAGTCGCATTTTTCCGCATTTCCTCACCACAGATGTTTCCCGCAGCGTGACGACGATGTTATTGATCAACGTGTTACGGTGGATCAATCAAAATTAACTACCGCCCAAGCGCGTGTACTGGAGAAACTGGAGGACAAAAGTGTTGCCAACGCGCGTAATTCTTTCGGTGTATTAAATTTGCGTGTTTCGATAAATGCGAATGAAATTAGAGTACAGCTTGATGTTGTGCCGGCGCATCCATCAGCTTTTACCAGCTGATGAAATAAATGGCCCAATCGCTTTGTCAATGGCAGCATCGAATTTCTACTCCATAAAAGGCGGCGTAAGTGCCTCGCGTATGAACGAAATGGTGTCGACTTGCAGGAACCACACTGCGTGTCGTAAAATTTGTGGATTTCTTATCACTCCGTGTGGCAGGACACAGCCCCGGTTACGGTTCTGGTGTTGTTCGAGCCACATCGACTGCTCGCCCAAGACGGAACGGGCGGTCGGTGAATAAAATTGTGAACATTATGTAGCCGCAGTTACTTGCGCTCGTTGGTGCAGGGCGGCGTAGCTGTTGAATAATTTATATTTGTTTAAATGCGTGCGAGTGAGGCTCGAGGTTCGGAATCGGGTGCCATTTGCAGATCGCCTTGAAATGGCAGGCGGTTTTATCGTTTTTAGGACGTATCAGCGTCCTTTCGCGGGCGTGGTTTCCAAAGCATGGCTAGATTGGGAGTAAAATTCATTTGCCGGAGACAGTGCCCTTTCTGTGACGATGATGTTCATTCATCTTGACGTAAACAGGCTGTTTTTGCGTTCGAGCAATTGCAAATGTGATCCTGACGAGGATTTGTTCGCGGTGGCCTTGATTGCCCGTGCCGCGAATGGTTTTACAGTCAAGCTGTACCGAGCAGTCACCATAATGTTTTGCTCTCTATGAGCGCTATAAAAACAGCGCATGGAACGATTATGTAAATTTCGGCCATCTAATCAAGGCATTCAATCATTTGATGCGCAAATCGGACAGCAAAAGAGTGTGGTCTCGAAGAAAGAACGCATCGGTTTCGTACAGATACGACGGAAAGCCTACTCGGTTTCTTTGCGTCGTTGAACTTATTTTTATGACTTGTCTGATATCGGTCGGAAAGGTTAAAGGAAAGCCACAAAACACAATTTAGCTTTTCCGAGGGGTTTTTTTTCCTATGAAACAGCCTTTCATACTCGTGCGGAGGGTTTAAATGAGAAAATAAGATTCGTTTACGCACCAAGGACTTTCGGTTATGCTGGCAATTAAAATCACTCAACCATTAAGCAGGTTTATTAGAGTTTATTACATTTTGATGAGCTTAAAATGTAGCCTGGGTGCCTACGCTGAGCTTAGCGTAGGCCCTATCTAGGTGAATGTTGCATTTAAATATTATTATGCATGACCAAATCAAAGTTTATTCCAAGGAAAGGGGTCACCAGGTTAACAGAACACTTAAATCGTAACGGAAACCTAAACTAAGCCGTCGGAGATGGATTAATGGAGGTGCTTTGGGTTTGTTGCTATCCGTTGGAAAGCTACTTTACGGGCTTTAATCGAAATAAAGCCTCAAATGGCATTATAATTCAATCCCAGTTACTTACTTGTTTCGATATTGTTAGTCGTCTTTTGTCAATGCAACAGAGAGTCAACTTTTCTGTCGCTGACGGAATTCTCCAACCAATGCGTCAATTTGATGAACAAAAATTGTTGAAAAGTGTTCACACATCGGCACGTTCATTCGTTGGTATCATTTAGTGGATTTCGTAAAGATTTCATGAGCTGGATTTCAAATCGCAACCGTTCGTGCATAACGAATGGAGTGTGTTCGTTGATTCGAGCGGAGAGACGATCCGAACGATAGCAGGAATAAAGGGAAATTTGTCTCAAAATGAGCTCGTTCGCGTTTGCATTTCTCGGTACGCCGGTCCCAGAGGCACTGGTGATGTTGCTCCGTGCCTGGGAGATAGGATTTCTCGCCATTTTAGACGGCCGGCGTAGCCTCGTTGCAATATTGTAGCTGTTGTTTCAAAATCTTGCCGCATGAATCTATCCGTTTCTGGTTTCTTATCTCTCCCTCGGGTTGTTTGTTTTGCATGGTCATTCATTTCACGTTTCGCTGTTTGGTTTAAGTCCGCATTCCGGACCGCGGCTCAGTACGAAGGGGACGCTGTAAAACTAAGCCGTGCAGAAAAGATGTTGTTTTTTCTCGAGACGAAATTTGGTGACAAAATAAATAAAATGGAAGAAAAAATAACAGCGGACGCGATTTTTGATCAAGGGACACAATGACAAGCGATAAAGATTGCAACGGGCGATGAAAAATGAATCCACGAGCAAACACTTTATCCATTCTGTGTTCCTCGCAATCCAACCCAATCCGTGCCGGTGACATTCTCTTTTTCGGTCAGTGGCAAACGCCGGCCGACAAAAGGAAGAAGTGTAGTTTTGCATGTATTTCATGCCATTTCTTTCGTTGGCCTTCGTTGCCGTTGCTGAGAGTGATAAAGTGATATTAAATTTCCGGATGCTTGAAATGCTTATCAAAAACAAAATTGTCTTCTATTCTGGCAACTGTGATAAAATCTGATTAATTCTTTATTTGGATGGTGTAGCAACTTTTTTTACTATTGAAAGAAAAATTTCCTGAATGAAGCATTGCAAAAAGATAATTTAAATCAAAGTGTTACCAAATGAGCCAGTATAAATGTGCTAAATGCTTCCATACAATTATGATGATTCATTTCCATGCAACGCTTCACGCTGCGCAGAGAAGAAGCAAGATTTCAGGTTCCGGTTTCGTTATCGTAGATTATCCTTTGGGTCAAGTGCCTTGCTTCAGCGCGACCCGGAAGACAGGCGAATTCGAGCTCCTTTCAAAACCACTGATTACTCAGTGAATATCGTCGCATAAAATCCCCACGAAATGGAGCTCGGTGAAACCCAGCACAAGAGGGTTGGTATGAAAAAAAAACGATTATCATCGAGCTATTCGTAAAAGTGTAAGAGTCATTATAATTAAAAACTTTCCCAAGGGCTTCCCGCCGGGCGGTCCGAGCGTAGTGAGCCAACGAGTTCCTTCCTTGCCATGAAGCGGTCGTTTCTTTTCTTTTGCTCTCGGTTCTGGGCCATGAATATGGCGACTCATCCTGGATTGGGGCTCTTGAGCGGTGTGCACGATGGCAAGTGGACCGTGAATGGCCGGTTTCAAGGTCCGGAAACGGATGCATCCTCTTGCAAACTCCTGACTGGTGACGATTAATTTCGTTAGCATTGAGCAATTAAAGGCGCAGACAGGCGGCATGGAGACGGCAATGTAGGTTTGGGAGGAAATGAAACAGCACTTTCAGGCTTGAAACGCCAGGCCACGAGGGAACCGGTATGAGCCTTGAAATGCACAATTTAAAAGGATTAAGTTTCCCTATAATGGCGTAGAGCTGAGAGAAACTATTTGCATTTTTCAATTCGATTGTTATCCTGAACTAGCACAATTTGTACTGAAGGATGTGAACAGGATGGCTGCGAATATATTAATAAATTATACCTAACCAGATGGAGCAATTTTGGTATGCACCCAAATCCAAAACGAATCATTTATACCCAAAGTATTTGACGCACGTAAAACATGGTTTCCAAAACTCTCATCATTTTATGAAGTATTCCATGGCCGTGCCAAAACGTTTACTAGAGTGTTAAAAGTCAGTGTGCTCTCCTGAAAATGATTTAATGATGTGTTCTATTTTGCTGTACTCAAGGATTCCCAATTACAACCGTGCAATGGGATAGACATTGAAAAATATGTTATGTTTTTCCTGCGGCTTTCATTGCGAAACATCATGGAAACTTCTGCGTCGCCTTCGTTTATTTGGAGCTGTTATGATCCAAAATGTTGGTCAAATTTGCGCTAGTGCAAACGAACCCACGCTAACGTCAATCATAAAAAAAACTTTTCGTTTTTGTAGCGCTAGAAATGCCACATACGCGCAAACTGCACTGATACACCGTGTGGGCATGCAACTACTTTTGGACCGACGTGAGCGCGCATGTTCAACATGATAAACAACCGCTAGGACGGATCGGTGGACTTGTTAATTAATTTTCGTTATCTTCAAGCGAGCCTTGCCTCCACGCGTGGGTTTTGGGATGTAAATAAAATAACTCAGCGAAATTTCATGATTTATGCGGAGCGGTGATAATTACTGTGCACCGTGGTGTGCGATATTGGACCATTTTGAGTGGTGTTAGGCACTGCGTTACCGGAGCCATGATGAAAGTTCTAGCGTTCTACCGTAAAGCGAGAATTAAATGTGATTTCTATGGCGGGCATGCATGAAATAGATATGATAGCACATTAAAGTTTCAATTACGTGTGAGCAAATAGTGTTTTTATTTGGTACTGGCGATGAGAATAAACTTTTTAGCACGATCTCGTTGTGTTCATACATTTGATAAAGCGTCACGGATATAACAATGGATGGAGCATAAACAAGCACTATGTTTTTGATGATTTGACGTAATTCTTATCGAAGTGTGTTAAAAATAAAGTAAAAATTGTTTTAAATTCCTATGGTATTTGAGCATTTACCTATGAAAAATATATTTCAGTACCTTTTTATGAAGCACCAGGCGCCTCCATCGAAATCCAAACAAGGTGGAGTTTTTATTTCATGGGGTTTAAATTGTTCGTTGATTGTCGATGACAATTTTTTAATACTAGAAATAAAAACTTAGCCATCAAAAGCATTCAAAATACTGCGTTATACAAAATCTGAACGATACAAAAACAGCATCACAAAGCGCACCGTTTACTTTCAACTATGAAATGTTGCCACATGTTTAAGCTGTTGTATTACGGGTCTGGTTGAGGAATCAATGCTATGTGAGTATCACACTCAAACATTATCATGAGTGCGTATTTCTATAGTAAATCACGACCCGCTATCCTTCACAACGAATCATAAATCATCCCGTCAAGAGATAACATGCCGGGCCTGATGTAGAGTGATAAGAGCAGCTGGTCAAGCACCGGTCGAAGCAAAGCTCATAATTTTTCCACATTCCTCTATCGCTGTGCCATATCCACCAGCTGCATGAGCCATCTATTTCAATTAGCACAAATATGATTTGTTTTACGGCCATGCAGGCGGCCGTGTGCGGCTGCAAATATTGCTCCCGTCCGTCGAAAGGAGTGAGCGGAATATGAGGTATTAGTGGTTTATTTGCTATTCGATCTCTCTGGGGGCGAGAAATCCTGGAACCTTGATAAAAATGAAGTGCGGCGTATTATGGAATTGAGCCACGAGAATGCTTGCCATTGAAGGGTCCTAGACACATTCATCACCTTCACGGTATGCTTGCTGCGCTTCGGCCTCCTTGTGAGCCATTCCACGCTGTTAAAGCATGTGAGGAATGTAGGATCCAACCAGTCGCTTCGGCAAGGGAATCTCTTGATGAAAATATACGTAACCTTGAGGGTGAGTACAGGCCAGTGGGAACATGAAGCGGTGCGAACGAAGAAGACTCTACACACATCAGTACGTTAGTCTTTGGTAGTAGTTTGCGTGGGTTGAGATTTTTCTACTTTTATATTTTCCCCTATCACTTGCAACGTTTACTTATGACGATGATTCCATCGTTCGCTATTCGAGGGCAGGAAAAATCTCAATACGCTCTGTCTCCCTTGACTTCCGTTGCCGCGGCTCGTAAAATACTAAGTGCTACCGAACGGTGACATGGTTTCTTACGTCGATTACCGACGTATCGACTACGTTCAGATCCACGGTTTTTCTCTCCCAGATCGTTACGATGAGAAAAGCGTGTGTTTTGTTCCTCAACCCAACTTTGAAAGCTTTCGTTCTTTCCTAAAGGCTTTTATCACTGAAGCATCCGGTTCATAATCAAACGTTTAGTACAACTATGCAGTGTCAGGAGAGACTTGTGTTGGACCTCAAATGAGCGACATGAAACGCTGTAAATAAAAGCATAGATTGATTTTCGAACCACCTAAAATCTCGTGCATACAAAATCGGTCCACAAGTCGATATATATACACTGAGCTAGTGTGTTGCGTGTGTGCGTTGTGAAAGGAATATTTTACAACAGCAAAGATCTGGTGTTATATTTCGTTTTCATTTTAACACCACCGAACACGGCAGTAAACACACTTACGCTCTTGTAAAGCCTGCTTCCGACCTAGTTTCACCTACCTGTTCCGACTGGTGCCGCCGGATGCCGGGCAATGGTGTAATGGGAAATAAATCATGCAAATTTAAAACAAGACAACAAACAACGGTAGCTGTCTCGAAAGGGGATGATGATATCAAGGGGTTTGCGCTGAGGCCGCTGCCCATGCTCGTTTGTTTGAACTGCCCCGCACTGTAGACACGGACATTCGTGATGGGAAGATGGACACGGGCTTGAATTATTCATTACAGATCCACGGTACCGACGGTACCACGGTGGAAGGCAGGGATAAAAATGTAAATTTGAAATCTTTCATAAAATGAAAAGCATTATCCTGCATATTTCTGACTAACTTTCGCACCGTTTGTCAGGATCGTTCTCGTTTTGATCCTGGCAAGAGCACCAATTTGGTGCCTTGCTTAAGGTGCAAAGTAAGACGCTTTTGTTCGGTGAGTTTGTGGATACCGTTCTATGAACTGCATTGTGGAACTGAATAATAGGATCTGTTTGATCTTCAAGAGCTAGTTCATGTAATTATGAATGGTTCTCTCATTTTGGGGAGAATAATATTACACCGGAGATATCCTACCAATGAACACGCAAATGAAGTTTCAATAAAGTCCCAAATGATCGCGAATTTATACAGGAACAAATATTAATAAATGAATAATTAAGCTTTATGACTGCAACGTTGCTCTTTATTTCGACGGCCCGATTAAAGTCAAATTGAACGAAAAACCTGGCCCTGAAACGAGTCAATCAAGGCCAGGCAACATCGTCTGGTCTGGTCTTTGCACCGGCGGCTAAATCTATCATATTAAAAAGTTGAACAATAAAGAAGCACCGGTTCAGGCATACCGAACACAGCGCCGGTATCGCTGGTACAGTGCGATAATGGAGGCTTTAATAAAGGGCCCGGATCGGTCCAGCCAGCCGGCACATTCCAACGCGGCAATCCCCCAGTTCCAGCATGGCCACCATAAGTTATCTATCAGCTTGATAAATTTAGCTCGTTTCGTCTTCTTTCTCGGGCCATTTGATCACGAGCGGTGGCGGTGGAGCAAGATGATTTTTTTCTTTCTTACCACGAGTTTTTCCGTTCGCCGCCGGTCGGCTTTCAAGCCGTGCCCTTGGCGTGATTTTTTTTCTCTGACGTTCCATTTGTGCCTCTTTTTCGCTTATTATCAGATATCCCGCTGGATGGCTCGAAACGACCACTCAGGAAAGAAAACCGGGCTACGGGAAGGCCACTTTGTGCCTTCGGCCACGCGAGCAGCCGTTTTCAAAGTTTGCGTGGAAAATTAATCACGATAAGGATAACAAAATCACACACTTCGCACACACGCACTACAAAAATCCGACCCGGGAAGATAATGTGCCTTCATCCCCCCCCCCCCTCCCCTCTCTTCTCGTTGCCGTGCACGAGTTCATTTGCTCCATAGGGAGCGGAAAGAAAATGCCAAGAAAAATGAGAACGTGAAGAGTTGTTCCGTGCGGAAGTGTGATTGCTTTTTCGCTTACGCTCTCCAGTCGTCGGTGCTCGATCGCGTTGGTTCGTTGTTCTCCGAGCGGCGGATGTGGAAAAAATAACGAGAAGCATAAAAAAAAACCCCAGCCCGTAAAATTATGGCAAACTGATTTAGAAGCCAACCCCGACACAAAACCTCTTATGATTTTCCTTCCCCTCCTCGGCGAGCGATGAAAAACAGGATATCCCTTAAAGATGGTGTGGCTTCCGGCACACAGACGCCGCGTGAAGATGTGTTAATGGAGCAAGTAGTGTTCTATCAGCCAGGGCTATGACGTAAATGAACTTTATCGATTTTGTTTTCTGCACCACCCGGCTTCAAATGGGCGATCGGTTAGGGAGCTTTCATTGAATTAGGCAGAAAGGCAAACGATGAAGAGGTTCGGTATGCTTCCTTCGAACGCCGGAATGAGTGAAATTGAGTTGCAATAGGCAGAAACTCGCCTCATCAGGCATCAATCCCATCGAGAGGGTGGAGGAAAATTACTTAATTTAATTATTCAAGAGCTTCGGCGCGCCTAAAAGGGCAACTGATTGTTTCCCGCACGTACCAAAACGAGTGCGCAATTTTCGAATGAAAATATCTCAAGAATCCTGTTGGCAAAGGAGGAATGGGTTGAAAAAAAAAAAAAACACACAAACACACACATCCGTGACGCAATCGATTTTGTGTTGGCCTGCAGCAGCTAATCCTTTGTTTGGCAAGCACTGCACAAAGCTCTTACTTCTCGATTTCCCAGCGTGTTACAGCAGCGAGGGAGCGAACCCGCTCGCGCGATCCAGTGCAAAGCTCAAGTTCACACATCCTATGCAAATATTTTAACGTGCGGCTCGGGTATAAAATGCAGGCCGCACGGTTCGCAGCATCGTAAGCGGATTGAGCGCACTGAAGGAGTCAACAAAACCCGCGGGAAGCAATCCGGGGCCGGGTTTTTAGGCGCCTCGCTCACTCACCGAGCAACGATTGTGCGATTCCCGGGCCACTTCGGCAGCGAACCAAGCCCAGCGAGTGTATGTTTGACTTTGGCCTCCACCATAAATCATCGCACACGGCCGGGAATGCAATCGAGCGGTGCAATCGGTGTGGCGCTTAAGCATCTTTCCGCACGGGAAAACCCGCCGAAAGCCGGCCAGCGATTGATTGGCGTTCTCGAGCGCCCTTGGGCCGCACCGGTTCGACCTCGGTTCACGCGTATCCGCGGCATTGACACATAAGCCGCTGCCGCTGATTGAAGCAGCATTTCATGCCCGACGGGGCGAGCCGTTACGGTAGCTGAGCGGTATGCAAATTAAGCACTTAGCAAGTGATTAACGTGCTCGTGTGTCGGGGAATGCGCGCAATTGTGCGATTAATGTAGCATCACTGGACCATTGAACGGCTTAAGCCACCGGTGAGAAATGGCTGATTGCCGGACAAGGTCGCGGTTCGGTGTGGGTGAGCGTTGTTTAATGGTAAACCAGGTGGAAAAGAAGGACCAGAGGGTTGTTACTTCGCTGAGATTACATCAAATCGTGCTTCGGACAGGGTTTTGTTTGTTGTTGAAACAAGAAGCATCCGAGTAAGCCGGGTGCTTGTCTTCAGCAAGTGCGGACATTTTTGGGTTAATTTGAGACCAAAAATAAGCGCTTTTCCAAACGGCCGGATGGAAACTCGTGCCCGGGAGCTAGTGAAATGGCGCTCATGGAAGAGTCCTCGCGCTCGCTATCTGCATTACGACGTGCCTCGGGCCATGACCGGAGCATCTTGTGTGTGTGCTGCGGATGATCCTGCGGGGAGTCCTGGTGCTGGACGAGTCCCGGTTTTTCGGTGCTGCAGTCCCAATCTATCGGTGCATCGGTGCACGGACCGGATGAATTATGCCTGCGGTCACGGTGAATTATCCCCGCGCCAGGAGCACCTCTCGAGCCAGCTCCCGGTAAAACCCAGGAACTCGACCGGCGGCTAGATGGGTCCGCCCTTTCGTGGACGTGGCGGTAACGCATGGCCGATAGCCGAACGGAACGAAATTTAACGCTTGCGGGCGTTGCTCGGTATCTCGGTAATGGAGTTATCGTTTGGAGGCGATTAAATAGTTACGTGTTTAGCGGTTATAACCTCCCCGGGGCTAATCCTTAAAGGGGGGAGGCGTTCTCTGTACCGTGTCACTTTAAGCGACGAGATTAATTCTGGCCACGTTTCTCGAATCTGTGCCCGGGAGTGGCGGAGTGAACAATTTTATTCCGAAACGATAACCGTGGTAACGTAAATAACTTCTTTTAGTAATGATGTACAATGCGTGTTAAACGCGATTTGTAGTAATGGTGTAATGGGGGTTTGTGAACATAAAAACCTTCCAAATCCCTTTTCTCGTTGACACTATATTCCAGGGGAAAAGATTTAATTCCATCGGAAACTATCGGACGGTGACAAACGCGTGAGTATTTTCCGTCCGTATCTCGATCGACGATGACAACGGTGCGGTGGAAAATGAAAACTTTCACCACGGTGAAACGAAATTCCACCGAGTATAATCGAAACGGATTGAAGCGGCACATTCACTGGCAGGCCATCGAATAATCAATATTTTACCCAACCCGGTCGAAAGTTGGCAATGAGCAACTTTTTCAGCTCTTTCCATTCTGCACCACGTGACGATCGATTGCGCAGCAGACACCGAAGAGAAATAACTTTACCCCAGCGACAATGGCACTCGTCAGAGGGAAGATATTTTCCTTTCGCTCTCTGTTTCTTTGCGTGACATTCATCGGTGCGGTCGGCGTGCGATCGGTGCCAAGCGGTCACGTGCCAGTCGTTCTGCATTTCACTGCCATTGACAACCTCTTCGTGGGGTATTCCCGGAGGAGGCAAGTGAAGATATCGGACACCTTGGAGTATCTGCAGCTGCGAATGGGGAATGTAATGGGGAAGCTGATGAGGCGTGACGGCGATGAAAAATTATGCAAAATAAAGCAAAAGAAAAGTAGAAAAGAATCGGCGAACTAGGTGACAGATAAATGCTGGAATTTCCTTCTGGCCCAGTGCGAAGCAAGAGAATGAAGCGATTGAAACGGGTGAAATAAACCGGGGGAGATAAAACTTTTCCTCGCCGGCTCATCCTGGTGGCCCAGATTTACCCCGATGCAGGGATGTAGCAGGACGAGGCAAAAGCAGGCTTGGCATAATATTCATTTGGTGAAACCTTTAACGGATGGTCGGATCGCAGGGATTCCGATACCGGTTCGCTCTTTTTCTCCGCTGTTTATTTCAATTTCCGATACGACGAAGAAGGCAACCGAGCAATCCATTCGTTTACCTGAGCTTAATGGCGCAATACCACTCAGCCGGATGGGCGAGAAATCGATCGCAGATGAATTGCGAACCACTTCCAGCCGCGAACGGTGTGGTTTTCTTTCGCCATCACGAAAAGGGCGCCAGTGCCGTGCCCACGGTTCGCGGTTCTGTAACCTAAACCACGCTCCGGTGGCTTTGAATCAAGGCGAGCGAGTTCCGGCTGTCGGAAGGATGCCGGATCGGAGGAAGCAAATGAAGAAACTTAAGCTATTAAGAAACTCGTCTCCGAATTGCATATATCAATTCAGCTTCAGCAGGGAAAAAGTTTTCACCGTTGGGAATAGTGCAGCGGGAAAAGCGAGCAATGCCGCCGGGACAGGAACAGTTGCAGTTTTGTTAAGGTCGCTTTTTTGTCTCCTCTCCCGAATCCCGAACCAAGCCATTCGTTTTATTTTCTATTTCAATTATTCCGCGAAGCAGCTCGATGGCAAGCTTCACCGGTGCGTCTTGAAACAGAAGAGAAAAGCCATCCATCTGTCGACGAACGCTCGTGCGCAGCGGTGATTTATTCCTGGAATGGATCGAATGGGTAAAATTTGTTGAAATGTTATTTATCGTACGAAATCTCTTCCCGGAGTCTCACCATCAAATGATGCATGGCAGGAGCATGAGACTGTGCCCTTTCTCTGTTGCGTACATTTCCACTTACAGGTCTCTTGGGCATTCGGCTCAGTTAAATTGATATCAAACGTTTTGTTTTATTTCGGATCGGCTAGGTGATGTTTCACGACTTTTTATCATCTACAGGTCTGTAGAAGTTCCATTTTTGGTTTTTATTAAAGTCATTCAAACTAAAACAGAGACCAAAGGTACTAGATCGTCAGAGAGAATGGTTAAATACTCGGTAGTATGGTAAAATTATGTAAGTACAGTTGGACTATTGAAAACGGCAGAGATCAAGTATGGTGAAATGATTTTGAATCAAGGCCATGGGAAATAATAGAACAAGCAGTAGCAATACTTGAAGAACGATTTGAAATTGCAAGTTCAGATTCGTAATCAAGATTTGATTGATCTCTCACCTTTGATTGATTCGACCCACAAACGCATTTGTGCACTTTCGGAGTAAGATTCTACGGAGTATTGAGCAGGTATGCTACATTAAATTGTTTAGCAAGACGCACCAGATTATTGCCACCAGTGCCGTACGATCCCCGATCAGGACAAATGCTGCCAACCGTGGGCCGAAATTATGCTGAACTGCGGCCGGAGTTTCACCTGCGATTGTTGAAAAGAAAAACGACGCCCCAAGATTCGAAGACAATAAAATTTTCATTATCACATTTCCCGTGTTCCGTGACCCGGTCAGGACTCGAGCAGGCCCGGATCGTAATCCCATTACGCATACGTACCGTTCAGGACCTGCACCTGAGCCGACGTACCGTGTTTGCCGGCGACGGTGCAGTTGTAGACGCCGCTGTGGACACGATTTGCCTGCAGAATCGATAACCGGCTGATGAGCCACTGCTGGGTGCCACTGCGGATGAGCGAAAGGACACGAAAACGGAGGTCAGTACAGGACACGTCGGCCCAATAACGGCCGGAATGCGTGATGGGTGCTCGAGCCGGATTGTCCGAGTCCGAGCAACTCTTTGATGGCTTCACGACCGTATTCCAGCGACCTCGACGGTCCGGCGAGCTAACGGTCGACAAATTTTCATTTGATGCCGTTACCGACGATAAATTATACGCATTGAATAGAGCTCGCGTAGAGCTGGTGCAATGCTGCATCTAGGAAATGCAGCAGCGCTGAATAGAGGCAAATTGTACGACCGTGCATTGTGCAGATGGAACCCCTCGTTTGAACAAATCCCTCTGTTCCATTGGAAATCGCGCAATAACTCATTGTACCATGCTTACTTTGGAATACGCACCGCATGTTGTAATGCTAGAGTGTCAAGTAATCACCATGGCAACGCGATTATGACGCACATCGACAGAATCTGTACGCGCGTCTAGTGATGATTTTTATTGCGGCCATCTGATTATCGGAAAATCTCGATTTCATCTCACCGTCGATGGCGTACAATCCCGAGCCGACAGCCACAGACAAATAAACATTCGATGGACGGTCATGGAGGGATAAAGTGTGCCATTTTATTCTCCCCCTTCTAACACCTTCTCAGAAGCTTACCTAAAACTCATCTTGACGTCCTTCGGCAGCTCGGCGCCATCCTTGGTCCAGCTAATCAACCCTCTCTCCGTGACATCGGGCATCGGTTTGTTTTCTTGTTCATTGGCGTGCTTCGACCACTCGTTCCCCGATGCAGTTGGGCTCAGGGAGTTAGCTATGGAAGGACCGCTAGAGGCCTTCGATGATCGTTGTTGCTGTGTTGTCGGTTGCTTCGCGCTGGGAGGAAGACTCGCCAGATACGACACCGACACTTGGCACGCGATATCGATCGTGCTGCCCAATTTGTAGTAACGATCGAAGAACTCGTACCCCATTTCGTCCACTATTCTGACGGCGGGCTCTGTATGGACGATGGGAAATTGGACAGGAAAAGGGAGACAAATTAATAACGGAGAATGTGAGATGATTTGGTTGCACAATCAATGTATTGATTAGGTCGCAGTTAATAGCCTGGGAGACAAGTTTCGCATGACTCGAAGATACGTTGGCGAATTGGATTTATTAACCGGCTTCATTCCATGAGCAGGCATCGTTGAAAATATAAAGTTTCTTATTCATGCTTTCCTCATGTTACAATTCACATCTCCCAACATATGACTGAATCTCAGCCTTGTTTGGAATGGAAAGACAGAAAAACGAAAAGGACCAACGACGAACAGCATTTGATCTCTTTGTTGTCTTTTCCGACCGCCACAATGTGGGTTCTATCCTAGACACCACAGATTGACCCTCAAACTTACCTAAGACGGTCAGGTTCGTTGCGAAAACCCGCGGCGGATGCGTCGACACCTGGCACATGTACAGTCCGGCGTCGTCTGATTTGATCGGGTTGATATGTAGCCTCCAATTATTGGGATATTGAAATTTGACCCTTATCCTCGGGTCCCCGCTGTACGTATTATTGCCCACGGTGAGTAACGACACCTTATCGGTGGTCCTCCGGATCCACATCACCTGTGGGATGGGTCGACCAAGCGAAGGCGAATGTCCCAAACGCCCGTTGGGGTTCGAAACATATCCGCAAACATCCGGGGTGGAGTAAAGATGCGAAAGAGATAAAATACGCCATCAGTAGGGTAAGCGTGTAGATAAGATTAATTTTCCACAGGCCCAGCAGGTCGGCCGGTCGTACGCCGTCGTAGACCAGATTCGTTCACATAAATCGTACATCGTTTCTCGAGACTCTCGGGATCGATCGACCAACTGGGCCGAGGTCTAGAAGATTGCCTTGATTTCGTATTGCACGTTTCGTAGCGAGTTTTGGTGGGAATTTTTTCCCTCAACGGTAAGCCACCGACAGACGGTGGCGAATGAATAATGAGTATTGAACGGCGTCGTGAGATGATGCTTACCGTTTTATCCTTAAGCATTCCTACTCTACAGTTGAGGATGGCCTCCGTTGATAAGTGATATCCAACCTGCAAGGCCGCCCCGGAAGTCACGTTGACCGGTTCCTCGAAAAAAGGTCCCCAGTGACGCTCGTGATGATGCTTGCTCTGATAAGGCATCGAATGAACAATTCGACTACGCCGCACGTCAGGTAAGACAGACAAAACTGATTGCTGCTTTAGTGTAGTGTAAATGAATGAAATATAACTTGGCGAATTATCTTTGTTCTCTTCTAGTCGAATATATAAACCTCATTTTTTATCCTTTGATGCACACTTTTTATGCACACTGTGTTCTGTTTAATACGTCGTAGTTGTTTTGTTTCCCTCAATATCCTTAGATTGTTTTCCAAGTCATTTCACGCCTCAACTTCCAAGAACGACACCATGAGTGACTTACTTGGCCGAATGTCTGCCCGACTGTGTACAAGCTGATTCGAGCTCGATGCTTGTCAACTGGGTCTGTCGGGTATAATGGCGAGATGGAAACGTGCCGCAGTCAACACCGTGGCCGGTGTCGTGATGAAATCTAGCGACGTTCTCAGAACTATTGATGGCTCATTATGCTGACGTGCCGACGTCACGTTCAGGATCAGTCTTTTGGCAGCTATTGAGGGTGGTGCTATCATCTTTAACGTTGAATCTGGTAGCTTCGCCGTTAAGAGTGCCTCTGAAAATGACGTTTGAAGCTTGGGTAAAGTTAATCGTAAAACCATTGGTGTATGTAATTTGCTGGTGGTTTGTTGAGAGTTGATGAGTGTAACGTTAATGCTTAGACGCTTCGTCAGCATTGTTTGTTTCCAAATGTCTGGAATTAAAAATAGAAAAATGCTTTGAGCATTTTGCTTAAGTTGGATTTTTTTTGCGGTCAGTTATTATGAGCTTCGTTTTTAAGAATTCTTGAGAACAAATACCTAGTATTTACAAACTGAAACTTATATACATCATTACATCAAAATAAAAAAGCTTTAAAGAATAATATTTGGACGTAAAACTAACCATACTTAAATAGTCGCTTCAACAAGATCATATATTGAAGTTAAACAAGTACAACAGGTCTTGAAATATAGTTTGCTCTTGTAGTTTTAGTTTTTTTAAATAGTTAACTATTTGATAAAATAAACTCACATACTCCTTTGAAAATCATATGGAGATGCCGTAATCAAAGTCCTAGAAATGGGTCCAATTTTATGGATATATATTGAAAAATTATTTGACGGAACTATGTTATATAAAACACTAAGCTTTCTTTAGTAAAGGCATTGTCACCATCACTTAAACGATGTTAATAGAGAACATTAATTAGAAGCAAACATTAGAGTGTCGTGTCGTGTCATTACGATCAACATTTACAGACAGTTTCATAAATCGTTTTAAAAGCACATTTTGTCTACGACCGGCCTTGAGGCCGAATTCAACAAGCCCATATCTAACATCAAACGTTGCATGATTTATCTAACGACAAAGAGTCATTTACTCTTTACTGTCATGGATACGGTTGGCTCCTCCGAACGGAAAGGATAAGGTTACCCGTTGCCTCGAAAAAAAAAATGAAAAAAAAACTTTGTAAATAGCTTATGTGGGATTTGTGATACGTTTGGGAGACGACCCGAAAACTTCAACCACACATTCTCATAACCGGCCCTAAAAGTAGCTCACAAGGTACGATGAAAAGATACGTTTACCTACTGCCGTGGGGCTTGCCTGGGCTTGGTCGGGCTCGCTTGCATACGGAGGAAGCTAAGTGTGCAAGACGCAGCCCAAGGCTGCTCGGGGAACTGCCTTCCTAAACTCAACTTGCCAACCATTGAAACCCAATTAGTTTCCTCGATGAACATGTCAGATAATCCCGGTTCCGGCGACCTTAGGATGCTTGTTACTCGCCCCAAATTGAAACGATGCTAGGTACATAGATTTGATCTACAGCTTCCATGCCGGCTTATCTGCACTCTTGTTGCCTCGTACGGGACCAGAGGACAGCAGTTTAGGTTTCCTGAACGGTGCGTAGGGGAATGTGTGCCCATTCAGGAAACGCACGCAGCTACTCATAAGCCTGCCCGAAGATCGGAGGAAGCTGGCAAATTAAACATAGTTTCGCTACAAGTCGGAAACAGTTTTCAAGCCATCGGCAGAGCGAGAAAGATATGGTATATGAGCACGAACATAGCTTCAGCACATACTAACAGGCGCTGTTATGAATTGAAAGTGATGCTGTTGTAGTTGAACAATAGTTGCACATGTGTTTGAAATAGAATCGCTTAGGAAAAGAATCGTACATAGAACAACACATCTAGTAGATCTGATGTGGGTAGCTTTGTCCGTCGCATTCATCCCCACATTCATCGGTGTGCTGTAGCAAAATTAAATAGTGAAACTCTCTCCTTCCATGAACAAATAATATTTCTCCAAATCAGCCTTGGCAATATGCTTTACTGCGACCTTCTCGGGGCTGTCGAATGAAACCCTCCGGATAGCTTTCTACCCGGCAGGAAGTCAGCATAATCCATTTTCATCGGTTCGCCCCAAGCCGACGAAACATGTCACGGCTTCCACTATCGATCGGAGGAAGATTCCACCGGATAGCGGAACGCATGACCAAGACAAAAGGGCGCTGGTACAATGGCACCGGAAACGAGTCCTTCTGGGAACGGGAGTTCGACATTTCGCTCCCTACCCGTGCGATGGCGATCTCTAGAAGCAAACGAAATACCGCTGTTTCGGTAGATCCGACGGATATTTGTCCGCTTCTGTCCGTGCACAATCATTCGAAAATACTCAGGAAGCAATTTTAAGCCTTGTTGAAAATGCCTTCATCACTTCCTCATGCAGATTACGAGATCCCGACGGTAAGCCGAAATGCTTCTTCGTCGGTCAGCGTTCATCCAGCTGTGTTTTGGTGTATTGGGCTGTGGGCGCAAAATACCCAACCCCATATGGAATGCGAGAAAGGGTGGTACAACTTCTCGGTCGAGTCAGTTGGTTAAATATCTTTTCAACTGTTATACCTTGTATTGCAAGTGATCAAGTTTCATCCTCGCTCGCGAAATGCGATATGTCCAAGCAATTGAGCGGTTAATTGGGAAAGCGTTTAATATTGAATGCTATTTTCCGTCCAAGGACCACAACATGTTTTTTTGCCCAAAGCAACTACCTATCAACACCTTTGTGTTCAAATAGGTGACGGCTCTTTTTCGGATCACGATGTGACCAGTGCCATTTTATTACCTCATCGTTCAGAAGCGAGCATTAAATGAATGTTTATGGAAAGAAAGTGTACTTACCAATCATCATTTCTAGCAGAAGTACTATGACCGCAGAATGCTGCACTGCGTTTCAACGAATCGTTTGCTTTATCCACATCGTTCTGTTCGAGACAAGACGCCTTGCCCAGGTACGTTACAGTTCTGTATTCGTCCCTTTAGCTGAAGTTCAGAAGAAACCCGGTTCGTATTTAAAAAAAAATGCACTCACAAAGAAGATGTTGATTTTGCTCGGAACCGGCTCTACGCAACACCTTGCACGGTGAACTTCTTCCACATCCTTCCGTGAGGTGATTTTTCGCGCAAGTTTCCCTCCAGCGCGGAAGCAATTTTTCTTTTGCTCTTCTCGCTGATGGCACTCAGTAGACCGTTGCTTTTACGAAGTTTAACTCATTTTTAGAAAAAGCCAGCCAATGGGAAGGTTCGCAGAAACGGGAGTGCCTTTTTCATGCGGTCGACTCCATCCCTCGAAACGTCTGGGCTGTAGTTTACAAGTTTTAGTCACAGGATGAGATCATTTATTTTCACCATTTTTACAGTCGCTAGCGGAGACCTTTTCTCATGGGTCTGCCGGTTCCGGTCGCTGGTTCTGCTGTGCAAACTGAGGGCGGCTCTAAATTTAGGTCATCTTGTCATTGTTTTATTGGCGGACATTAGTGTTACTTAGACCTCAAGAGATGGGAGACATTAAAATGATAAAATAGTAACACTCGTGTTACGTTGAGGGTGAGTACAAAATTTGAAACCATATCAAAGATTAGCGAAATGAATTTTAGCTGTTGTGCTTTTGGGGAGTTTTTGTGCGTGATGAAAGCAGTAAGTAAGATGAGCATTATGATTGCACCAAGAAAATAACTAATATAATTAATTTCATGTGCACTAAACAGTATTTTTGTGAAAAAGTGAAACCGTTGCGGTCATTTTTAATACAAGTTACGATTGGTTATTATACTAAACATACTAGAATAGAAGAACGAATAGGCAAATCATAACCTGCAAAATGATACTCCCTTCCGCATTTTCTCTGAGGCTTCCCGCTGATTGGCACAAAAGATATCCATAAATAAATCGTCACCATAAATTCTTGTTGTGTTTCGAAACGTGGCTGGCACGTTGAACGTTGGGTCGATAATTCTTCCCGTTTGCAGGACATTTCACCGAAGGACGCAGTGCATCGGTGAAGTAACAACGAAGAAAAGGTGGAATAAGAACGGTAAAATGTTTAATGTTTGCTACCAGCG
This sequence comes from Anopheles nili, assembly GCF_943737925.1. Lineage (NCBI taxonomy): Eukaryota > Metazoa > Arthropoda > Insecta > Diptera > Culicidae > Anopheles > Anopheles nili. The sequence continues at coordinate 16,372,712 of NC_071291.1, forward strand.
GGTGGCTGAAGGATGCTGGTACGCATCCTGCAGCGCGGCAAAACATCGACCAGGTCGGTGGTATGGCGTTTTCTTCTTCCGGGGGTCTACCACTGACCGGCAGGAAACACGGAACCTCTGCATCCATACATCGGATGTTGATAATGATTAATGGCCGACGCCCAACTACAACATCGACGGGTGGGCGCTTTGTTAAATATCGGTGCTTTGCAGTCGGGCTTGTGTTGATTTTTTTTCGATAAAGAAAAAGCAGTTTCTTTCTCGGAAGAACATGGATCTCGGTTGGTATATGGAAAAAACATAATATCTCCAAAACAAGGGCAAGAAGAAACAAGTTGTATGAGAATTAAGTGCAAACAACCAGTTTGAAGAATTCATTTTTTATGACTATAAAACAGTTTTATTATAGCTTAGCAATATATTGGCTTTTCATACTGCCGTTCTTGAAGGTACCAAAAACCCAAATTTATGATACTTCTTGCAAAGTTTCTGTTCCATCTCTTTGTTTAGCTTATTTCTCCACCAAGGGCGTGTATTTTATCAACACCTTCTAAAGAAAACAATTCATAACCATGGGAAAATAAGCATCGTACAAACAGCAAGGCAGCAAACTTCAGACCTTGCAAGCAAACAGCTTCTGCTTCCAAAAAGTAAACATTGCGCAGCATAAGTCCTGTTGGGGATCCGGGTTCGCTCATCCGCAGGTGGAGCTAAAAACAACTTGGAAAGTTGATGCAGGAACAGCGAACGAGTGCGTTTCGAGGTGTTCATAGCGTTTGCTCTTTTTCGATGTTGCGGCAACTAAAGCCGACAAGCGTTTTCAGGAAGAGGAAGCTCAAGCATTGTTACTGTTGGTTGTACACGGAAATTGTAGAAGCCGTTTCATGAGCAAACTGTGCTCGAGTAGTGCATACAAATTTGAATCTTATGTGCTTAAAAATGTTAAGCTACGCATTTTACGGCAAAAGTCAGAATAAATGAAGACCATTCGATTGGCAGGATAACCTATGTTTAATCTTAAAATTACATTTAACGAGTCATTAGGGACCTTTTCTCAGTTTTCCAACCGGTACGGTGAGCTGCGATTGTTTTGCCGGCTACCGAGAAATTTCCATTTTCCACTTAAGGCATATCTGTTTTTGCAAACGTTGAGAGTCAAACGCCCTCGCAAGCACTGCGGGCGTATCCTTGCGATGGGGATGCTGTTGAGGGAAAATGAGATTTTTTTCAACCATTCCCGCTCACACACGCACTCTCACGTCATCGTCTGAGCCTGAGAAAGCCTCAAAGGATATGTAAATGGCGTAAAGGTCGTGGGTTCTTCCCTGCGCACGAACGCAGCTAGTTGGCACCGATGTTGCCACCACAAAATGTTTTCATGGTTCCCCGCGGACACGAGCTCGGCCACGTTCATTCGCAGAAGGTGTGAAAGTCCGGGTGGCATGATTTGACGGCGATTTCTCGGCCAGGTGAGGATAAATCATGCATTCCCCGAGGTCGAGATGAGTTTTGGGAGTCTCATTTATCCGCCAAGTCCCCGCTGATCCCACCGGACGAATGCCTTGACCCTTGGTGACACTCTCGACAGTCATTCCCTTCTACACAGTGTGGAGAGCTTCATTTTCCACTAAACGTCCTGGCAACGGTGGGTGAATGCAATCGTCGTACCAGCCGGACACCAGTTCTTCATGGTTCGGAAGAAGAAGCCAACGAAACACCTCCGTACCGATTGCGCTTGATGCACTTGATGACGAGAACGTCAATCCACAGCGTAATCCTCGCGAACGGCCGCTCCCAGTAACGATTCGATCGGAACTGACCTTTTCGTCTGCGTGGCTGAGACCGTGCCGTACGAGCCCAAACAATCGTTCCCACGGAGAAGCCTTCTCCAGCATCCGGAAGAAGCTCTCGGTTGGAGTGAAATCGTGGAGTTTGCGCAGTTCAATCTCTGTGTTATGGATGCGATGTCATCTGCGAGTTCTTCCAGCCTTCGAAAGCCTTGGTTGTGCTTCTCCTGCTTGTGACGAACCCATTCCATGGTCGTGCGTGGGGAGCATTCCTACAAACGCATTTTTGTGGAACACTGAGTAACTTAGGGCATCGTTGATGAAGCCCACCATCCTCGGGCTCAGTTCCATCATCCTCCCACACTATATAGCGACTACCAAGATAGATCCCGAGAGCTTCCTTCAATTCTGTGCTTGGTCGCTTTTCTTGCCGCCCTTGAAACTGAACCGACGATTGCAGCGATGCAGAAGGAGAACGGCGTGAGAGTTTTTCGCGGCATTTGGACGCAAGAAGGTCCTTTGCACGCTGTTTTCTTACGACGTGCGGAGCATCCGCAAAATGGACATGATGTCATCCCGCACGTCAATGGTTTCGTCAAAATGGGCGCCCGTTTTTGCAACTTGGCAACCGAGACATCCGGCGCATGGGTTCGAGGAATCCGGAAGGAATTTATTCATCTGCCTATTATCGGTCCTCCAGCCGAGAGTTACTGCAGGAAAGATGGATGCAGAAGTGGAGCAATTTTTGATGATGCCAGCGAGATGGAAAGGATTCTTTCGGACCCCAGTGATGTAAGCCTCCGTAGAATAAAACCCATTGTTGGACTAGTTGGACGAGCTTAAAGTCCCAGTATCGAGCCGATTTCCGTTTCAGTGAAGCATGTGGGAACTTCAACATACGCTCTAGAGCTTGTCGTCAGTTTGTCGAAGAATTCCGCGAGTGCTCAATGTTTACATACTTCTCGGAAACTGCGAACACTACCTCGGGCGAGTTGGAAGAGTCAGCCCCGTGGTTGGAGGACTGCATTAAAGGTATGACAAATTCGGCCCAGCGACTTTGAATATGGATGTCACCCACCACAATGTATTCGGAGAAAGCGTGCGAGAACTGCTCGAGGTAACGTGTGGTAAATTGTTATTACATATGTAACGTGACACACCGTTCGTTGGTCCGTATTCGACAGAGCTCTTGCCCAGCTTTAAGGCGAACGATTTTCCAATCGAAGGCATGGAAGATATGCGCCATGCTGGCAAGGATGCTTCGATTTTCCGATGCTCCGTATTTCGCCGCATCGAAGCATGGGTTCGGTTACATCGCCCTGCCGATGTCCAATGTTCCAATGTTCGTTTGTTTGCTCGGGAAATCCAAGCCCTACCCCAAGAAGTATCCTTTTCTTCACCATTGGCAGCAGCAGCTACGAGTCGGCAAGATGTTTCCATTCCAAGCAGCCTCTTTTTCTCAGCATCTCAGCCGACCTTTGACGCTTTTTGTCGTTACCTTTCAGACACGACGCTATTTGAAATTCATTCCTTGTTCTAGGCCGGTAAGAGAGAAGTTTTTTCTTCTTCACCGCAGGTATTATACCCCAGCGAAGGGGAACATTTCACAAGAAGCAACATCGAAAATAGCTTCGGTGATATCCTCGATTCATAATGGGAAATGGGCTGGACATAATGAATGCAGAGCTTAAAACGCCATTGTAGAATTTTGTGAACAGCTGTTTTTCAAAGGATGCTTCATGTTTGAATGCTTTAAGAATTGTTTAAGTGCATTCGACATTTGGTACAATTTTCTAGCCTTAATACTGACAACTGCCAATAGAGCGATCACTGTGCTCTTTAAAACCTAACGAGACTTTTCCGTTCCGGCCACCAGACATTGCGAGCTTCATTCGCAATCGTGTTTCACGGACCACTGACGATTGGCTACAATTCCTTCCCCCGATGACGGCACCGAGTTCGTTTGGCCATGTTGGCATCCGAGGCACGCGAAGGTATGTTGCAAGAAAAAAAATCTCGACTTGAAAACGTTGTTAGAAATGATCTATGCTCCCGGAAGAAACGACCACTTCGCCGAGCTTGTTTTAAAAAGCATGTGCACTTAGTTGCATGATGCTCGGATTGCTATTTGGTGTATTAGAGCGGTATTGTTTTCACTAGTGAATAGTGAATCATGTCGAAAGGTGGAATTCCCAACCGCATCTTTTAAGCGGCCTTTTCGCGTCTTCATTCATGGAAAACGTGGTGTTTACGCGGCGCTTGATTAACGCATCGTTTCCATAACGATGTTTGGTTATCAACAGTCTCAAATAACCTCATCTGGTGGAAATTCTCCCCGATGTTTTCCACCTGCACCATGCGATGCAGCAAACGGTGATTGTGGAGGCCATTCATGAGCAACACTGCTAAGCTTATCATCTTCTTCTGGTGATTTTCCTGCCCGACTTCACTCCACTCGTCAGCAGGGCGGTTACACTTAACCGTGGGGCAAACCGAAAAACGCCATTTCCCGCTACAGCTGGTAAACATCTCGGGCAAAATCAGTGCTCTTTTCCCGGGATCAGGTGCATTCCGGTGCAAATGCAAGCCTCGGGCGTAGGGTTAAATTCCGACGTTTCGTTTTCAGCGTCAGCGCGTGCTGCCAGCAACAGCAGCAGCTGCTGCAACAGAGCCCGGCGATCCTGTGCACCGGTACATAAGCAGCACATTTTTATCGCATTTCCTCCGGCGTGGCACTTCCGCCCGGGTTCGGCCCGATTCGGCGAACGGCTCAGCGCGCTAGAAAAGTTTAAACTTTGCACGGCTGCGCTGCCGCGAGGGAACAAAACTACCTAATTGGAAAACGAATCGAGCTTCCGTGGGAGGTCTCGGAATCGGAGCGAAGGCTCGCTGTAAAAGCATTTGTCGTTGTTTAGGTTGTTTGTGTTTATCGCAGCATGTTGAGGATTGCGCCGAATGCGGTGCATCGCTAGGGGTGGAAGAATCGGCTTGAATATCCACACCCACCCCCGAGTAAGACAGCAAATTTGCCGCGGAAACTTCCGGCAGCCTCAGGCGCAATAACTCAGGATAACGATGGTAATTAAACACTTGAACTATCATGTTCGAAATGAACACCGGGCGATGCGCCATTGAGGAAACTTTCGAAATGGCCATTTATTATAGTGCCATTCTAAGCCAACCGAACTGCGCTCTAACTTGTTCTATCCGCGTCGCTGGAATATCGAACCGAATCGATGAAGAAAGCGGGCATAAATATTTATCACGCCACGTTCCTCGGCAGGTCCAGCTATCGCTAAACTTTTTGGCCAACGGAACCGGATTCCAAGGATTAGAGAGGCGAAATGAAAAATCTGACATGCTTGCAAGTCGCCCACGCTGGGTCGAGGTGTACAAATGTGCAATTTTTTTTTGCGTTGTTCCACCCATTTGAAATTCGGATGTGACGCTCAACGTTGGACCTGGCTTGACAAAACAAAAATCCAACCACAATTCGTGTCCCCGTTCCGTTTCTTCTCTCAACCCGACCCAGGAAGGCATGAATTATTTACACAGAATTCACGAAACTACTCGCACCCGGAGCATAATCCTTCAAAACAATCAAAGCCATATTTCTGCCCTCGCTCGCTACCAACCTCAAATCCGCCGATGGTCAACCGCCGGCCATCGCAATGGGCCAGAACCGCCTCCAGATCTCACGCATGTCGTCCGATGGAAGGCAAAGGCTCCTGCATTGTGCAATTGTGCACCGCTCTGGTGGGTTTTTATTCATATATTTTATTTCACTTTCACCCCAACACCCCAAAGCACCCGCTCGGATGCCAAGGTGCTCCTATTTCACCGGCTAGCACCACGAGCTGGTCGGTGGTCCAAGTTTCGCAACGCCTAATCCGTTTTCCGATCCCTCTCGGTCCACACGACACCGACTTCCCGAGGACGAAGTTGAGCCCCCTTTTCGAACAGTGAACGAATGATAAGCGGAAAACGTGGGAATAGTTTCAACGCCCAACGCAACGAATGTATGTGTGGGTGTGTGTGTAGGAGGGTCTCATTTCACATTTGCTTTCGGTTGCTGCTAATCGTTTTATGCTGAAAGGTTGCTGGCGCTGGCTGGTCGGTCGTTTTTCCACCAGAACAACGACATTCTCCGGCCCAAATGGACACAGGAGCTCGCACAAAGCACATATTTTGGGAAGAGTTATCGGATATAATTGTGATTTATAGACAAACATGGGAGCAGAGAGGGTGCAGGAGCGACCAAACTGGCCGGAATTTATTCAGTCGCCATTGTTCCTGATCTATTTGCTGGAAATATACTCTTCCGGGCGAAGAATGAGAAGAATGTCCATTTTATTATGGCACGATAGTTTCATTCTGCTTGCCTTGATGAAGCAGTATAATAGCATTTTTGTTCGTCGGTTGGCATGTAAAAAAATGAATTTGTTCGATGGTATCGATGGGTAAACCGCAATAGAGAACGAGAAACCATACCTTACTAAATAGGTCTGATACTGTTCTAGTAGTGGAATGGATTATCAACGTTTTTGGCAAATTGCAAAGTGATACGATCATTTACAATCAGTTGTTTGATAAATAAACGTGAAATAGGAATGTAACATTTTTTCTAAAATTTCTTCATGACTTCTCATCAAACCTATCTTAACCTCTCGACCTCTTTAAAAAAAGTATTTTCATGACTCATCAAAAGCATTCAATAGAGAATAGCTTGTGCTATTTCACCCACCACGTGCAGGTATCCGAAGTCAACAGCGTCACATGAAAGCTTTTGCAGAATTTGCGATTGGCTATCGTGTCATCAGAACTGATCATGATCACTGCCATCCAGGGGACCGTAACTTAGCTACGAAACGGATGTACTTCGCATTCCATCACTAGCGTCCGTTCGCAAGCCACATTCCCGAGGGCGACAGCAACGTAAACTTGTGAATTTGCAAGCCCCTTAGCAAGAGGCCAGCAGCAGAAACACGATGGCTCGAGCCCCGTTGACCACCAGACAGCATCAAGGGACCGAACGAACGGTGCTCATTCGTCGGGTATGTTTTTTTATCTCCTCCTTGCTCGAATCCAATTCAACTATGTTGCGCAAGGAGGTTCATCCTCGGAATCGGAAGCGAAACCTCATCCGATTGGTAGGCAAGACCCTGAGTTTGCCGGCGACGGATGCGGTTGCCTCGGTCTGTCCGTGTCATTTACCACAGAAGAACAAATGGTTTTTCTGGAACGGTTGGCTGGATCGCAGGCATAGAGCACGTTTGGCGAGCTGTGGGGCAGCAACTTGCCGGAAAATTGGCAGCAATCGAGGATGTTTAGGCGGATGTGTTCCGCCGGTGCGGCTCGAAGTGCAGCCAAAGGCTCTGAAACGAACGGTGACAAAAAGTGTAACAATGAAGAGGGATGCATTTTAATGAAATTATGTTTGGGTCATGTGGCTAGCCAAAGGGCGGTAAAAAAGGCCCATAAGGGGGTTCGATTTCAATCGAGCGAAATGTTCCCAGAACGAAAACCCATCGAGCGGGTAGTGGAAGATATTTTTATTGCGTACGGCATCTGTTGCTTTGCTCATGATATGTGTTTCCCCAAAGAGCGCCTTTATCAAAGATTGTATACTCGTAACCATCACCTCCATTCACGGAAAGGTCATGCACATTCGAATATCAAGCGGATGCTAGTGGTGAAGCATGCTAAATTCAACCGCTCCGACCGAAATGGAATGTGCATGCGATGAAAAATGCAAGACTGTAATCTTAGCACTCATTCCAAAGCCAGCGTGGTCATGTGGCAGCACGAAGTGACGCCGGAACAGAAGAATGTGCATCTTGCATTCGTAAAGCATGCGAACGGTGCAATGGAGAGAAAACGTGACATAACTGGAATACAACAGCGGAATTTTTCAGTGGCCAATGTGGTTCATCTTTCCGCAAAGCGACGAGCAATTGTGCTGAATATTTCAAGTTGTTCATCACAGCGTGACATGCCTGTTTGATGGGGTTTTAAAATGATCGCATGCGAAAGAATTGTTACTAAAGTTCTCGAATTGTATTCTCTAGCGCGTTTGCGTGCACAAGCAACCATGTTCCACAGCCATCGGACACATTTCTTCATTGGTTTCCAATTGCCATTAGGATGAAACAATGTAGTATCGATGTGCCAATAATGACTTAGGGCTTAAATGAGCTGCCGATTAATCATCCCGGGAGTGTGAAGAAAAGCGCCAATTGTTGTTCGACGGCTTTGTCCGCATAGTAAACAACCCGCTACTTTCCTCAACGTCAAATACGATGTGTGATTAATAAAAACCTGTTGTTAGAGAGCATCCCGGGAGGACGGATGGGATACAGATCGATCGATACCTTCATAATATTTAGATCATTTGTCAATATTGTCGCCTGCTGATGAATATTTATCGACAAGCTGGCGAATCGGGCCCTCGGTGGTGATAATCCACACAAAATGGGACAACTTTGGAGTGGAGCTGTAACAAAAAAAGCCTATCTAACTGGCTAGAAGTAGTCGTCCATCCGTAGCGGTAGTACCAAAGCAGCAGAATGGTGCTCCGATGACGTTCGAACGCACGCCTAGCATGACAGAATGTGACGAGAGCGCCGAATTATTATTATCACATCAAATAACCATTAAATATTTATGATGAATAATGTCACGTCCAAGGGAGGTATCATACTACTTGCAAAACCGCCATTAGCAGAAGAAAGGAGTATGTGCTTTGTAACATTTCCTCCTGAACTTCAAACGGTTTCGTGGCAGTGTCGATGAATCGCCGAACAGTGGAGCAAACAGAGAAAATAATTAGACGCTTATCGCTGGTAAATGTCCGAAAAGGAAACGTTCTGGGGTTTTGCTTCCAGAAAGGTCTGTAATATGATGAGAAGCACTGACCAGCAAGGAGAGTAGGGAGTCGCAAATGTGAGTCAATTTTTACACTTCATCTGCTAGCTTAATTTATGATTAATGAGACCATTAATGAGAAACCGAGAAGCTGTCAAAATTATTTGTGGCGCACATCAGAAACAAATGGTGAAATGACTGTCGAATCCTCCGTTGAATGAATTAGAGCATGAAGGAGATTAAGATTGCTTTGTCTTTGGGCTTTTGCAGCAACGATACTAGCCTTATTGAGCTGGAATTGCTCAAGATGAGATATTCTCGGGCAACAAAAGTCAGTATACAACCCGAAGAGCTTTATGGAAGTACGCAGCCATATTTGCTTTTCAAAGCACCCGGTGATGGACTGCATCCGGACGGTAGAGCCAACAAACAAATTGCACCGTTCCGCAGGGGTACAGCCATTTTTAAACGCACGTCATGGTGAAAGGAAAGAGTTGGGAAAAAAATCACAATCCCTGCATCATTTCGCGACCCCACCTAGGGCGCACGAATAAAAGGTTGTTGGGCGCCCGCCGGATATGCGGGATGAATGTTGAGGGTTTGCCGCATCATAAAACCGATGGTTTCGTGTCCCACCCGGGGTGCCCTGGGTTCATCGGGTCGGTATTGCCGGCGGCCAGTGGCGATCACCCTGGCGATGGTCAACGTGCTCGAAGAAATGATATTATGATGCGCGTGGTAGCGCCGGAACTGGATAATAAATCTCTCAACGCTCGTCGGGCTGAGGCACGAGAATACCGTGCGTTGTGAGCTGCAGAAGCTACGAAAAACGGGTTGTTACGGTGTCCGATTTCTACGACTAACATGGTCGAATAAAAGCGCCCGAAACCGCTGCGGGAGATTCTTGATTTTCAAACCAGCGTACTTTACCAGTATACTGTTGCACCGTTTCAAACCCGCACGAGTGAATGTCCGAAACGATCCATTTAATTGCACCTGAAGCTGGTGCTCTCTCCTGCGGAGAAGATAATTATTTCTGGCAGTAAACTACACCGCCCGTCGTTACCTCGTGTGCAGCGAAAATCGAGAGATCTGGCCACAATGGAAAGGTAAAACAGTTTATCGACATAATCCTGTTTTGTTCCGTAAATTGATCGAACCAATAAGTCTTCGAGTTATTTATTTTTAATCTTTTCCCTCCCCTGCTGATGCGGGCACCACGCTGGCCATCGGTATAGGGGGGGCTGGGGTCACAGAAATTCTTGAAATCCTCTCCTTGAAACCCTTTGCACGATTACATTTCGCTTGCGCACAGCAAAGGTCTCGCTCGACAGTGACCGGGAGCCTCGGACGAAGTGTGCGCCAGCACAGGATAATCGCCCGAGGGCACGCCGGCTGGAAATTGTTTGCCGAAGCAACGGTGAAGAGGGTGAAGGGTGTGCGCGGAGGTTGCAATGGTCTAGGAAATAAATTGTTCGGTCGTTAAAATGTCGTTCGATCGGCTCGAGGGCGCCCAGTTCCGGGGTCAAATCAATTCGACGGTCACCCAACAAAACGATACAAAACGGAAGAATGTCGTAAGCGAGAGAGAGAGGACGAACAAAAAATCAAAAGCAACCGAACATGCACCCGGACAGCGCCGGGAGCTGCGGTTCAGGTCGTCGCAAAAATCTCGATGGCTGCGGTGCGATTGTGTCCGATGAATTGGTCCATGGTACTGCTGCCGGTAATTGATTGGGTGATTTAGCGCCGGCATTGCTGTCGAGCGCTAAATGTAAGGCACTGGGATGGAGCATTTGGGGCAGTTTCCCGGTTTCGGATGGAGAGAAAAAAGTCTAGTATTGTGTCGTGATTATTCCCGACCGATAGCCGGGCCACTTTCCTCGGCGGAACACAAATGCACTTTGATCGAATCTTCGTTTTGCTTTGTGAACAAAAAATTAGGTCCTACACTAGAAATACAGCAATTACAATCGAGTATGTTGTATTGTAGCTTATTGGGTCGAACAACCCTCCCTTTATGGTGTCATTGCGATAACGTTCATTGCCATTGGCAATCGACATGATCAGGCTAAGGCAACCGTTATATTGAACATGTATCTCATGCCATATTGCAACGAAACAGAGATTCCATCCCTGTCTAGTAGCACAGTTTTCTTTAAAGTTTTCCACCCATGTTGATGCTTAGGGAGGTTGTTTTTTCTCCCATCACGCGTTGTAGGAGAAGGAAATTTGCATCCGCTGCTCTTATCCCAGGTGCCATCTGGTTGAAGGATATGCAAAACTTTGCCCCCCATTATGGGCGGAAATTGTTGACAATATTTCATCTGTTTCTTCGTAAGCTTTAAAAAAGTGGAAGGCTTGAGCAAAATTGAAAAAGTTTTGCGCCCAACGCGCCAAACCACCGGGCGCTGGAATGAACGGTGGATTTTTTTTTCAGTTTTTCTTTCACCCTTTCCTGCACGGAAAATCTCGGTCCGCAAACAAACGTACCGTGATAGGCTGGAAACGAGTCGGCACCGTTCCCTGGGTGGAATCGTTTTATTTTTAACTCGCCACTTTCGACCCATATTTCACGAGTTTTATCTGATTTGTACTGATGGGACTGGGTGGCAGTTCGGAGTTGGGCCACGTGTTTGCATACGAGCTTGCGCCCTTTTGCCAGACCAAACGCAAAGGCCCACCCATAATTCGTCATTTTCACGTAAAATGAATTTATCTTTCCTTGGCCTTTTCCCATTTGACGCCGGCAGCCTTTTCGTGCGTCGGTGGTACAGCAGAAAGCTTTGCGCGGTCGGCCAGACGTTTTGATATTGCCACCCAAAAGCCTATCGGATGCGAGCACCAAGCGGTCGGATTAGAGTGTGGAAACGAGCGTTATTTTGACGCTAAATATGTCAATTAGAGGTATAAATCAAACATTGTGGTTGATCATCGCGCGGCATCGTACGGCGGTCGACATACGGCCGTTCGTGAGCCGAGAATTGATGTCGCAACAAAAAAAGGAAAAAGCACACCACAAATATTTATACACACAACGCAGCTAGCGGGTCCGATCGATTCGAAACCGATATTTGAGCTCGATTTCAAACGAATGGATATTTCTAAACCTCAAACGCAAACTAGCTAGGACTGAAATTCCATTCCAAAGTCATACAAAACGATGTCCGATGGTGCGCTCTGTGGGGCTGTTCGTTCACGAGGCATATTTTTCATGCAAATTTATATTCAACTCGACCAGTGTTCTGCTCTATCTGTATGCCTCCCATCTCGCAATCGGATCCGATGTCAATGGCTGAGTGCTATTGGGCGTGGAACGCGGCGGTCGATCGCATGAACGATGATAAAGTTCTCAAAAGCACACCAACGTTTGGTTTCCTTATAGCGGCCTGCGCTCGCTGCTCTCTACTTAATAAAACTAGACGCCAATGGAGGCTGGTGGGTCGCTGCGGAGAAGAAATTTATTGCTTGATTTTGTTTTGCTCGGTGGTTTTGGTTTACGATGGTCTCACTTTCCGGGTCGGGCACTGGGCTCGATGAAAGCAAGCAAGGAGAACGATGACTGATTGCTTCTAAATGGCGTAAGCTCACTATAATGTTGCTTGCTGGCAGAACGCCTCTCGTTTTCGCCCAATACTCAGCACTGCGTAATCGTCCCGTTGGATGGATTGAACAACGCGAGCGGCTTTCAAGCTGAAAGGTTGACATTCACCAAGACCCTTGTTCTATTTGCTTACGATTCTGCAGATGGTAAATCACACTTCAAATGCTTACAGCATTTGCATTACTTCAAAGATCTGCGACCTACGATGCCTCTATAAAGCTCCGCCCTTCGGAGTGTGGCCCTTTTTCCGCAACAATGTTTTGCGCTTTTCCACTCCAACGGTCCTCCAACGATTACAAACGTTTGGATGGTGACGTTTCGGCCATCGTTTCGTAAAATGTAGATAACTGCGTCAAGCAGCAGTTGATTGTTATACGCAGTTTATAAATTTGACATCGAACGTGTCTTAATCTCGACGAAGATTTATATCATTTCAGTGTTAATTTTCTCTGGATGCGCGGTATCGACCAAACAGAAGGTAATAGAATACAAAATAAAAGCTCAATAAACGAAGCAGAAAAGACTCGTTTAGAACTGAGGGATCTTTTCCTTTAGCAGTAGCCATAAATCAAATTTAAAGAGCTCCTGTTCGGCTTTCAAAATTGAGTGCGGTTGAATAATGTCTCCGTATAACAGTGATTGATTTTCTAGAGACAGTCAATATTGACGGTGAGAAATGAACGAGTTAAAATTTAAACATTCTTTGACGAGGTTATCGGACTAATTTTATGTAGTTTATGGTATTGAGCAATCAACATAACGCTTGATATATGGAGTAAATGTGTCAGTAATTCTCGCGTATACAAAAACTATTAAGAACTCCTTTTTTTGCTTCGTTTTGTCCAAAACAAAACTTTATAGTTATTTATTATTAGAACTTTTTGCAACGTACCAACGTCAAAGAATCATATGCTGAGACTCAAATTAAGGTCATTTAAAAGTAAAACATTTGTAATAAAAATTTTAATCCCGTCACAAGCGTCGGATAGGCAGGATATTTCAAATCCAATGATAACTGATAGTTAATTTGCAACGAAGGCATAACTAAACATTTACAAGCTATGAAGGCAAAAGTAGCTTCGGTAAAAATTTTTTGCAGAATCAGCTCTAACCAGGAGAGTTTGGCTTTGTGGCTTCGAGGAATACTGAAGGGAATATTAAATTATTTGGTCCACTGAACATGCTTGCCAATTATCCTCAAGCTATGACCGCTGGCTCGAACAGTTGTCATTTCAGGACGGTTCGAAATCACTTCGCACATGACGCAGTATTTGTAGAGTCAATGAAGTCGTATCACCGAGATAGGACATTTGGCCGTTCTCAAGCTGCAGTTTATTTACAGTCAGTGATTCCCACACATAGCTACGGGGTGATAAAGCCGTACTTACCTTTGTGCATCTGCTTCGCTCAGTTGACAATCCCAGTGTGGGGGAGCCGAATCGAGCTCTGAATTGTTTATCGCTGGCGTGTGACTAGACATGAATATCGACTCAGTTGCCCGTATAAATATGTGAGCGCTAAGCCACTTACCAGATACCGGCTTTCAAGCCTTTACGAACCCGACCCCTAGGTCGGCCGCAGTGTATCCCGGGCCGATTGAAGTGTTTTGCACGCTGCACTCAAGAGAAGGGCTCTTCAGCTATCGTGGCATTATGGCGATTGTAGGAGAAATTACGCAGCATCACCGGTGAAGTGGTTCGGAAGATTCGTGTTACTACGGGATGTCTACCGCTTGAGGCTATTGAGGTTGTAGTTTTCATCAAAGGCACTTTGGATCCTCACTTACTGTAGGCAGAAATGCCCTATGAATTGGCTTCTTTTCATGTCCACGTATGTTGCATATATGAGATTGCAAGCATATGCAAGCAATGCGTCACGATAACATTACAGTTTGCTATCCATCCATACGTATAAACCGACTGTGTTTAGGATACTTTAAGATTTAATTAGTGTGAGCTGTAAACTGAACTTCCTGAATCTGAAACATATTCATTTTCAAACTTGTTATCAGACAACAACAACAAAAAATTTACTGAATATGTTTAAAAGGTAAATTGTCAGGGCTATGTTCTATGCCTACACAGCCCTAAATGTGGGATTCCTTTTGCTGATACTTCGTCAAACAGCTTGTACATGTATATGAACTGCACACAGACAAGGATTCATCAGAATCCATAAGTAGTCACAGAGCGTTTTTTATGTCTCGCTCCTATGAGCAAACTGAGAAATAAAAAAACTAGTACTTTAATAATTTTTTGATAAGGTTTTTGCTCTCATTAGCAACGGTAGCAGTGATAACGTAATTATCTTCTTTTTTCATATAACTCCAACTCAAGGATATTGTAGGCATTTCGTTGAAATGAATATAGCTACATTACCATGATGAAACACAAGGCAATTTTTTTACGACAGAGCGTCTTGTGGTAATCTTAAAATAGATGCTCCGTTGAACTAGCAAAAAGAAAGCTTATTTTACATGATCGACAAAAATAATTGTAATCTAATTATCGTCAATATTCAAATACATTCGTCTCGGCTAATATAAATATTCTACCACACAAAACACCAGGCGACTCCATTGGATGACCACCAGGCGTCCTACTTTTGCAAACATGCAGATGCTTTATGTTACTTTTAGTAACTAATTTTATTTTACATGACCCATACAAATGAGTTTAAATTGATAACCAAATTCATTTTTTCACAATTATACCTTACAAAACACCAGGCGTCTCCATTCGAAAACTACAAGGCGTCTCCATTCATAACCACGTGACACTTCAGTTTAGTAAATCATGCTGATTTTCCGTAGAACTGCTACTAGGCATTCTTTTTTGTCATAATGCATACAAATAATTCAAATCAAATTAAAATTTATATTTAAGTTCAGTTCTCACAGCTAACACACACAAAACACCAGGCGTCTCCATTCATAACCACCTGGCATCTCCATTTGAAAACCACAAGCTGTCTCCTTAGAAAAATTATCGGATGGCTCCATTTGTTATCTACCATATGAAAAATAACATTATACCTCCATTTTACAAGCAAGCAGTGATTATAATGAGCGTTTTGTCCGGTATTTGTTTCAACTTATAACCGAAATTTATCGATGTGTCTATCCAACTTGTCAATCTAAAACTTAATTTTTTTTCAATACTCAATTTTCCGAGGCAACTCGTTTGAGTAAAACAAAAGCCTTAAGCAAAGGAAACCACGAATAAAAGATCATTCGCCCATTCGAACGCACGGTTATAGAGTCAAATGTGGCGTGAAGAAAAAGAATACTCGGAAACTTGGCAATTTGCGAAACACGTCCTTCCTGGCTCAATCAGTGCTCTGGAAACCAGGACGTGACACCGCGTGCACGGATTGAGTTGATGAAAACAGAGGTACTTGGCAAGCGAGTGATATGGCAACCGTCTTGTCTGAATGATCGAGAAAAGCTTTTTGCCAAATCAAGCCTATTTTGCACGAGTTCCGGGAGCATCATACTACTAAGCTAAAGAGGATCAAAAGAAAATACGCTATTGCAAGCATGCAATGCCTCTCAAGATAACAAACAACCCAGAAAAAAGGCAAGTGCTTGTTTCCTTGTGTGTTGTGCAAACATGTATTACAAAGTGGTTGTTTTTAAGTGTGATTTTGTAAAACTCGACCATAAATTTTTCTAAATTAGTATTACTTTATAGGGTTTTAAAATCGTTTATTTAAAACAAGGTTCATTTGAACAGTACGATCAAATTACAACAAACCTCTTTACTCTTGGAAAACTTATACTTTAGCTATTTTGTCTTTAAAGATTTCAATGAAATTACAGATTATTCACTATTATGAAAAATTCAGTTAAACTTGTACTCGATCGATGAGTCACGTCTTACTCGTACTTATCTCGGTCAGTTTGATGGATAATTTATATCTCTAATTTGTCTCAATCACTGATGGCAAACAAATCTAATGATGAACCCATTAAGGGATAAGCTGCTCAGCATGAAACAAAGACGACGGTATTAATTAGCACAGGTCGTCTGAAATATCCATCTACGCTACCCCTTGTTACTGGGGTATCCGTCACGCGATAGAATGGCTCCTGTAGGGTGCAAACCTGCGGCGATGAGAGTAAACGAGAGATTTGTTTTTGTTGCTTTTTGCACTCTTTCTGGCTGATAGAGACATGTCTTGGATAAGATGGAAAAACTGGGCCCCGGGTGATTACTTTTACATCCGGTTTCATTTACAGCTTCGGACAACCGACAATATTGATTTCACTTTATCACTTCAGCCCGGTGCGTCAACAGGTCAACAAAGGGCCGCTTTCGCAGAAGGGAAATTAAATGGCATCGTTTTTTTAACAAAACCCCAACAACGCCAAGCTCTTTACCGATTGCAAAACCTTCCAAATTTGAACTGAACCGTTACTCATTTTCATAAATTACGAAACAAGCACAACAAATAGCTCTAGTGGAAAAGAAGTTCAATGATTGCAAATCAAAATTAAGTAGTTTTGATTTATTTTTCTGAAATGAATTCAATCTTGTGGAAATGTTTCGTACGGAAATCACACGCCGAGTTTGATTTCAAAACTTCACGTTTGTTAATATTTTTGTCAATTGATTTTGTTTTTGATATTGTTCAGCATTACCGCTGCAGTAAATGGTTGAATGCAATATGATTATTTTGGTATTGAATTTATCGCTTCTTACACACCTATTTAAATTTCACCATACATCAGTTCGCTCTGAAATTACAAGGTCGATGTGCTGATTGTTTACCAGCACAAGCGCTCATTCCACGAAATACTGCCTTGTGGAACCGTCATCTGCATGACAAACCGGACTTCGTATCGTTTATTTATGTGCATGAAAAATAAAGCAAACGATATAAATCAACCGATCAATCAATCACTGAAACATTCGTGGGCACATTATTTCCACAACTCGTTGTCGAGAAACAGCCTTGACGCAAGGCCATAAGGATGTTTTTTTTTCGGCTCGATTTTCGTATCAATTTTCCCCACCACCAACGCACGTGTTCGCTTTCGGTCTTCCATTCTACCAACAATGATCCGGTTGACGACAGCCTTGGCCATCCCAGTTGGCCTCCGCCTCATGCAAGCGAACTATACTGGTCCACTGCTTCGGGCAACGCTTCATAAATGATACGATAAATTCCATTTATCTCCTTAATGACGTGGCTTTGCTTTTGATGAAATGGATGCGTTATCCCTGCTTACTCAGATAACGGGAACGTGTGGGGCACGGTTGGCAACAACTCCGGTCATTCCGGGAGAAATTCAATTCTCCAATCTCGTAACAACAACGATTACGCGTCGAGAAGAAAAAACGACTGATGTAGCAGCCGCAATTCTTTGCCCTTTCACGAAGGTATTAGAAGAATTGCCTACGCACCGACGAAGCGTGATATTAATAAGAACAAAACATGCTAACCCCGCGCGTATCTGTGATTTCGTTAACTAAACAAATCGCTAAGCCATATTGTCTCAGTAATCCACGATGAAGCTACCAATGCAATCGTAGGAAAGAATAACACCTACCAAACATTGGCACATAACATATTGCATCTAAGAAATGATAGCAAAATATAAAAATTCAATTCAAGTTAAGATTGTACATATTTCTTTAAAAATTTCCCAATTTAACTTAAAATGATTTTTCAGATGTGTTGGTATGCTATATTACTGAGGTAAACTTTCATCTCCATTTTCATATGAGCAAACCCATGAAAAAAAGGTTTGTGTTTTTATTTTCAAAAATATGCAGCATCCTTTCAAGTTCTTAGTGATCTATTCAATTTTGGAAGCGGAGCATAGATTGATAAGCATGAAATAAAAGAGAAGACCAATGATAAAAGGATGAAGTTGCACATAAATTGGTTTAAATTTTCCAGTCGTGTAAAAAGTTTCATCGGTAGTTTCATATTTTGGAGCTGGTGCCCTTTTTTATTTTCATCGCACTTTTCCGAGCTCTGACAAATCTGATGCGTAATAAACTTTTTTGTTGTTGCTTTTTGTTATGTTTTTTTTTCGATACCCCGCAATTTCAGCCATTGAATTCAATTTCCCAGCTGATCGTGGTGCCATGCATTATACTGCAGCATCCTTTATACATATATTGTGCATCACAGAGCTCCAATGTTCATGTGGCGCTTTTATCTTTGGTGCGTTAATTTCGACGTTCGATGTTTCTGTGGTGCTGCCTTAGCCACCGTCGGAGTGCATTAATGGCTGATTGCACAGCAAGGATACAGGAGGCGGCTAGCGGGTGGTGGGAACTGAACCGTTAAATCAATATTTATGTTCCATTTCACCCACGTTATTCCTTCTTTCCTACGCGCTGAGCGGGATTGTGTTTTACGTTTCTTTTTTGTTTGTCATGTAGCTGTGTTTCGTTTATTTCGAGTTGTCAAGCAATACTGCATTAAAACGGGTGCACCGATTGCGAAATTCATTCCGTTACGTTGAGTGGCCCCACAAAAAGGTCGTACTTGCTATGAATATGCGTTGTCGTTCTGTTAACAGCAAGTAGACCGTTAGATTTAATCGTTCTCGTCGCTGTCAAGTAGTACGAACTTTCGCCGTCTAGAGTAACAAAAACTAGCAGCAATTCGGTATTTTATTATGGTTTTTTGCAATGCTTGCTTTTGTCTTTAAAGCGATATTCATTATGGAAGTAATAACTGACCATAAAAACTGTGCCGTTGTGTTAATAAACAAAGAAATAGAAGTTGTTAGTTCTACATAGTACACAGCACAGTTGAGTAGAATTTTACTCCTTAAAACGTGGCACGAGAATATAAAAACGAATGGTCTAATTCTCATCTGCTTCACGGCACAATCAAAAGCTAAGCCCGGCTTTATTAGAGTTGTTTAAGTAGCTCAAACGGTGAACCCCATTTCTGTTCCTGCTATCCCGGTTCGTCATTTGGCGCCTTTGCTGCAAACGCGGTCGAGGATTTTGGTTGGATGGAATTCGTTCGCAACTGACCTCGATCCGGCGGTGCGCCAGATTTGTGAAAGTCATTTCGTCTAATGGTGAGGTTGGCGAAACGATTCATTCCATTCCACGAAACGACACCCCGCTCAGGTACGAACGGGATGGGATCTCTTGCTCAGTTTTGCCGACTCACTCAACGAGCAACACGACGCTTGCGAAACCTGTTGAAGCTTGAGAAGTGAAAGACAAAATGAGATCAATACTGTCAGTTTTTTGAGGGTGTATCCGTAGGCGGATGTAAGCGTGATCGTCTCGGTGCCAGTTTAGTCAATTTATCGGTATCACTTGTGCTTAAGTTTTCGTTTCCAGGAAATACTCCAATCCTAGTGTATCGCTGATATCGTACAATCTGGTTGCCGATCTACAGGAGGCTTAAAATAGAGCTGTATTTGATTAAATCAGCAGGATTGGATTCCACACAGTTTGACATGTGATCGCATATGTTGAAATCTAGTAGGTATTGCCAGTCAAGCTTTACTTAGTGCAGTGAAACCTCTAGCAGACGGTGTTCTGTCTAAGTTGAATCCGCGATAAAATGAGCACAAGTAGAATCGAACACACTTTCTTGGGATTGCAAAAATGCAAACGTTTCAAAAATTTCGATTTTCGTTTTTTGATTGCCTCTTGTCTTAAACTAGCCATATGTCCATTCCTTGGCACCTGACCCTGTGCAGCCAATGCAGAACGATTTCCAGCACGAATTGGCTTGGTTTCAATTTCTGCTGAAACATGCTGGCCTTTTGCAGAACACTGTGGTAAGAAAACGGCACCATTCTCTGTCACGTACTCACACGCTTCCTAGCTAGTCGCACGTATTGATTCAAACCGGAAGGATGTACACGTAGCTCGGCTGCTCGAAGGTAGGAATTTTCCACCAACGTCTGAAATTTCGTGAGATGAATCGTCAAATGGCTAATTGCCAAACAGGATACTGTGGTGTGCGAATTCCACTGACAAGCACGGTTGGGTCCCATTTCCCAACCTAAATTGTGACTCTACCTCAAGCAAAGCGATCGATCTTTAACATTACGATAAACAGAATCAATACATTCAATATCTGACGAGTGTTTGATCACACAATGGTATCCCAACGGCTTTCCATTACGGTCCACAAAAGGATTGGAAAGAAATGATTAAAAATTAATACATCGTTTCAATTGCGAAAAATGAAAGGACGTGTTAAAATACATCCTATTTAATCCATCGTGACAGACGGGATTTTTTTTCTCGTTCCTTTTCATTCCGTTCCATCAACCGAAGGTCGATCCACCATCATTGTGCAACCCCGCCGGGACGAGCATTATTTCCGTTCGATAATTTAATCTTCCAATTTATCTGCTGAAAACATTTCCGCGCGCAAATGAAATTAGTTACAACAAATTATCAACTTTTGCCATTTCCCGCACCACGGACGAAGAGCAATGGGAAGCTTACGCGCGTGTGTGGATGTTTGTGAGGGTGTGTCTGCGACAATGTTTGCGAACGAGCAACAACCAAGAGAATGTAAATCTGAATAATTTATGTTCACGCATCGTCCGCACGGCCTAGACTCCGCCGATAGGCGATGCAATTTTATTAAATTTTGAATTCCTATCCAAACCGCAGTCTTTCAACGCGTTTCATTCTCCCGGCCGAGAAGCTGTTCCAAGAACCCGAATGAAAATATGAATTTTTCTGTTACGAGACACGCTTAGTACGGCTTTGAAACTCTAATTTTAGGCTGTGTTCGTTTGAAGGTGGCTGATTATCAGATTACTTTACACTCCATACAAGCGGGGCTTTCGATAAGAAGCGTCGAGAAGATCCATTCACCCGATAGTAATCGAGTACCACAAACGCCGTAGTACCAACGAAATTTCAATAGGGATAGTCGTAAAATCAATCAATACCGTACAGGAATAATTTTCTGCTTCACTACGTTGCCAAACAACGACGTACGGACACTGTAAAAGAGCTCTCATAATTTGATTTATGGCCACATCCACCAACAGGACGTTTATATCGCTTGCTTTTTTTACGCGTTTGTTGATTTTTTAGCCTCGCCCATCTTTTTGTCAGCGTCGCACGCCGTGACTGCTTTTGTCGTCGCTTTCCGCAGCGGCATTTTCCGCGATGATGAGAGCGGCATAAATCATCCCCCAAATTGAGCCACATTTGATCTTACGGTTCGTGACCGGAAGATTTAGACCTGATCTTTAACTTGCCGTTAAGTTGCTGAAGACGCTGTAAAGCCAGTCTAAAGAGATCCCGTCAATGTGACCGTACTGTGCGTTAGGTTCCCTGCGGCTACGGCATAGTATGCCGGGAAGCATGAAATTTCTTAATTGAACGCCACAAATTTAATTTTCGTTGAAGGTTCATAAAAAATGACATTCCTTTTGTTAGTGCCGACTCTCGCACGGAGTTTAAAGTGCTTTCGTTTTCAAGGTTGCAAGCAGCAACGTCGTTAGTCGTCTGATTTTAAAGCGCAATTGACGCTGACATATGCGATAACTTCATGGCATCAGTACCACATTGACAGGGATGGTATTGATTGGGTACTCGTATTAAATTATCCATGCTTGATTTGCAAATCAAACGGAATTTCGGCATCAAAATAACGTTTGTTTGATTAGCAGTTAGTCCAATATCAAAAGCCCTTGTGTCGGCCTCTTCACTAAAGTGGTTTAAAGTTTCAAGCCTTGCTCATCCGTCCGGTTTCGTACTTTTTATTCGTCACCTGATAAGCCCGGGGCGATTTTGGATTGGCTAGAAGCCCATCGAAGAGGTGAAGCACTCTTCAAAGTTTATTCCATACTCATGGAACAAATCATTCAAGAGGACACTTCGGTAGTAGTTTAACGTCAAACTATGATGGTGCTTCCTTTTTATTATAGTTTACTTGCACTCACATGTGCATCCATAAACGTTATATAAACCGATAAAAAGTTTGAGTATTTGAAGGGGTAGTATTTTTCAAATAAAATTTTCGTCAATGTGTTAAAAAACACTGCCATATATGCATTTAATCCTCTTCTATTTCGTTGCAATTAATTTTATTTTTATGTCATAAATCCGCTTCTAAAAATCCACCCAACGGCACAATATGTTTATAGATAAATGGAGTTGCGGTTGTGTTGTTTTTTTCTTTCGTGTGTACTGTTCTATGTGAGTATATCTAAATTGGCAACGAATTTTGAACCGCAAAACACGCGAGATTTATGACCTCTGGCGGTGCTGGCGGTAACTATCTCCGGCTTTTCCTCGGCGGCTTCATCCTCACCAAACGATGGTGGCCCGATGAAATGGGCTCCCCCGATGGGACACAAAACCACCGATTTTATGTTGCTGCAAGCCCACCACATCCTCTGCGTCTACACCGGGCGCGTGATAACCTTTTATCCGTATGCGCCCCAGGCGGGGTCACGAGATGATGCTGAGTTTTTTTTTCGACTCCTTCCTTTCGCCATGGCGCGAGATAAAAATGATTGTACCACTGTGGTGCGGTGCAATTTGTTTGTCGGTTCTACCGCCCGGATGCAGTCCATCACCGTTGCTGCACTGGTTTAGGGCGTTTGACTCCTAGGATGCGGCACGGGAAAGAGGTATCTCGGGGACCGTGGCATCAGCAAACCAATTGCTTGGAGTGTTGGCTGGTACGCTAAACGAGGAAGCAAGTTGCGGTTTACAGTGTTAAATTGAGGTCAGACACTGCATATCGCTATTCGCTGTGATGCTTCGCGCCTGTGAAGGTGTTAGCACAACGTCGAGCAAGTCCCGAGAGACTTTACTTTGCTCGATAAAAAATACATATCAATCAACACACTGGAATTGGGAAAGCATGAAAAAGAGCAATTGGTCTTGCCAACTTGGGCACGCGAGTTGGTAATTAAATAACTCATCAATCATAAATTTCGTGCAGCAAATGTAAAATAAGTGATTCAGGTTAGCTATCTGCTATCTGCTTTTTCGTAGCTCTTACACAATTTGCAAAGTCACATCGTTCTCTCCGCTTGTGCCTGTGAGCGATTAATTTTTAATTATTTCTTCTGTTTATTTTCCAACCGAGTGACGTTCTTTTCCCTACAGCGTCGTGGCAATTGAATGTGATGTAGCTGTCAAGAAATCAGCATGCGCAACACCACAGAACTCCGCGTTTAGCATTGTAAATATTTACCGGTTATCGGATGTGATCACGATGATTTGCCATTCGATATTATGGAATGATTACGTCGTTTGATGCGGCAACTGACAAAAAAATGTGCTGTGACACTCACTGCGAGCTGTTGATCGATTTTGTGTTGCTAGCTATCATCTGGAGTCGGACCCGGTTGCTAGTCGATAAATATTCATCAGCGAGCCAAAATATTTACAGATGAAAGATCGAAATAATTTTGACTTTCTTTTTTGGTTTGCCATTCATTTGATAAATCCACCAGTCCAGACTGATAGATCTGCTCATTGGAGTGCATGAACTCAATTGATTGTCAAGAGAAGGATGCGTTTAGGAGTTCGATTGCCACTTGAAATAGTCCTCGAAGAAACGTAAATTCAATTGGATTTGATATATGATGAATTCGTATATAAGAAACTCTTGCATTGAAATTTTAGTTACCATCCTGCAACAGCACTATTGAATTTTTATGACAAACGAAATTCACTAAAAGTTTGAGCAGAACATAATACAGTCTTTTAAAAATGCATTTGATAGGATTATGGATTTTTAGTGTCAAAAGATCAAATATGCTTCGTGGAAAATGTCGCAGCTAGACAGCAGAAAAGTGTATCATTCGAGGACACAACTAGCACGACTGTACGCCGGTTGGATAGTGTGCAAAGTTTTTCTTAGCACATTTGAATGAAACTGCACACATTGGCGTACGAAAAGTCACGTACTGCTCCCTAACTAGATTCGAAATATTGTTATTTCGAGTGGTTTTGTTTCGCTTGTTACTAGTTTCAACCGAGAACTTTGGCAAACAGCACAATTCTTTTCGAACCGAGAACCATGGATGCCAATAAATATCGGTCCCCACGGACATGCAGATTGAAAAATGGCACAAAACTTCGCGTTATCGTTTCAAATCGTTCTGGAGCGATTTATCTCCCATGTCAGTGGCATTTGAAAGACTTCTTGGCGCTTTTATCATAGCACTGTCGTGGAACACTATTTATAATGCAACCCCATACCGGGTAGTCAGTCAATTACGTGGCACTTTCAAGAAGCAATGGAATTAGTTCACGTTTCAACATTAATCACACGGAGGTCCGTGAGTGATCTCAAAACTTGATCACTTAAGCACAGATCTTCCAGTACGAGATGGTTCGGCCCACGACGGGACGAATTGCAATTATTATCGAAACGAGGTACCTCAGCTAGCACCTTGATTGTCGATTAACGCAACTGCCATGAATGATAATGAACGTGCCGTCTTCGCAAACATAGCCCTCTTCAGGACATTCATCAAACATTCATCAAAGAAGCGAGTCTTCAGCAAATGAAACAATGTTGTTGATTGAAGCGTTGCCGGCGGAAAATCGCCAATCATCCAAAACGCAAACGAATTTGACCGACCGGTGGTGCAAAAATGATTACATGCGAGCGGCAAACTGAAGGCCTCTCGTCGACTGCAATGTTTGCCAAGCTTCGGTAGGGCGGAATCGTTTGGCAAATAGCCGGCGTCGGCAAATTACCGCACGGGCAGTTGAATTTCAATTTCCATCGCTTTGATGTGCATGGTGTAACGCAAGAAATAGTTGTAACTTTGTGTGCCGACCATTAAATATACTTTTAAGCCTAACAATTTCACTCTCGCCTTATAAGAAGGGGTGCTTGATTTCGCTGGAAATTAATAGAAATGCTCATATTTCGGGTGAGTGTGTGAGTACGGATGGTATTGGGGGAAAATAAATGACCCACTCAAGCGTAAAGCGATAATCACTCCACAGGAAGAGCATCGTTATGGCTTAACAATTCACCATTATCTCGAGTGTTAAGGAGTGAAAGCATTCGCTACACGCAATGATGCCGCAAGCGCTCGCTGTCACTTTCCATAACGCTCAGGCTGATGCCAAGACGTCAAGAAACGTGTCGATTTTTGTATCTCGCATGAAATTTGACTTTTCAACACCCATCCCCCCTAACTTAAGGCACCCCATCGTCGGGTGTCCCAGCCCTGCGTCATGTAACAATCTGCACACGCTGTGGCGACCCAGCGCTCGCGTTTCACAGAGCAAGGAAGATAAGTTGCGTTATTGATCGACAAGAAAGCACTCGCGATGCGGCGTCTTCGCCAACGCCAACTCGGATGATAATGTTGATGGGTTAAACGCCTTAAATAGCATCATTATTGAAACGGAGGCTCAACCGCGAACGTTCCTACCGAGCGAACGAAGGGTAGGCAGTGTGTCGCCATCATTAAGTCAGTCGTTAAGAAACCCCAGCGTCGTTGCGCTCGCGAGCGTTGCTTCAGGTCGAAGCCTGGTTGCGTTATCGGGTGTTGATGATATGTGAAGTGAACTCGATGCGGTATCGCGAGGCCTGTTACCTGTTGGTTTACGGCACGTCCCGGGAAGCTTGAAAGTATTTTACTTTTATTTCACAACATGCCAGCACGTAATGCCGCGCGAAGCATCATCGAAGGGCTGCCGTTTTTGAGATATTAATTTCACGAGCGATGGCGAATTAAACCGTTACGCTTTTAAGAGAAACCTTTATGTTTCTGATCGATGCGCTTGAATGAATTTTCGCATGGCAGTTTTGCAAAGCGATCAAAAGTTGATGAAATCTGCAACCAAAGTCAATGACAAATTCGTTGCGTTGTTTCGTCAGTCATTCGAGTGTGAAGAAAATGAAGTTATCTCCCCATTATGAATTGGCCATTCATTCATGCTCCTCCGGCACTGACATTCAACCAGCGAACACAACGGGGACAATGGTGACTGAATAAATTCCGGCCAGTTTGGTCGCTCCTGCACCCTCTCTGCTCCCATGTTTGTCTATAAATCACAATTATATCCGATAACTCTTCCCAAAATATGTGCTTTGTGCGAGCTCCTGTGTCCATTTGGGCCAGAGAATGTCGTTGTTCTGGTGGAAAAACGACCGACCAGCCAGAGCCAGCAACCTTTCAGCATAAAACGATTAGCAGCAACCGAAAGCAAATGTGAAATGAGACCCTCCTACACACACACCCACACATACACTCGTTGCGTTGGGCGTTGAAACTATTCCCACGTTTTCCGCTTATCATTCGTTCACTGTTCGAAAAGGGGGCTCAACTTCGTCCTCGGGAAGTCGGTGTCGTGTGGACCGAGAGGGATCGGAAAACGGATTAGGCGTTGCGAAACTTGGACCACCGACCAGCTCGTGGTGCTAGCCGGTGAAATAGGAGCACCTTGGCATCCGAGCGGGTGCTTTGGGGTGTTGGGGTGAAAGTGAAATAAAATATATGAATAAAAACCCACCAGAGCGGTGCACAATTGCACAATGCAGGAGCCTTTGCCTTCCATCGGACGACACGCGTGAGATCTGGCGGCGGTTTTGGCCCATTGCGATGGCCGGCGGTTGACCATCGGCGGGTTTGGGGTTGGTAGCGAGCGAGGGCAGAAATATGGCTTTGATTGTTTTGAAGGATTATGCTCCGGGTGCGAGTAGTTTCGTGAATTCTGTGTAAATAATTCATGCCTTCCTGGGTCGGGTTGAGAGAAGAAACGGAACGGGGACACGAATTGTGGTTGGATTTTTGTTTTGTCAAGCCAGGTCCAAAGTTGAGCGTCACATCCGAATTTCAAATGGGTGGAACAACGCAAAAAATCACACATTTGTGCTCTTCCAACTTTCTAGGACGTTTATTTTTTTTTTTTCATAAATCCGTGGAGCGCCTTACGCTCAGCTGGCTCTAGCTGTATCTTGAAGATAAAGATTTGGTATTGTTGTGGAAACCTGAAAACTTTAAGCAATGAATATTTATGTTCCGATTATGACGGAACAATTCAGGATAAAGGTTGTTAGCCATCTGTTCAATGTTCATAGAAGTATGTTAATCCATTGCAGTGTAGGTTAAAGTATTTCAATCGTGCTCTAGCTTGTTGTATATCACAATAAATTAAACCGATTATCGATTTAACAAAGTCTACCCACATTTCAAGGTTTTCAGTGGACTTTTTTAATGATCTTCTCCAAACAAGAAGCGAAAGATACCTTTTAAAGATTGTTCGAGTTGCATTAGATTGTACCATTGAAACAATGTCGTATGAAACAACGGAATGGTGGATTTTAGCCGAAATATTCAGCGAAAATCTTGCAATAAGTTAGTATGGACCACGTGAAGCTGTAATATTTGGATCTTGTTTGGATGTGAACTATGTATATTGAGTCAAATAAAAATTTAAGCAACTTTACTAGCTTGCCCAAAGAATGTTACGGTCTAGTTTTTCTTGCTAAAAAAACACACACAAATTTTCACATATTGTCACCGCTACAAGCTGTACACGAATATTCGTTTTCCTCAATGAGCGCACTGTAAGCAACGCCGGGCTCCGATTTGGTCGTTCAAAGTTGAAACTTTTCCGAACACGCCACAAACCGTGTAAAGCAACCCAGCAAATCTCGTTGAACATGGACAACACGCTGTTCACGAGGAAGTGTAGCAATAAAAGTACGCTTCTTCCGGCCCTGCAAGAGTATTGCGGCTTGGAGTTTCGCCTGTCGCTGGGGGCGTACAAGTGCACCCGTGTGCATCTGATCGCTCAAACTACTCTGATTTTCGGTTGCCGCGTTTACCAGTTGAAGTGCAAAACTGCCTGGTCCCTGCCAAAATGCATTAGTTTACTGGTTTTGTTATTGCGAAACAGGCAACCTTCCCAATCTACGCCATAGAAAATTGCCCATGCGAACGTCAAACGGAATCAAGTCAGCGAGGGTCAGTATGTAAATGCTGCCAAAACCCTCGTTCAAAGAAAAATTTTTGAACAACTGATAAATGAATAAACAAATCAAATTGTACAGCTTATGGGGAAAATAAAACCACATTTATATCAAGAAATATTCATTCATAAAATCAGAGCAATAATAAATCTAAGTTGAGAATTGATATTGACGATAGACAGACAAGAACATTTCAATTATTATTAATAAGTAATATAGAAAGTACATGATATAGTACAGCAAATGAGAATATAAGCCTGACAGATTTGGTTTCATGCAGTTCTGTGCAATTTAGAATCTTGTCGCGTATCATTCTATCCTCTTCAACATGAGTGAACTGTTGACAATAACAACCTCTTCCGTCACAAGCGAAATACAATACCATTCTCTATCAAACCGGCCTTGACGTCCACAAATTCGTCATGCTAATTTGGGGCCTAAAAATAAGACAATCGAAGCCACACCCATCTAGAGCGACCAGAGCAGTTCTGCCGAACTGGTTCACACAGGTTGTACACAGGTTCAGAATAAAGCAGCGTTCAACCAGAAAACCGACGTAATGTTTACACCAACAACCTGGCGCCAAAGCAGGACAGTACAGTTGTTGTTGAATGCAAACCAGTTGGATGAATCAATAAGGATAATTATATCGCTCTAGGGAGCTGATGGATGAGAAGTAGATATTCAACGGAGCTTCTTTCATTAGAAAGTATGCCAATACTTTCCATCTGTTGTGTTTTAATTAATGCGTATCGAATAAAGGCACAATGGGCAGCTTTCACGCTAGGGAAGATTAGCTTTAGCTTGTGAAAAAGTGGTCAGTTCGTTCTTTTGTTCGATGGAGCTCATTATCGATGACTGATACTTTGTTTATTTACCTATGCGTTTATTGCAAAATAGATAGATTCACCATCGTTTGTTTGAGTTTAGAGTTTCTTTTTTGCAAAATTGTTTAGCTAACCGTTGTGCTCGCAAATTTAAAAGCCGAATCGGGCCACAGTCTCAGTATCATTGAAGAACTTCTGCCACAACGGAACGGAAGGTCAGGATGAAGCAAAACATTTTGTTCGCGTTTTCCTTAGCAGTTTGTCTGCTAACCGGCCAAGTGCGGGCTCAAGCTACTGTAGCTATAAATGTCGGTGGAAGTAAGTAGAGATGTCTTCCGCGGAGCAAAGGATGATGGGCTATAATGATATCCTTTTGACTATTCCCAAACCAATAGGCATAATTACTGTCGCTTCGAGCGATATCAACACCTTACTGGCAATAGTAGCTTCCCTGCAGTCTACAACGACTACAGGAGCAGCAACTACCACGGTTGCCGGAGCGACGACAACAACGGCAGCTGCAACAACAACGACTACTGTAGCTGCAACAACAACTACTGCGGCCGCAACTACGGCAGCAACGACAACAACAGTTGCTGCGACAACCACAACAACTGTTGCTCCAACAACAACGACAACAGCTGCTCCAACGACAACAACAACCACGGTTGCTCCAACGACTACTACGACCACGGCTGCTCCAACGACTACTACGACCACGGCTGCTGCAACGACTACTACGACTGCTGCCACAACCACCACAACGGTTGCTCCAATCACGGTTTCTGTCACAGTGAATGGATCCACAGTGACCGTATCCTCCTCCAACAACTCCCTAGTGAACGTTGTTCTTCAGATAATCTCCAGTTTAACGGCAACTACAACCACGACCACGGCCTCAACGACCACAACAACTACGGCTGCCGCAACAACGGCAGCAACAACGACTACGACGGCAGCTGCGACGACTACTACGACCGCTGCCGCCACTACCACCACAACTGCCGCGGCCACTACTGCAGCAACGACTACTACCACTGCTGCTCCGACTACTACGACTACTACCACCGTAGCAACAACCACTACGAGGAGGCCATGTCATCCTCATCCTCATCCTCATCCACCGTACGGTGGCATGGGAGGACGATTGGGCATATTCGGCAGAGCAGGTTATGGGCTAGGTGTTCGTGCCGGTGTTGTAGCTCCACAAGTTGGAGGAATCCTACCGGCCGTGGCTCGTACCGTTGTAGGCACGGGATTGAGCGTAGTTGGTTCCGCTGCCAACTTGGCCGGGAATGTGGTTAACGCCGTTGGAAACGTTGCGAACGGAGTGCTGGGAGGACTCGGCAATGCTGCCGCCAGTATTGGCAGCGGATTAAATACTGCGTTGACTGGAGGATTGAGCACTGGCTTGAACACCGGACTGAGCGCAGGTCTAAGCGGTGGACTGAGCGCAAATGTCCAAGCTGGCACGAGGTACGTCGGAGGACACAGTCATGGAGGAGTTGGAGGAAGATTCTATGCAGGATTTGGAGCAATGGGATAAAGGAAAGTGAGCGCATTCTACCCCGACCTTCATGTTATCAACAATCTATCGAAGCATTGCACATGTTAAGAATCCATGCCAGGGAAACCTAAATTACTTATGTTAATAACCGAACCAAGAGAGATTACGCATTATAATGGCTTGACGTTTCTGATAGAACAGAAATGGAAGCCTCAAAATATATAATATAGTTATAGCTGCAAGAAATTTTTTTAAATAAATTATTAGATTTTATGATACAGGACCGCGTTTTCTGTGAGACAGCAAGGATTCTCCCAACCTCCTACAACAAACCATGAGTTACTGAACGAGATTCTGTCTGGATGAAATCAACAAAAAAAAACTTGCAAAAGGTCGTCTGAACTGTAAGAAAAGAGAACCTACTTCGGATGGGAACATCTTACCGAAGGATGGCTGCTGTTGCCGATGGTCGTGCAAAAGGCGCTTTTTGGGATAGGACTTGGCTTCCAGAGCAAACAAACGAACATTGGCCATCGGCACAACGATGTAACCGAACCCACGCTTCAATGCGGCAAGTGACGTTTGCATATCTTCGATTGGAAAATCGTTCGCCTTAAAGCTGGGCAAGAGCTCTGTCGAATACGGACCAACAAACGGTGTGTCACGTTACATATGTAATAACAATTTACCACACGTTACCTCGAGCAGTTCTCGCACGCTTTCTCCGAATACATTGTGGTGGGTGACATCCATATTCAAAGTCGCTGGGACGAATTTGTCATACCTTTAATGCAGTCCTCCAACCACGGGGCTGACTCCTCCAACTCGCCCGAGGTAGTGTTCGCAGTTTCCGAGAAGTATGTAAACATTGAGCACTCGCGGAATTCTTCGACAAACTGACGACAAGCTCTAGAGCGTATGTTGAGGTTCCCACATGCTTCACTGAAACGGAAATCGGCTCGATGCTGGGACTTTAAGCTCGTCCAGCTAGTCCAACAATGGGTTTTATTCTACGGAGGCTTACATCACTGGGGTCCGAAAGAATCCTTTCCATCTCGCTGGCATCATCAAAAATTGCTCCACTTCTGCATCCATCTATCCTGCAGTGACTCTCGGCTGGAGGACCGATAATAGGCAGATGAATAAATTCCTTCCGGATTCCTCGAACCCATGCGGCGGATGTCTCAGTCCTTGCCCAAGTTGCAAACGGGCGCCCATTTTGACGAAACCATTGACGTGCGGGATGACATCATGTCCATTTTGCGGATGCTCCGCACGTCGTAAGAAAACAGCGTGCAAAGGACCTTCTTGCGTCCAAATGCCGCGAAAAACTCTCACGCCGTTCTCCTTCTGCATCGCTGCAATCGTCGGTTCAGTTTCAAGGGCGGCAAGAAAAGCGACCATGCACAGAATTGAAGAAAACTCTCAGGATCTTTCTTGGTAGTCGCTATATAGTGTGGGAGGATGATGGAACTGAGCCCGAGGATGGTGAGCCCGAGGATGGTGATCAACGATGCCCTAAGTTACTCAGTGTTCCACAAAAATGCGTTTGTAGGAATGCTCCCCACGCACGACCATGGAATGGGCTCGTCACTCGCAGGAGAAGCACAACCAAGGCTTTCGAGGGCTGGAAGAACTCGCAGATGACATCGCATCCATAACACAGAGATTGAACTGCGCAAACTCCACGATTTCACTCCAACCGAGAGCTTCTTCCGGATGCTGGAGAAGGCTTCTCCGTGGGAACGATTGTTTGGGCTCGTACGGCACGGTCTCAGCCACGCAGTCGAAAAGGTCAGTTCCGATCGAATCGTTACTGGGAGCGGCCGTTCGCGAGGATTACGCTGTGGATTGACGTTCTCGTCATCAAGTGCATCAAGCGCAATCGGTACGGAGGTGTTTCGTTGGCTTCTTCTTCCGAACCATGAGGAACTGGTGTCCGGCTGGTACGACGATTGCATTCACCCACCGTTGCCAGGACGTTTAGTGGAAAATGAAGCTCTCCACACGGTGTAGAAGGGAATGAATGTCGAGAGTGTCACCAAGGGTCAAGGCATTCGTCCGGTGGGATCAGCGGGGACCTGGCGGATAAATGAGACTCCCAAAACTCATCTCGACCTCGGGGAATGCATGATTTATCCTCACCTGGCCGAGAAATCGCCGTCAAATCATGCCACCCGGACTTTCACACCTTCTGCGAATGAACGTGGCCGAGCTCGTGTCCGCGGGGAACCATGAAAACATTTTGTGGTGGCAACATCGGTGCCAACTAGCTGCGTTCGTGCGCAGGGAAGAACCCACGACCTTTACGCCATTTACATATCCTTTGAGGCTTTCTCTGGCGTTGACGTGAGAGTGCGTGTGTGAAAGTGGGAGGGAAAAATTGGAAAAAGTTCCCATTTTCCCTCAACAGCGTCACCATCGCAAGGATACGCCCGCGGTGCTCGCGAGGGCGTTTGACTCCGTGCCAAAAACGGATCACACCTTAAGTGGATAATGGAAATTACTCGGTAGCCGGCGGAACGGTGGCTGTGCGCTGTTGCGGTGTGTTGGTGAGAGTGAGAAAATGTGCCTAATGTTCCTCAAATTGCTGCTCCGGTAAATTGAGTCGTTCCAAAAGGACGCGATGGAAAATGTGAAACATGCGATCCGCCGTCAGATCCAGAAGTTTTCCATCGAATGAAGCCTCACGGCAGGCGAACGCATCGCACCGGAGCCGTGAGCTTTCTGTTTGGTACCGTAATTATTTCGGACGTTTAATTTTTGTTCTCAGTCCCAAAGCACACTTTGATACTAATGGTATGGAGTCGTGTTGAAATGGGCTTATGTGGTGTTTTTTATCACGTGTGAAATAGTCAGCCGGTCCGTGTGGAGTGATGGGAAATGTCGTGGAAATGTAGTGAACTGAAACTAATCTAACATAGTGGGCATGTAAATAGTTTGGCATGTTTTCTTATCAGCTAATGGGATGATTAAGTTATTATAATTTAAAACAAAAATTACACAACCACTACTAATAAGTAACCGTAAAATGTTAGTGTTTTCTTAAAACCGTGCTTCCTTTGGTGATATGATTTCCAATTTTCATCGAAGTGCACCTTTGACACGACGTATTTTAGCTTTCCACCCCTAAAAACGAAAATCTGGAAAACTCTTCGGTGGTCCTTCGGAAAGCAACGATAAACTGCACGATACGTTCGCGTGAAAACAAGCGAGTAAATAAACAGTAAACAAAACGATTACTTTTAATGAAAGAGCTAAAAAAAAGTCCCTAGAAACAACGGACAAGCGACGGAAGCATTTTTAACGAACCGTGGTTGTTTGGAGTTTCTTGTGGCCGGTGTTCGCTGGTGTTCCATGCTTCCCGAGAACGACTCACCTAGCATCGGATGCGCAAGAAAATCGGGCAACCGGGTCGGACCGTCGTTACACAGAACCGCTACAAGAGTGAGCGTGTTTGCTGTGGTCCTGCCGGCCACAAAAACGACGGCCAGCTCAAGGACGAAAGAGGTAACGGTGCGACCGGGGTAGTGGCTTTTTTTTTCTCTCTTTCTCCACGCTCCGAGGGCACGTTGGCTAATGGATGATTTAAAAGTTTTTCTTGTCTCAAATCATGTCGCAATGGGCGGAGAATGTTTCATCTCGAACACAGGACCATACTTTCTTTTTCTCCCCATGCTTTCGTTTGTTGTCGCGCATCCTGAACCGGAAACGGTACCGCGCTGGTGTCAGACCATCGCGTCGTCGGTTACACCGTCAAACGCCTCGAGGGACGCTTTCGTTTCTTCCCCGGGGCGTACACGCTCCGGGAAGGGAGCAATTTTAATTAAGTGAAGCGTCTTTGCCACCCCCAAAAGGTGTTAGGTTGGGCCGTTGGGCCGGCGTTGTTTGGCGCTGCCCTGAAGGCAAACGGCCGCCGTGCTACTGTCGTTGTTGTCGTCGTTTTGTGACGTATGTCGGGAAAAGACATACACACGTGGTTGGGTTTAAAAATGGACGAACGTGGGCGTACCCTTCGAGCAAGACACGGTTGCGATGAGGTTTGCGGTTCGCCGAACTTTAATACATCAACAGCGATGGGTAATGGAGCCCGGGATCAGTACGCCTGAGGGCGAGCGTAATTCGGGGCTCGTTACTTACCATTAGCCGCTGTAAATATTTTACAACATTATTTCCCTGGTTTTCGGGGTCCGTGGGTCATCGGGGTGGGTAAAAATTTAATGAGGGCAAACAACGCGAGCTTTACGTTGAGTTGCAGCTACCCAAACCCACGACAATGCAAGCAGACGATGGAGTGCTCATAACTTTTTCCTCCGCGATGGAGTGCTTGGTGTTTCTCCGCTCAAAGATTCAACCCTGTCCGTTCGATTCCGGTCCATTTAAGCGAGAATCTGAACGAATTCATTACGGTGACAGTGGAAAGAAATTTCGACATCCACGCCAGACGCCAAGGGTGGTGAAAAATGAAACACTACTAGATGCTAATGGTTGTTTTCCGCCGGTTTTCCACCACGAAGAGCGCCGCCATTGGCAAATTGCCACCGAATTCCATCTTCAACCGCAACTCGGGCGTTGGGTCGCCCGCAGAACCGAGAAGAAAAGCGCAACCATTCGCAAGGGCCCAGGCGACATTGGGCTGTGCGCCGGGCGATCGTCGGCGTTGGCCATTTATCATTATCAGCATCCGACTGCGGGGATGCAAAGATTCCCAGCAAGCATCCCGCTGGGTGCCATCCGTGGAAGCGAAAAGAAACTGCCGGCCTGTCTGTCTACGCTGTCCAGGGCCATTAAATATTTCACCGATCGCCGGTGGCGTCGTTGGCGTTTGCCTTACCATTGGCGATGCATCCATGGCACGGAAAATGCACGACGGCGCGGAAATCGAACGGGCGGTGTCGGTGGTAAAAATACGACCCACGGCTCGGAACAACCGAACGCAAAACGGAAATCATAGCATTGTGGATAACGAGAATTTATGGTGGCGATTTATTTATGAATGCTTCCTTCCACCGATCAGCGCGGGTGGTTCTTTTGTGTCGCGTTCGATTCCTCTCGAGCTTAAGCACAAAAACATGGAAAACACAAATGAAAGTCAACCGAACGAAGTGCTGATAAGGGTTTTGCTATCCACTCTGCGCTTCCTTCCTGTGTGAAGCGATTTTACAGAATTTCACTTTTCGCCGCACCACGTGATGGAGATGCTTTTATTCATCGCCCTTAAAGGCTCTTTCTATTTGTGGTTTAAATTTGCCCCCCCCTTTGAAGTCGTTTTCGTTTTCCGCTTTCGCTTGTTTGTTGATTTCAAGGGCAGGTGTTCAAGGAGCCACCTCGCGGTACCGCTCCAGGGTTCGCTTAATAATAATGATATAGTGCTTAATACGCCGACCGGATAATGGCTTTAATAGGCTAAAATCTCGACCCCTCAGACGGCGCCCTCGCCACGGACAGATTGTATTACGGTGAAAAATTGCAGCTATAAATTAGCGACGCCTGGAGAGTAAACGCGCGAGAAATATTGCCCCCGATCAAAGACACACGCGGTGAGCCCGCGTAAAGCCGTACGGTGAGGACTTGGGGATAAAAAAAAGCCTCAAAAAAAGCAGAAGAGTGGGCTTAAAGTGTGTACCAGTGAGTGTTAATTCCAGTTCCACAAAAACAGAAACAATGCCGACTGAACGAAACTCCCCGCCATAAACTAGAGTTGACGCGGGTCGAAACGCTCGAGCGTCATGTGTGCGCTTTGGTGAATCAAAAAAGGACTGCAGATTGTGGTTTGTGCGGAAGCAGCGAGTACACGGTTCGTTACACGGTGTAACCTGAGGCGCAACATGGGAACACGGTATCGTCTTTGAGCGGAACCATGTGGATAATGCAAACGGTTCTGTGATGACATCGTTGGGCTGCTTCAACCATCAATGCAACAGTGTCGCAATAGCGACCATTGTGTTTCTGCTGGCGACGATGATTGGTAAGTGTTTTTCCTTTTTTGATAAGCGTTCATTAAGCGCGCTCGGTCCGTGGCATGATAAGCTATTAATGTGAAACTAATGCTCGTATCGTCGATCGTCCGGAGCTCGGATCTCGAGGCACGGTGCCGGCCGGTCGATCACAAAAGTTTTGCATCCTCTGGGCAAAATAAATGTTTTGCGGCCCCGGGATGGGAAAAATGCTTTCATTGCCCAAATTTTCCCCCATATTACCGCCCAATTGCTTGGGTCTGTTTGCACTCCCTCGATACCCATTCCGGGGACGGTGGATGAATATTTGCCGCTTGCAAAACAAGGTGTAACGGACACAAAGATATTGAGTGTGGAATTCTTTCTCACTGTCCCTTGTGTCCGCTCGTTGGCAGGAAGGAAAGAAACAATGCCAAAACCGGCAGAAAAGTTGCTCCTCGCAGTCCGGCCAATCCTTGGGTCCACGTGCTTGGGTGGTTTTGGCCTGCAAAGTTTTCCCAGAGATCTCTGGTCGCTTGGCCGCTGGTCGCTGGTCGAACGAAATGTGATGAACTTTCGTAAATAGTATACAACGAGCGCAACGAGTGGGGCCGTGTGGTTGGAAATGGTATGAAGGCATTTTCAACAAGGCTTAAAATTGCTTTCCGACCAAATCAACAAATGCCGAGCGTTGGCAGGGAGCCCGAGACGGATGTCTGCCCCGCTCTACGCAAACATGGCATCCTTCAATCATCCTCAAAAAAAAAAAAAGAATCACAAACCTGAAACCGAAAGACCGAAGGGATCCTCACCGGCAGGTAGGCTGTCGGTTCATTCAGATTTTACGCACGAAGCCAAAGTGAGCGCCAAACTCGGAATCTTTTAATGCTGGGAAATGGGCCAGCAGACCCTCGGCCTTAGATGAAAGCGGATTGTTCCGGTGATTTTCCGCATGATGCGTAGGACGATTCAACAATGCTTGGTCCCGGCACAAGGTCGTAATTTTCTTTGCATTTCTTTTCCATTGCCCATCATTGGGCGCTCAGGTTCTTTGAGGACGTCTTTCAATGCTGCAATCACATGTCAGCGATCAAAGCAGAAAAACCTGTAATATCCGGATAAATGCCGAACTGAGTTCGCACAATCCGTCCGGGAACGATAAAGTGATTATTCAAATGCTCGATTGCAAAATCGCTCAATCGGTAGTCTGGGAGATAAATCTGGTTATAAATGTGCATCGATGAGCTCAAAGATAGCAAAGAGCATCGATCGAGCTACTCAATTCTTTCTCTCGGTTTACTTTAGTTAAATCCGTCCTGGAGCTGTGGATAGTCCCGTTCCTGGTGGGTCGTTTTAAAGATTCGTTCAGAAAGTTAACAAAAGACCTTACATCGTTTCATCGTTTGGCGTACTCAACAAACATTTTGACAACGTTAAGATGTATGCAGCGTGATAAGGAACGAACACGGACGATACGGTCTTGTAGCTCCCATAAATCATCCCGACCGTCAGATAGAGCAACAGTAATTCAAGGGTCACTCTGGTGTTGGGTTTATCTTTCGTGTTCATCAAGGAAACTAATTGGGTCCTGATGGCTGGTCGGTTTAAATTGGCAAGGCTTACGGTCATCCCTCGTTATCCGTCATCTTTTGTAACATGTTGCTGGAACGTCGGCTACCACCGGAATGTATGGTTCAAATGTCTTTGATCCATTCTCGGACACGGCTCCTTGGCGTACCTGCTCCTTAATCATTTGAGAAATGCTTGAGGAAAGTTTTCATTTGCAGGTCAAAACACCCGGACTTGACAGGAAGTGGGAAGATTGATGCAATTTTAATATCCCCCGCATACATCATAAAAGTTGCAAACATTAATCTTCAGCGTTAAACTACAACTAGATGCGATTCTCGCTTGGAGCCACATTCAGAGGGACAGATGGAAAAGGTCTATAAATTTTAATGAACCTTTTCGCTATGCCTTGAAATTACAAATTATTACTTTAACATATTACCATTGGATTAATGTTCTTACTTAACTAAAAACCACTGAGCTGGTTAGCTTGAGTGGAAATATTTCTAAAATCCAACTTTATGGTGATGATAACCTGCACAAATCAGACAGCTTCATCCAAATAGGGTAGGGAAACAACCGTCAATAATAAAACAAATTAATCAAAAATGTAACCTTCAACGAAATGAAAGGTAATGAATTGTTTTCCTGGAAAATTCCACCGGTACTTGTTTGGAAAAAAATTGTTGCCAATTCATCTTAGACTACTTGAAAGACCACGTTGGTCTACACAAGGCAGCAAAAGTTCGCTCCTGCTCGTTATATACCGAAGGAAAGACAATCCAGCGAGGACCTTGGCGTTTGAAAGATTTCTCTGAATTTCAGCCAAACATATCGCCGCATGTATTTGACTTAAAATGATTATAATTACGTTGCTCATTCGAACAACAGCAAAGTGTAGAGGAAACGCTTCCCTGTTATCGTAAAAACGGCACGCTGTCCTTTCGCGAGGACGTACATCTTGATAGCGCACTCGTCATTCACGCTTTCCCATTCCATACTTGCAGACGTACGAGAGCAGACGATGCTGACGGAGCATCCGTCGACCACGGAGGATCTACCATATTCTAAACAAATCACCTCAAACAGTAGAATCCAATCTCCGACAATGTCATCGTCGCTGCCATCAACGCCGTCCTCGCAGCCGATCTCTTCACCGGCGTCCACATCCTGGCCGGAGCCGGTGTCGGAGTCTGCGTCATCGGCCACTCTCCTACCCGTGACGCCACTGCACGTGGCAATCCCTCCGTTGCCGTCATCGCTGACAGTGTCAGCCGAGAGTCTAATCCGAGAGGTGACATCGGCAGCCACGGACGCGTCGACACGTCCGCTCCCGGAATCTACGATCGCACAAGAAGTGGAGCTGGGCTCGGTGATAACAACGTCGCTCTCGGTTCCAGCCAACCCTACCGCGCTAGGTAGTGTCACGGTGGCACAATATGACGCCAGCAGTGCAAACATAAAATACACGACATTTCGACCATGTAAGTCTGTCACTCCCGAATCTGGAAGAAAGCCCTTCGACCTGCTGCCGGAATCGAATTTTCCAGCCGTGAAAGCGTGCCGGCCAATTTTATGAGAGTTTTTATTTTTTTGTAAATCCCTGCATCTGCCGTCAGTACGATGGGGTAAAAAAGTTATTCTATCATGAGCCAGCTGCCTTTTACTACCCCAAAGGATACATATTCATGTGAAAAAGACCCCTAAAAGTTTCTAAGCAATGTCTTGCTATCCCTAATTAGATTCATGCCACCGATAAACGATTCACCGTGTTGCCCCATATTTTGCCCTGCTCATTAATGTTTCGTGCTAATCGCTGTGGTAAAGCCTCCATTTCGTTATCCCTTTTTCTGTGCCATTTCCAGTACTAATACCTACCTTACCTGACGTGCGGCGTAGTCGAATTGTTCATTCGATGCCTTATCAGAGCAAGCATCATCACGAGCGTCACTGGGGACCTTTTTTCGAGGAACCGGTCAACGTGACTTCCGGGGCGGCCTTGCAGGTTGGATATCACTTATCAACGGAGGCCATCCTCAACTGTAGAGTAGGAATGCTTAAGGATAAAACGGTAAGCATCATCTCACGACGCCGTTCAATACTCATTATTCATTCGCCACCGTCTGTCGGTGGCTTACCGTTGAGGGAAAAAAATCCCCACCAAAACTCGCTACGAAACGTGCCATACGAAATCAAGGCAATCTTCTAGACCTCGGCCCAGTTGGTCG